>NC_058520.1:197410256-197725029 GCF_904849725.1 Hordeum vulgare subsp. vulgare
GGTATCTAGTATGATCGCATCTTACTTACGCAAAACCACAACGGAGATGTGCAAATTGCTATTTAACCTCACTCCAAGGACCGCCTCGGTCAAATCCGATTCAACTAAAGTTGAAGAAACATGCACCCGCCAGTCATCTTTATGCAACAAGTTGCATGTTAGTCGATGAAACCGGTCTCTCGTAAGCGTACGAGTAATGTTGGTCCGGGCCGCTTCAATCCAAAAATACCGTCGAATCGAGAAAAGACTAAGGAAGGCAGCAAATCGAACATCAACGCCCAAAAAAACTTTTGTGTTCTACTCGAGATTACATCTACGCATGAACCTAGCTCATGACGCCACTGTTGATGAACGTTGCACGGGAAACAAAACATTTCCTACGCACACGAAGACCTATCATGGTGATGTTCATCTACGAGAGGGAGATCGGATCCACATACCCTTGTAGATCGCTAAGCGAGAAGCATTAAGAAACGCGGTTGATGTAGTGGTACAAATTCGTAATTCAAATCACCGTCGTCCCACGATCCGTTCCGATCTAGCGCCGAAAGGATGGCACCTCCGTATTCAGCAGACATACAGCTCGATGATGATCTCCGCCTTCTTGATCCAGCAAGAGAGACGGGGAAGTAGATGAGTTCTCTAGCAGCCTGACGGCGCGCCGGTGATGGTGATGATCTATTCCTGCAGGGCTCCGCCCGAGCTCCGCAGAAAACCGATCCAGAGGAAGAACTACGAAGTAGAGGTTTAGGGTTGCACGTGGCTAAATTTATGTCTCAAAAACCCTAAAACCTCTAGTATATATAGGAGGAGGGGAGGGGCTAGCCTTGGGGCTCAAGAGAGCCCCAAGGGTGCCAACCGAGAGAGGAGGAGGAGGACTCCATCTCCAATTCGGTTTGGGGAGGAGGAGTCCCCTCCTTCCTTCCCACCTCCCTCTTTTTTTCTTTTTTTCTTTTTTTCTTTGGTTTTTTTCCTTAACCGACATAGCCCACTTGGGCTGGCCTCACCAGCCCACTAAGGGCTGGTGCACCACCCTTGGGCTATTAGGCTCACTCCCGGGTGGGTGGGCCCCTCCCGTTAAAAACTCAGAACCCATTCGTCACTCCTGGTACACTGTCGATAATGCCCGAAATCTTTCCGGAGACCAAATGAAACAATCCTATATATCAATCTTCATTTCCAGACCATTGCGGAAACCCTCGTGACATCCGTGATCTCACCTGGGACTTCGAACAACCTTCGGTCACCAACACCTATAACTCAACTATACCGAAACGTCATCGAACCTTAAGTGTGCAGACCCTGCGGGTTCGATAACTATGCAGACATAACCTGAGACACTCCCCGGTCAATATCCAACAGCAGGACCTGGATGTCCATATTGGATCCTACATATTCTACGAAGATCTTATCGATTGAACCTCTGTGCCAAGGATTCATGTAATCACGTATACCATTCCCTTTGTCCTTCGGTATGTTACTTGCTCGAGATTTGATCGTCGGTATCCCTATACCTATTTCAATCTCGTTACCGGCAAGTCTCTTTACTAGTTCCGTAATGGAAGATCACGTGACTAACACTTGAGTCACATTGCTTGCAAGACTTATATGTGATGTTGTATTACCGAGTGGGCCCCGAGATACCTCTCCGTCACACGGTGTGACAAATCCCAATATTGATCCATGCTAACTCAACGGACACCTTCGGAGACACCTGTAGAGCACCTTTATAGTCACCCAGTAACGTTGCGACGTTTGATACACACAAGGTATTCCTCCGGTTTCAGTGAGTTACATGATCTCATGGTCATAGGAATGAATACTTGACACGCAAAAAACAATAGCAACAAAATGACACGGTCACATGCTACGTTCGTAGTTTGGGTCTTGTCCATCACATTATTCTCCTAGTGATGTGATCCAGTCATCAAGTGACAACACTTGCATATGGTCAGAAAACCTTAACCATCCTTGATCAACTGGCTAGTCAACTAGAGTCTTACTAGGGATATTGTTTTGTCTATATATCCACACATGCATCTATGCTTTTATTCAATACAATTATAGCATGGTAACAAACGATTATCTTGAAACATGAAATCTAATAATAACTATTTTATCATTGCCTCTAGGGCATATTTCCAACAGAAATGACCCGCCATTCTTCAACATCTAGCGCTATTGGTTTCGAAGCACCGGCTGGTGCGAGCTTCACTTTGAATAGGATGAGGTTGGGTCCACCTTTTTAGGGTCACCAACATTGTATCGAGGCCTCAGATTATGCAAATGACGATTTCTGGCTTCGTAGTGTGTTGTCATGAAGTTTGCCACCTCCTTAGTAATGAATGCATCGGCCATCAATGCTTCAGTTCTACGTTTATTTTCACATTTTGCTTGAAACGTCTTGTGCATCCTATCAGTTGTAGAGCACCAATGATTTTGCACGCCCCCCAATCTTGCCTCGGTCGGGAGATGTAAAATCAAATGATGCATTGGGTTAAAGAAGCCCGGTGGAAAGATATTTTTTAACTTGCACAGGAACTCCAGCACCAACTCCTCCATGTCATCTACCACGACAGGTGATAGTTCTTTCGCACAAAGAACACTTAAGAAATAGCTCAGCTCTGCCAGTACTAGCCATTCATTCTGAGGAATAAAGCCACGCAACATCACCGACATTACCCTTTCAAGCAATATGTGCCAATCATGACTCTTGAGACCAAATATTTTAATTTTTTAAGACTTGCTCCCCTATTTAGATTTTTTGCATACCCATCAAGGAACATCAACTTCATTTTGACCCACAAGATAATTTCCCTCATAGCTCCCCTTTTTTACATTGATCCAGGCCATTGGCTTCGACTAGTTCTGCTTTCCTTTCGATTGTCACATGTTTTGTAACAGTCTATCACATTGTGACAGCCCGAGGCCGACGCTCCAGAAGATTCCCCTTTTAGTCCATTGCCGCCATGCGATTAGATTGTCCGTCGCATTCATCATCGCATCATGCTCATCATCTGCATTGCATCGGCACTTCGTTGCCGCCTGTTTTCAAAACTAGCATCCTTTATTAGTTGTCGGTTTTCTCCGTTTCGTCGTTGAACATTTTTAGACCAACCACACACGCACGCGCCCATGGCATCATTAAATTATTTGTTTTTAAAAGTGTGTATAAAACTTTCTCGGATTGGGTTGAAACCTGGTGTGTGGTCTTAATATAGTGTAGGTAGGTCGCGTGCCAAATTTCGTCGCAATCGGAGTTCATTTGATACCAGTACCGTTTATTATATATCGGCACTATAGCCGATTTAATTGTCAGACATTTGGTGTTTTAAAAACTCTGTCACGGGCCCCACCATTTCCCTCTCATCCCTACATAGCCCAACTACACGGCCCATTAGAGCCATCTAGCCACTTCCTCTGTTTTCGGTCGTCGGATCGCGATCGGACGGACGAGGTCCAACCCACCATAGCCCAACCCTATATAAGAACCACCCCATGGTGGAGCTCTCTCACTCCACTAGGGTTTCCCTCTAGCCATTTTTACAGCCACCCACTAGAAACCCCACCTGCAAGCCCACACCCTCCAAATCCCTCAACCCTAGCTCCACACCATTTTCAGCCATCAGATTCCGATCTAAAGGCTCAGATTCACCCATTTCCCCACCTACCGGACATGTCCGCGACCAACCGGACATGTCCGGCGACCAAAAAGCAGCTAGAGCTCTCGAGCACCTCCCATGACACCCAAGCAGCCCCATGCCCGAGCTCCACCACGCCTTTCGCCGCCGGAGCACCGAACCTCGCCGACCGGAGCATTGCCGCCAGCAGCCGCCTTCCTGGCTGAGCCTCACCGGCCCCAAGCGCCGCCGGCTGGAGCTGCCATCGTAGTCGAGCAGGTCATCGGGCCAACCACCGGGAGCCGCCACCCCGTGCGGCCGCCTGCGCCCGCGGGTGACCGCTCCCCGCCGGATCCGGCCGCCCTCGGCCTCCCTAGCCGTCCACCTCGACTCGCCCGTCACTGGAGCCCCGAAGTCTACCGCCGCCGTATGCCACTCTTGGTCCCGATCGGGATCGAGAGGGTGCGCCACCGCCACCCGCGTTGACCCTTAGTGGGCGTGCGGCCTCCCGTGGCCCAGCACCCCATGGGCCAAGCCAGCGCCCCAGACGACCTGTCTCTCCTCCGCCAATCTGGGCCGCAGCCCGCGAGGTGAGCCCCGCAGCCCCCCTATATTGTGCCCTGGGCGACATTTAGTTAACATGTGCCCGTGCTACGATTCAACCCAGTATTAGTTTCAGCGCATTTTGTTTTTTTTAGGTTTTGCGAATTTAGTATTTTTCACGAAAATGCATATTTTTAAAAGGCCCGTAGTTTTTAAACCGTGAGTCGGATCGCGACAAGTTGTATATGTAAAATGTGTAGATTTTCATGTAGAATAATATTTTCCAATTCCCATGCATATTTAAAACTGTTTAAAGTGTTGTTTGCATTGATTTGCATGTCGACGTGTTAGAAATGGTTTAGTTTGTAGTTATTTAACCGTAGCTCCGTTGGAGGTGAGCCATATATGTAAATGGACTAGAAATACGAGTAGAATCACGTGAACCACTTTGTTTTGCCATTTAACAAACAGAAAATGTGTTTAGGACAAATCTGGACAGATTTCAAAGTTAACACATTGGGGCCGTTTCGGAGATGCTATATGATGTTTTCGGCCTCATTTAAAATGCCTAGATAGGTAGATTATTTGTGCTTCACCCCTTGCCATGTTTAACAACATTTAATATTATCGTGTAAATAAATAGGAGTGAACTAAATAATTAAATGTGGAGTTCCGTCAATATGCAACTCGTTGCATATTGATGTTGACTTAATGTGTAGTGTTTGATTGTTGTGAGTTGCCATGTCATGCCTTGCATAATTTAAATTCGACGTGTATCATATTAGGGTGTTCATCATATCGTGCATGTGTCGTGCTGAATATTGTGTGTTGATTCTTGTCTCTGGTTTGCTTCGTCTCGATAGAGTTCCGCAAGCGTGTCGGAATGTGAGGATCCGTTCGACTACGTCGGTCCATCTACTTCGTGGATTCGTTCTTCTTCCAAGCGGGATCTCAGGCAAGATGATCATTTCCCTAGATACCATTACTATCGATGCCATGCTAGTTGTCTCATTTCTTTCGTTATGTCTCATAGTCTACCACCTGTTAAATGGCAGCCTCTCAACATTGCCATGAAACGTTCAACCTGTTCACAACCTAGCAAACCACTGATTGGCTATGTTACCACTTGCTTAACCATGTGTTAGTGTTGCTAGTTGTAGGTGCAGTTGCTTCCATGTGATAACATGGATTCTTTATTATATCACCCTATTAATGCTATATAATTTAATACACATATATACTTGGTAAAAGGTGGAAGGCTCGGCCTTTCTAGCCTGGTGTTTTGTTCCATCTTTGTCGCCTTAGTTTTGATATCGGTGTTATATTCCATAATTGAGCGCTCCTAACACAATCGGGGTTGTTATGGGGATCCCCTTGATAATTCATCTTAGTTAAAGCTTGTTTGGCAAGGCCCAATTTTGGTACTACATTTGCCTAATAACTAATAAAAATGCATAGGGATCCGCCGGCACCCGTGGAGTAATTAATCAACCCCCGGGCCAGTACTCCTCATGAGTGTTGGTCCAACTCAAAGCACTGTGCGGGGCCAACCCAGGGCAACTTGGGTGATTTCTATCAGGCCACCGTACGCGTAGCTTATCCGTTGTGTCCTGAGAACGAGATACACGGCTCGTGTCGGTGTCGTCGACACGTCGGTCGGCCTTGCTGGATTAGTTTTACCTTTTACGAAATATCTTGTGCATCGGGATTCCGGTGAGACTTTGAGTCTTCTCAGAGTTGAGGTTTTCCACTAAGGAATCCAAGGAGATCACAAGTTTTGTGATCAAGGCTTTCTATGCGGCTTGTAGTTATCTGTGATGGACTAGTTGGAGCACCACTGCAGGGTTAAATCTTTCGAAAAGCCATGCCCGCGGTTATGTGGCAACGTGAAAACTTTGTTTAACATCCGGTTCTATATAACTTGAAGTTAATTAAATTAAAACTTGTCAACTGAGTGCATAACCGTGACTGTCTCTTTCATGAGCTCCTTCTCTGATCGAGGACATGGTGGGGTTATGTCTGGCGTAAGTAGGTGTTGAGGATCATTCATTTTATCATCAATAGTTCACGTCCTCTATGCGTAGATCATCGCCCTCTTTATTTCTTGTACTCGTAAGGTAGCCACCTCAAATAAATGCTTAGTCGATTGCTGCAGCCTCACCACTTAACCATACCTCACCCATTAAGCTTTATTAGTCTTGATACCTTTGGAAATGGGATTGTTGAGTCCCTGTGGCTCACACATTACTACAACACCAGTTGTAGGTACATGTAAAGAGTTACTTTGACATGAGCGCACTGCTTGTGCTATTTGGAGTTTATTCTTCTTCTTCTTCGATCTAGGATGGGTTCTAGGCCGGCATCCTGGGATAGCAAGGATGGACATTGTTCTTTTATCGTTTGTTATCGTCTGTAGTCGGACCCTGCTTCTTCTTCATGTTGACTGATTATGTGTTGTATTGATGTGACTCTAATGTAGCTTGTGGCGAGTGTAAGAAAATTCCATACACTCATCTTTTCAGTACATGTACTTGTAACGATATCCATTCTTGCAAAACGACGAGATGCGCTTTTGTCCCTGTCGAAGCCTGCTACGCCGACATAAATCTTCTGTCATCTATTGAGCTTGCGATGGTTTTCCCTTGAAGATGAAAGGGCGTTGCAACACATGAGCTGTAAGTATTTCCCTCAGTTTGAGAACCAAGGTATCAATCCAGTAGGAGAATCTCGTCAAGTCCAGAGTACCTGCACAAACACAAAAGAGCTTGCACCCAACGCTATAAAGGGGTTGTCAATCCCTTCAAGATTGATTGCATAGTAAGATCTGAAGGCGGAAAGTGCAACAAAGAAAAAGTGCAAGGCTGAAAATATGGTGTGAAGTAGACCCGGGGCCATAGTGATCACTAGAGGCTTCTCTCAAAATAGCAAATATTACGGTGGGTGAACAAATTATTGTCGAGCAATTGATAGAACCACGCAAAGTCATGACGATATCTAAGGCAATGATCATACATATAGGCATCACGTCCGAGACAAGTAGACCGATACTTTCTGCATCTACTACTATTACTCCACACATCGACCGCTATCCAGCATGCATCTAGTGTATTGAGTTCATGACGAACAGAGTAACGCCTTAAGCAAGATGACATGATGTAGAGGGATAAACTCAAACCAATGATGAAAACCCCATCTTTTTACCCTTGACGGCAACAACACGATGTGTGCCTTGCTACCCCTTCTGTCACTTGGTGAGGTCACCGCACGGTATGAATCCAAAACCAAGCACTTCTCCCATTGCAAGAATCATACATCAAGCTAGCCAAACAAAACCCACAACTCGAAGAGAATTACAAGGATATGAAATCATGCATAAGAGAGATCAGAAGAAACTCAAATAAGATTCATAGATAATTTGATCATAAATCCATAGTTCATCGGATCTCGACAAACACACCGCAAAAGAAGAGTACATCGGATAGATCTCCATGAAGATCATGGAGAACTTTGTATTGAAGATCCAAGAGAGAGAAGAAGACATCTAGCTACTAGCTATGGACCCATAGGTCTATGGTGAACTACTCAAGCATCATCAGAGAGGTCATGGTGTTGATGAAGAAGCCCTCTGTATCTGAATCCCCCCTCCGAAAGGGCACCAGAACGTGCCCCAGATGGGATCTTGCGGAGACAGAAGCTTGCGGCGGCGGAAAAGTACTTTCAATGATCTCCTGATTTTTTTCTGGAATTATTAGGAATATATAGGCGAAAGACCTAGGGAAGAGGTGGCCCAGGGAGCCCACAAGCCTGGGAGGCGCGGTGTAGTGCCCCAAGTGTAAACCTTCCCTATTTGGAACTTGTTGCAAGTGTGTCCACCTTGTCAGGGATATGTTGATATCATTTGTGTCATGACTTCATGTGATGTCCCTTGTATTTTTCTTCCTTGCATGCATGCATGTCATATCATATATTTCATGTAACCTTGTGACTTTGTGATTGTTAGTGTTGTGGAGGTGATCTTGTGAATTCATGTGTGATGCTCTTGAGATAGTGGGGTGAGTAATGGTAGTGTTTGTGGTGATAGTTGGTTTGCAAAAAAATCCTTTGACGGCAAAACCCCTCTCTCTCTGTTAGTCTCAAGTTCAAATTTTCTCTTGCTCCTAAGCTGATTTGAAAATGTGTGTTATTTAGAGGATATTGTGGGTGTTAAGTTGTGCAAGTTTGGTGATTTTAAAAGTGTTGTAAACAAGTGCAATAAATACAAAACAGAGGCATTAATTCTGTTTTGTGAAATATTGCTTGCTCCTAAAAATCTTGTTCTTGTTTAATTTAAATAGGTCATATTTTTCTATGACCAGGGGGTATTTTCTTTTGATTTATCCCCATTAGTTTTGCCTTGTTTTTTTCTGGCCTTTCTTTTAACTAGAAGAGGCCACACGGTTCCCTTTTCTTTTAAGTGGCTCCAGTGGGCTTCCTCTCTCTTCCCTGGCGGCCCATCTCTCTCCCTCCCTCGCGCGCTAAGGCCCGTGTGCCTTTCGTCCCCCTACTAACGTCGTTGCCTCACCGCATCTCCTTTCCGTCAGGTTCAAAGAGGGACTCGGCCGACGCCGTGAGCAGCAGCAACGTCGAGCCCCCCCTTAAATTGCGTTGGCGTCCGTGCATCCCCTCTCCTAGGGTTACTCTTCCCCCCTCAGCCGTCGCCGCCACCTCTCCGCATCTCCATCTTTCCTCCCTTCCTTCCCTCGCGGTAAGTCTTCTGTAGGAATATCAGAGAGAGTAGAGAAGGAGCTCGCCGCGTCTACCCCGCCGTCGTCGCCGTCCAGAGAGTCCGCCATGTCCAGGAGCTCGGGGTTCGGCCCCGCATTCCATTCCCGTCGTCGGTAGGGTCAAGGAGCGACCACACATACGGGAACGAGCTCGTCTTCGCCGCGGCCACGGTGCCTCCTTCCTCTACATCAGCAGCAGCAGACCTTCGCGTTCTTCTTCCTCTTCGTCGCCTCATCGCCCGTGGGGTCCTCTCCTTCCTTCCCCAAGGTGAGGAGCAACCTCCCTTTCCTTCTCCTCTTCAGTTCCGTCTCAGATCTGGTGAGAGCGTGTGTGTGTGCTTCTCTGTAGTGACAGATCACGAGCAGTAGCAGGTTCTCAGTTGTGGTGCAGCAGTGAGCGTTGCGCGTGTATGTGCGTAGGTAGGCGATCCCCGCGTAGCCGACGAGCAGTGGCATTTTATAGGGCGCAGCAGAGACGTGATCATCGTCTCCTGTCGCCGGCGAGTAGCATAGCTGCATCTCTGTCAGTCAAGTGCATGGACAGACAGTAGAGCTACCTGTTCTTGTTCGATCCCCATCTCTGTCTGACTTCCGTAGCATAGCGCAGTGTCAAGGGTGTGGGATTTTCATCTTGAGGTCGCGGGTTCGAGTCCCCCCTCAACCCCTTCTGTTTTTGCTGTCGAGCATTGGTGAAGTAGCAGCAGAGTTAGCTTACTGTGTTAGATATCCCTCTGTTGTCGAGCAGCAGGTCAGTAGCAGAGTGGCACAAGCAGTGTGGTGCACCAGGGGGTCCTTGGTTCGATCCCAGTGACCCCCCCCCCTTTGTTTTCCTTTTGCTGCTGGATTATTTTTCCTTCCCCGGCTTTGCTTGGGCAGCAAGTTGTTTTTTCTTTTGCTAGATTTGACATCAAATATTTTGTGCCTAGAATCTAGAGTTGTGTGTGTGTGCTCTAGAGGGAGTGCATGTAGGTGAGTGTTGTATGCATGTGTATAATTATGTGTGTGTGAGTGAGTGCTTGAGGGTGAGTGTGTGTGCAAGTGTGTGTGTGACTCTACACACATGCTTGTGCAATTGCACAAGCCCTTGAGTTCAAGCTTTGTGTGTTAGTAGACTTGTGCACGTGTGTGTGTCTCCCCACACACTTATGCATACACACCCATGTGAGTGTGTATGTGTAGGTGAGTGAGTGTGTGTGTTTGTTCTTGCTCAATTGTGGTGTGAGTGGGTGTGTCCATGTGCTTGGTGATGGACTCATGCCACCATTGGCCTTGTGATAGTGTGCAATGGATTATGTAGGTGTAGCTCTAGTGAATAGCACATGTGATGATGCACTATTCACTATATGTGATTCTTTGTAGATTTCCTTTTCTAGTTTGTGCTCACTTGCTCCAAGTAATTGCCCACATCTTATATATGTTTTGGGGTAGAATCTCCCAAGGAATCCATTGGTGAACTTAGTTTTTCCATTGGGACACTTTCTGGAGATTACATATTCAGATTTGTTCTATGTTTGGAGCTTGGTCTCATGGTGTTGTGGTGTGCCCAAGAGCTTGGTTCTTGGTTGTGGTGCTAGAGGGTGATCCCCTCTACCACTTGTTGTTTTTGTTTCATGTTTAGGAATTCTTGTGTGCAAGCTATGCCCACTCAAAGTAGGCATGTGGCTGAAATTCCCGATTAGTGAAATCTGAGATTTTCACTAAGTCTGAGAATCTGTTTATATTTTATTCTCCTGTAGATGAGGTGGTGCTGGTCATTGTGTTGTGATATAGCCCTAACTTTCAACTAGACATTTGGACCTGATATGTTTGTCTAGCTCCCTGTAAAATTTCATGTCATTTGGATCCTTGTAGGTATTGTTTTGTCTACTGTCAAAAAGCTTCAGAGCAAAGAGAGAAAGTTAGGTGCAGGAATTTTCACTAAGTCCGTGAGATCTGATGGTTTTGGGCAAGTTTGCAGCCTTATAACTTTCTGTGTTTAATTCCTTTTTGTGTGATTCTTGATTGTGCTGGTAGTATTCTTGGCTAGCTACAGCCACATATATTATTTGTCATAGTTGGGTGGCTGTAGGTGCTTTGCATGTAGCTCACAAAGTGCTATGATGCAGTTTATGGCAGATTGTGTAGTGTTGTCATCTTGATGTTTGTGAGTGCTTAGTTGATGTTGTGATGTTCTTCGTTGCTCCACCCCATCCATGATGGTTTGTTTTATGTCTTGGCAACCTGGGAATACCAGATTTGTGCCATTTGAGTGTGTGGTGTTGATTTTGACACGTAGGGCTTCATAACTTGTTTCGTTGATTCCCGTTGATCCGTAGCTCCGATTGTAATGTTCCTTATATGGTTTTTCATCGTTTTCATGAGACGCATCTTATCATGTCATTCTCATGCATGTAAAAATAGGTTAGCATGCAGTTCTGTCCAGGAACTTGTTTTAGCTTCTTAAGTTTGTGTTAGTGATAGAAATAGTGATGCATGCTCATTTCCATCTCATGCATCATGTGCTTGTTGCATCTTGAGGTGCTGTTGTTCATTGGATGTTATTCTTATGTTGGGTAGCACCGGGATCGGAGAACTAATACGTGGAGTCAGGAGAGAACGTGTAGGAAGATCAAGAACCATTCCAAGCTAAGGATATCACAGGCAAGATGATATGACCTTGATTCCATCTCTAGACTTGTTATGCTAGATTATGTTTACTTTTTCATATGCTTGCTGCCTACCACTGAAATATTTTCCTCTTGATATGCCATGAATCCAAACACGGATCCCTTCCTAGCAAACTTGAATGGCTAAGTAGGCTTTGCTCAGCTACTAATGTTAGCATTGCTAGATGCAGGTGCTTTGCCTCATGTGATAACATGAGCTTGATATCATTATCTAAATACTTTAATTAATTAATGCACATATATACTTGGTAAATAACGGAAGGCCTAGCTTTTTGCCGGGTGCTTTGTTCCTTTATTGCCGCCATAGTTATCGGCTATCGGTATTTGATTCCATATTGATCGCTCCTAACACGTTCGGGGTTGTTATGGGGACCCCCTCGATAAATCACGTAGTGTTAAGACTTTTCCGGCAGGACCCAACATTGGTTTTAATTTGCTAATCACTTAATAATAATCTGCATAGGGAATAGCTACCCCGAGGAATTTAATCAACAACCCGGGCCAGTGCTCCTCATGAGTGTTGGTCCAACCACCTAGCAGTCGGCAAGACCACCCCAAGGAAACTTGAGGTTTGGTCCTTGTCCACTTTGCATAGACGGTGTTGTCCTGAGACTAAGATACGCGGCTCTTATCGGGGTCGTCGACACACCGGGAGGTCCTGCTAGTCTTGTCTTACCTTAGCGATATATCTTGCGTATAGGAATCCCAGTGAAGCTTTGGTTCTCCCCAGAGTTGAGGTTTTCCTCTAAGGAATCCGACGAGATCATGAGATTCGTGATAAAGGATTACTTTGCGGCCTGTGTACGTTTGTGATGGACTAGTTGGAGCATCCCTGGAGGGTTTAATCTTTCGGAATGCCATGCCCGCGGTTATGTGTCAACTTGGAATATTTTTTTAACATCCGGTACTAGATAACTTAAACAAAGGCTAATAAAATTTCCAACCATGTGCGTAACCGTGACAGACCCCTCGAAGATCTCTCTTCGATTGGGAACACGGTGGGGTTATGATTGGCGTAGGTAGGTCTTCGGGATCACTTAGTAATCAAGTATTCACGACCGCTAGTATAGTCCACCTTCATAAATACTCTATGTAAGTTAGCCACCGAATCAAGCTTAGGATGCTGCAACCTTAAACACTTCACCTTATCCTACCTAATAACTCGACTAGTTCTGGCACCAACGTCTTAGATTGCTGAGTCCCCGTGGCTCACGGATTCCTCCAAAAAACCAACAAGTTCAGGTACCCCAGAGACAGATGATCCCGAAGGCACGCAGCTGGCGTGGCAGTACGATGAGGAGACCGACCGCCTGTACGTGAACTATCCAGAAGATTGAGGCGTGGTCGTGATCGTGGGCCTGCAGGCAGGGTAGCATAGCCTTTTCTTTGTTTTGTAGTCCGTAGCGGAACTACTTTGGTTGTATGCGTGATGTACTCTGATATATTTATGAGAAGGCAATTGAACCCCTCATTGTCTATCTATTATTATTATGTATGTGTTGTGTTACCTGTTTGCGAGACGCTTAGATGCGCTCCTTTCCAATTCGGGGCCTCGATCCCCAGATCGGAAAGGACCGCATCTTGGTCGTTACACGCTGGCCCCCCTAGTCGCGGCTAGGGGGTTTGTGGGGTCCCTGGTGGCCCCGTGCCTTGGTTCTCAAGCTTCCCGATCTTCTTCTGTTTCGGAAAAAATCTTTTTGGAAGTTTCGTTCCGTTTGGACTCCGTTTAAAATCCTCCTCTGAAAGGGGTCAAAAACACGGAAAAAACAGGAACTGGCACTTGGCACTGAGTTAATAAGTTAGTCCCAGAAAGATATAAATGGCATACAAAACATCCAAAGTTTGACAAGATAATAGCATGAAACCATCAAAAATTATAGATACGTTGGAGACGTATCAAGCATCCCCAAGCTTAACTCCTGCTCGCCCTCGAGTAGGGAAGTGATAAAGACTGAATTTTTGATGTGGAATGCTACCTAGCATAGTTGTCCTTTACAACTTCTTTCGTGTGACATGAATGTTCATACCCGTAAGATTCAAAACAATAGTTTGCTATTCACAAGAAAACAATAATACTTCAAGCAAACTAGCAAGGTAATCATGAACTTTCGAAATAACAAGGCCAAAGAAAGTTATCCCTACAAAATCATATAGTCTGGCTATGCTGCATCATCCCCACACAACTAATTTAAATCATGCACAACCCCGGTATAGGCCAAGTAATTGTTTTCGCACTCTTACTTTCTCAAACCTTTTATAACTATCATGCAATACATGAGCGTGAGCCATGGATACAACACTATAAGTGGAATAGAGTGTGGTGGTGGTTGTGAGACAAAAAGCGAGGAGATGGTCACATTGAGTCGGCGTATCAAAGGGCTATGGAGATGCCCATTAATAGATATCAATGTGAATGAGTAGGGATTGTCATACAGAGGATGCACTAGAGCTATAAGTATGTGAAAGCTCAAAAGGAGAACTAGTGGGTGTGCATCCAACTTGCTTGCTCACGAAGACCTAGGGCAATTTTGAGGAAGCCCATCATTGGAATATACAAACCAAGTTATATAATGAATATTCCCACTAGCATATGGTGGTGATGGAACGAGAGGCTCTCAATCATGAAGAACATGGTGCTATAATGAAGCACAAGTGTGGAACAAGATAGTAGCATTGTCCCTTCTCTCTTTTTCTCTCTATTTTTGTTATTTGGGCTCATTGGCCTCTTTTTTTTATTTGGGCTCTTTGGCCTCTTTTTTTTCTCGCATGGGACAATGCTCTAATAATGATGATCATCACACTTTTATTTACTCACAGCTCAAAGCTCAAAACGATGATGACTCTATAGGAAACGCCTCCGGCAGTGTACCGGGATGTGCAACGGTATAGCTTGGCGTATGATGTTGAAACATCTCGCTAGCTATCTTACGATCATGCAATGACAATATGAGAGTGATGGCACGAGTCATGAGACGGAACGGTGGGAGATGCATGGCAATATATCTCGGAATGGCTATGAAAATGCCATAGTAGGTAGGTATGGTGGCTGTTTTGAGGAAGACATATGGTGGGTTTGTGCACCGACGAGAATTGCGCGACACTAGAGAGGCTAGCAATGGTGGAAGGTGAAAGTGCATCTATACCATGGACTCACATTAGTCATGAAGAACTTGTTGGGGAACGTCGCATGGGAAACAAAAAATTTCCTACGCGCACGAAGACCTATCATGGTGATGTCCATCTACGAGAGGGGATTTCCGATCTACGTACCCTTGTAGATTGCACAGCAGAAGCGTTAAGAAACGCGGTTGATGTAGTGGAACATCCTCACGTCCCTCGATCCGCCCCGCGAACCATCCCACGAACCGTCTCGCGATCCGTCCCACGATCTAGTGCCGAACGGACGGCACCTCCGCGTTCAGCACACGTACAACTCGACGATGATCTCGGCCTTCTTGATCCAGCAAGAGAGAAGGAGAGGTAGATGAGTTCTTCGGCAGCGTGACGACGCTCCGGAGGTTGGTGGTGATCTAATCTCAGCAGGGCTCCGCCCGAGCTCCGCAGAAACGCGATCTAGAGGTAAAACCGTGGAGGTATGTGGTCGGGCTGCCGTGGCAAAAGTTGTCTCAAATCAGCCCTAATAGCTCCATATATATAGGAGGAGGGCAGGGGAGGCTTTCCTTGAGGCTCAAGGAGCCCCAAGGGCTGCGCCACCAAGGGAGGAGGAGTCCTCCTCCAATCCTAGTCCAACTAGGATTGGAAGGTGGAGTCCTTCTCTTCTTTCCCACCTCCTTTTTTTTCTTTTCTCTTTGATTTTCTATCTTTGGCGCATAGGGCCTTCTTGGGCTGTCCCACCAGCCCACCAAGGGCTGGTGCGCCACCCCCAAGGCCTATGGGCTTCCCCGGGGTGGGCTGCACCCCCCCCCCCCCCCCCCGTGGTGAACACCCGGAACCCATTTGTCATTCCCAGTACATTCCCGGTAACTCCGAAAACCTTCCGGTAATCAAATGGGGTCATCCTATATATCACTCTTCGTTTCTGGACCATTCCAGAAACCCTCGTGACGTCCGTGATCTCATCCGGGACTCCGAACAACATTCGGTAACCAACCATATAACTCAAATACGCATAAAACAACGTCAAACCTTAAGTGTGCAGACCCTGCGGGTTCGAGAACTATGTAGACATGACCCGAGTGACTCCTCGGTCAATATCCAATAGCGGGACCTGGATGCCCATATTGGATCCCACATATTCTACGAAGATCTTATCGTTTGAACCTCAGTGCCAGGAATTCATATAATCCCGTATGTCATTCCCTTTGTCCTTCGGTATGTTACTTGCCCGAGATTCGATAATCAGTATCCGCATACCTATTTCAATCTCGTTTACCGGCAAGTCTCTTTACTCGTTCCGTAATACAAGATCCCGCAACCTACACTAAGTTACATTGCTTGCAAGGCTTGTGTGTGATGTTGTATTACCAAGTGGGCCCCAAGATACCTCTCCGTCATACGGAGTGACAAATCCCAGTCTCAATCCATACTAACTCAACGAACACCTTCGGAGATACCTGTAGAGCATCTTTATAGTCACCTAGTTACGTTGCGACGTTTGATACACACAAAGCATTCCTCCGGTGTCAGTGAGTTATATGATCTCAT
This sequence comes from Hordeum vulgare subsp. vulgare, assembly GCF_904849725.1. NCBI lineage: Eukaryota > Viridiplantae > Streptophyta > Magnoliopsida > Poales > Poaceae > Hordeum > Hordeum vulgare. The sequence continues at coordinate 197,426,514 of NC_058520.1, forward strand.
GGTCATAGGAACAAATACTTGACACACAGAAAACAGTAGCAACAAAATGACACGATCTACATGCTACGTCTATTAGTTTGGGTCTAGTCCATCACGTGATTCTCCTAATGACGTGATCCAGTTATCAAGCAACAACACCTTGTACATAGTCAGAAGACCCTGACTATCTTTGATCAACTGGCTAGCCAATTAGAGGCTTGCTAGGGACAGTGTTTTGTCTATGTACCCACACATGTATATAAGTCTTCATTCAATACAATTATAGCATGGATAATAAAGTATTATCTTGATACAGGAATTATAATAATAACTATATTTATTATTGCCTCTAGGGCATAATTCCAACAGTCTCCCACTTGCACTAGAGTCAATAATCTAGCCCTCACATCACCATGCGAATTACATTGTAATAAATCTAACACCCATACAGTTCTGGTGTTGATCATGTTTGCCCGTGGATGAGGTTTAGTCAGCGGGTCTGCTACATTCAGATCCGTGTGCACTTTGCATATATTTACGTCCTCCCCTTCGACGTAGTCGCGGATGAGGTTGAAGCGTCGTTTGATGTGTTTGGTCTTCTTATGAAACCGTGGTTCCTTTGCTAAGGCAATGGCACCCGTGTTGTCACAGAACAAGGTTATTGGATTCAGTGCGCTTGGCACCACTCCAAGATTCGTCATGAACTGCTTCATCCAGACACCCTCCTTAGCCGCCTCCGAGGCAGCATTATACTCCGCTTCACATGTAGAATCAGCTACGACGCTTTGCTTGGAACTGCACCAGCTTACCGCACCCGAATTAAGAATAAATACGTATCCGGTCTGCGACTTAGAGTCGTCCGGATCTGTGTCAAAGCTTGCATCGACGTAACCCTTTACGACGAGCTCTTCGTCACCTCCATACACGAGAAACATCTCCTTAGTCCTTTTTAGGTACTTCAGGATATTCTTGACCGCCGTCCAGTGATCCACTCCTAGATTACTCTGGAACCTGCCTGCCATACTTATGGCCAGGCTAACATCCGGTCTAGTGCACAGCATTGCATACATGATAGATCCTATGGCTGAAGCATAGGGGACGGTGCTCATATGCTCTTTATCTTTATCAGTTGCTGGGCACTGAGTCTTACTCAATCTCGTACCTTGTAAAACTGGCAAGAACCCTTTCTTGGACTGTTCCATTTTGAACCTCTTCAAAACTTTATCAAGGTATGTGCTTTGTGAAAGTCCTATCAGGCGTTTCGATCTATCCCTGTAGATCTTAATGCCTAGAATGTAAGCAGCTTCTCCTAGGTCCTTCATAGAGAAACTTTTATTCAAGTAATCCTTTATGCTCTCAAAAAACTCTACGTTGTTTCCAATCAGTAATATGTCATCCACATATAATATTAGAAACGCCACAGAGCTCCCACTCACTTTCTTGTAAATACAAGATTCTCCAACCACTTGTATAAACCCAAATGCTTTGATCACCTCATCAAAGCGTTTATTCCAACTCCGACATGCTTGCACCAGTCCATAAATGGATCGCTGGAGCTTGCATACCTTGTTAGCATTTTTAGGATCGACAAAACCTTTGGGTTGCATCATATACAACTCTTCTTAAGGAAACCGTTAAGGAACACCGTTTTGACATCCATCTGCCAGATTTCATAATCGAAAAATGCAGCTATTGCTAACATGATTCTCACGGACTTAAGCATCGCTACAGGTGAGAATGTCTCATCGTAGTCAACTCCTTGAACTTGTGAAAAACCCTTTGCCACAAGTCGAGCTTTATAAACGGTCACATTGCCGTCAGCGTCCGTCTTCTTCTTAAAGATCCATTTGTTCTGAATAGCCTTGCAGCCCTCAGGTAGTACTTCCAAAGTCCACACCTTGTTTTCATACATGGATCCTATCTCGGACTTCATGGCCTCCAGCCATTTGTTGGAATCTGGGCCCACCATTGCTTCTTCATAATTTGCAGGTTCATTGTTGTCTAACAACATGATTGACAAAACAGGATTACCATACCACTCTGGAGCAGCACGTGGTCTCGTCGACCTGCGCGGTTCGATAGGAACTTGAACCGGAGTTTCATGATCATCATCATTAACTTCCTCCTCAACCGGCGTCGCAACGACAGGGGTTTCCCCTTGCCCTGCGCCACCATCCAGAGGGATGAGAGGTTCGACAACCTCATCAAGTTCTATCTTCCTCCCACTCAATTCTCTCGAGAGAAACTCCTTCTCAAGAAAAGCTCCATTTTTAGCAACAAACACTTTGCACTCGGATTTGAGATAGAAGGTGTACCCAACTGTCTCTTTTGGGTAACCTATGAAGATGCAGTTTTCCGCTTTGGGTTCCAGCATTTCAGGCTAAAGTTTTTTTATATAAGCATCACATCCCCAAACTTTAAGAAACGACAACTTTGGCCTTTTGCCATACCACAGTTTGTATGGTGTCGTCTTAACGGATTTTGATGGTGCTCTATTTAAAGTGAATGCAGCTGTGTCTAATGCATAACCCCAAAACGATAACGGCAAATCTGTAAGAGACATCATAGATCGCACCATCTCTAATAAAGTACGATTACGACGTTCGGACACACCATTACGCTGTCGTGTTCCAGGCGGTGTCAACTGTGAAACAATTCCACATTGTCTTAAGTGAGAACCAAACTTGAAACTCAGATATTCACCCCCACGATCAGACCGTAGGAACTTGATCTTCTTGTTACGATGATTTTCAATTTCACTCTCAAATTGCTTGAACTTTTCAAATGTTTCAGACTTGTGCTTCATTAAGTAGACATAACCATATCTACTCAAATCGTCAGTGAAGGTGAGAAAATAACGATATCCGCCGCGTGCCTCCACGCTCATCGGACCGCACACATCGGTATGTATGATTTCCAACAAGTCACTGGCACGCTCCATTGTTCTGGAGAACGGAGTTTTAGTCATCTTGCCCATGAGGCATGGTTCGCACGTGTCAAGTGAATCAAAGTCAAGTCACTCCAAAAGTCCATCGGTATGGAGTTTCTTCATGCGCTTTACACCAATATGACCTAAGCGGCAGTGCCACAAAAACATGACGCTATCATTGTTAACTCTAACTCTTTTGGTCTCAATGTTATGTATATGTGTATTATCACTATCAAGATTCAATATGAACAATCCTCTCACATTGGGTGCATGACCATAAAAGATGTTACTCATAGAAATAGAACAACCATTATTCTATGACTTCAAAGAGTAACCGTCTCGCAATAAACAAGATCCAGATATAATGTTCATGCTCAACGCAGGCACTAAATAACAATTATTCAAGTTCATAACTAATCCTGATGGTAACTGAAGTGAAACTGTGCCGACGGCGATTGCATCAACCTTGGAACCATTTCCTACGCGCATCGTCACTTCATCTTTCGCCAGCCTTCGCCTATTCCGCAGTTCCTGTTTCGAGTTGCAAATATGAGCAACAGAACTGGTATCGAATACCCAGGCACTACGACGAGAGCCGGTTAAGTACACATCAATAACATGTATATCAAATATACCTGATTTTTCTTTGGCCGCCTTCTTATCAGCCAGATACTTGGGGCAGTTGCGCTTCCAGTGACCCATACCCTTGCGATAGTAGCACTCTGTTTCAGGCTTAGGTCCAGCTTTGGGTTTCTTCGTCGGATTGGCAACAGGCTTGCCGCTCTTCTTTGAATTACCCTTCTTCCCTTTGCCGTTTCTCTTGAAACTAGTGGTCTTATTCACCATCAACACTTGATGCTCTTTACGGAGTTCAGACTCTGCGACTTTCAGCATCGCAAACAACTCGACGGGTGACTTGTTCATCCCTTGCATGTTGTAGTTCAACACAAAGCCCTTATAGCTTGGCGGCAGTGATTGAAGAATTCTGTTAGTGATAGCCTCTTGCGGGAGTTCAATCCCCAGCCCAGCTAGACGGTTTGACTACCCACACATTTCGAGCACATGTTCACTGACAGACGAATTCTCCTCCATCTTGCAAGCATAAAATTTATCGGAGGTCTCATACCTCTCGATCCGGGCGTTCTTCTGAAAGATAAACTTCAACTCCTGGAACGTCTCATATGCTCCATGACGCTCAAAGCGACGTTGAAGTCCCGGCTCTAAGCCATACAAGACTGCACATTGAACTACTGAGTAGTCCTCCTTACGTGTTAACCAAGCGTTCTTAACATCTTGGTCAGCCGTAGCGGGTGGTTCATCTCCTAGTGCGGCATTAAGGACATAATCCTTCTTCCCAGCTTGTAGGATCAACTTAAGATTACGAGCCCAGTCTACAAAGTTGCTTCCATCATCTTTCAACTTAGCTTTCTCTAGGAACGTATTAAAATTCAGGGTGACTATCGCGTGAGCCATGAACTACGACACAAATATATTCAAAGTGTACCTAGACTATGTTCAAGATAATTAGAGTTTAACTTAATCAAATTATTTGCTAAACTCCCACTCAAAAATAGATCTCTCTAGTCATTTGAGTGGTTCATGACCCACTTACACTAGCTCAAGTCCGATCATCACGTGAGTTGAGTATAGTTTCAGTGGTAAGCATCCCTATGCTAATCATATCAACTATATGATTCATGATCGACCTTTCGGTCTCATGTGTTCCGAGGCCATGTATGCACATGCTAGACTCATCAAGCTTAACCCGAGTGTTCCGCGTGTGCAACTGTTTTGCACCCGTTGTATGTGAACGTTGAGTCTATCACACCCGATCATCACGTGGTGTCTCGAAATGACGAACTGTAGCAACGGTGCACAGTCGGGGAGAACACAATTTCGTCTTGAAATTTTAGTGAGAGATCACCTCATAATGTTACCGTCGTTCTAAGCAAAATAAGGTGCATAAAAGGATTAACATCACATGCAATTCATAAGTGACATGATATGGCCATCATCATGTGCTCCTTGATCTCCATCACCAAAGCACCGGCACGATCTTCTTGTCACCGGCGCCACACCATGATCTCCATCAACGTGTCGCCATCGGGGTTGTCGTGCTACTCATGCTATTACTACTAAAGCTACATCCTAGCAAAATAGTAAACGCATCTGCAAGCACAAACGTTAGTTTAAAGACAACCCTATGGCTCCTGCCGGTTGCCGTACCATTGACGTGCAAGTCGATATTATCTATTACAACATGATCACCTCATACATCCAATATATTACATCACATAGTTGGCCATATCACATCATAAGCATACCCTGCAAAAACAAGTTAGACGTCCTCTAATTCTTGTTGCATGTTTTACGTGGTGACCATGAGTATCTAGTAGGATCGCATCTTACTTACGTAAACACCACAACGGAGATATATTAATTGCTATTTAACCTTATCCAAGGACCTCGTCGGTCAAATCCGATTCAACTAAAGTTGGAGAAACCGACACTCATCGGTCATCTTTGAGCAACGGAGTTACTCGTAGCGATGAAACCAGTCTCTCGTAAGCGTACGAGTAATGTCGGTCCGAGCTGCTTCGATCCAACAATACCGCGGGATCAAGAAAATACTAAGGAGGGCAGCAAAACTTTTGTGTTCTACTCGAGAAGACATCTACGCATGAACATAGCTCATGATGCAACAGTTGGGGAATGTCGCATGGGAAACAAAAAATTTCCTACACGCACGAAGACCTATCATGGTGATGTCCATCTACGAGAGGGGATTTCCGATCTACGTACCCTTGTAGATCGCACAGCAGAAGCGTTAAGAAACGCGGTTGATGTAGTGGAACATCCTCACGTCCCTCGATCCGCCCCGCGAACCGTCCCGCGATCCGTCCCACGATCTAGTGTCGAACGGACGGCACCTCCGCGTTCAGCACACGTACAACTCGACGATGTTCTCGGCCTTCTTGATCCAGCAAGAGAGACGGAGAGGTAGATGAGTTCTCCGGCAGCGTGACGGCGCTCCGGAGGCTGGTGGTGATCTAATCTCAGCAGGGCTCCGCCCGAGCTCCGCAGAAACGCGATCTAGAGGTAAAACCGTGGAGGTATGTGGTCGGGCTGCCGTGGCAAAAGTCGTCTCAAATCAGCCCTAATAGCTCCATATATATAGGAGGAGGGGAGGGGAGGCTTGCCTTGAGGCTCAAGGAGCCCCAAGGGCTGCGCCACCAAGGGAGGAGGAGTCCTCCTCCAATCCTAGTCCAACTAGGATTGGAAGGTGGAGTCCTTCTCTTCTTTCCCACCTCCTTTTTTTTCTTTTCTCTTTGATTTTCTATCTATGGCGCATAGGGCCATCTTGGGCTGTCCCACCAGCCCACCAAGGGCTGGTGTGCCACCCCCAAGGCCTATGGGCTTCCCCGGGGTGGGCTGCCCCCCCCCCCCCCGGTGAACACCCGAAACCCATTCGTCATTCCCGGTACATTCCCGGTAACTCCGAAACCCTTCCGGTAATCAAATGAGGTCATCCTATATATCAATCTTCGTTTCCGGACCATTCCGGAAACCCTCGTGACGTCCGTGATCTCATCCGGGACTCCGAACAACATTCGGTAACCAACCATATAACTCAAATACGCATAAAACAACGTCGAACCTTAAGTGTGCAGACCCTGCGGGTTCGAGAACTATGTAGACATGACCCGAGTGACTCCTCGGTCAATATCCAATAGCGGTACCTGGATGCCCATATTGGATCCCACATATTCTACGAAGATCTTATCGTTTGAACCTCAGTGACAGGGATTCATATAATCCCGTATGTCATTCCCTTTGTCCTTCGGTATGTTACTTTCCCGAGATTCGATCGTCAGTATCCGCATACCTATTTCAATCTCGTTTACCGGCAAGTCTCTTTACTCGTTCCGTAATACAAGATCCCGCAACTTACACTAAGTTACATTGCTTGCAAGGCTTGTGTGTGATGTTGTATTACCGAGTGGGCCCCAAGATACCTCTTCGTCATACGGAGTGAAAAATCCCAGTCCCGATCCATAGTAACTCAACGAACACCTTCGGAGATACATGTAGAGCATCTTTATAGTCACCAAGTTACGTTGCAACGTTTGATACACACAAAGCATTCCTCCGGTGTCAGTGAGTTATATGATCTCATGGTCATAGGAACAAATACTTGACACACAGAAAACAGTAGCAACAAAATGACACGATTTACATGCTACGTCTATTAGTTTGGGTCTAGTCCATCATGTGATTCTCCTAATGACGTGATCCAGTTATCAAGCAACAACACCTTGTACATAGTCAGAAGACCCTGACTATCTTTGATCAACTGGCTAGCGAACTAGAGGCTTGCTAGGGACAGTGTTTTGTCTATGTATCCACACATGTATATAAGTCTTCATTCAATACAATTATAGCATGGATAATAAACGATTATCTTGAACAGGAATTATAATAATAACTATATTTATTATTGCCTCTAGGGCATAATTCCAACAGAACTCACATACTTGTTGTGAAAGTTTTTATTAGTAATTGAAACAAAGTGATAAACGCATACTCCTAGGGGAAGGGTTGGTAGGTGTTAACCATCGCGCGATCCCGACCACAACACAAAGGATGGCAATCAATAGATAAATTATGCTCTGACTTCCTAACATAGCGGTTCATCATACGTGCATGCTACGGGAATCACTAACTTCAACACAAGTATTTCTAGATTCACAACACCCTACTAACATAACTCTTAATATTACCAAATCCATGTCTCGAAACTAATTGAGAGGAATGAAACTTCTCTTTCTAATCAATGCACATGAAGATGGAGGTTTTTGTATCCTATTTGGGTACCTATCACCTTTGGGGACTACTTTCATAGCACAAGCCAACTTCCAAGTCACGCACCGCCGTGCTCTAAAAGATCTAAGTAAAGCACATAGAGCAAAATTATCTAGCTCAAAAGATATAAGTGAAGCACTATGAGCGTTCTAGCAAAATCACGATGAGTGCATGTCTCTCTCAAAAGGTGTGCAGCAAGGATGATTGTGACACAACAAAAAGAAAAGACTCCTACGATACAAGATGCTCCAAGCAAAACACATATCATGTGGTGAATAAAAATATAGCTCCAAGTAATGTTACCGATGGATTGAAGACGAAAGAGGGGATGCCTTCCCGGGGCATCCTCAAGCTTAGGCTTTTTGGTGTCCTTGAATTTGGCTTGGGATGCCTTGGGCATCCCCAATCTTTATCTCTTTCCACTCCTTATCTCGTTGTCCATGAGAACATCACCCAAAACTTGAAAATTTCAGAACACAAAACTTAAACAGAAACTCGTGATAACATTAGCACAAGAAAACAAACTACCACCTCTTTAGGTACTTTAGCAATCTTGATTTCTATTTATATTAGTGTTAGAGTACTGTATTCTAACTTTTCCATGGCTAGTACCCCCCGATACTATCCATAGTTTCATCAAAACAAGCAACCAACTCAACAAAAACAGAATCTGTCAAAAGCAGACTAGTCTGTAGCAATCTGTATACTTCATATACTTCTGGTACCTCAACAATTATGAAACATTACGACTGTCTCAGAAAAAGGCATTTCAACCAGCACCAAAAAGAATCAACGCAAAAGCTCTTTCTGAATAAAAATGAAAAATAATCTCGTTAGCGAAAAGTTTCTGTCTTTTTCCAGCAGGATCAAACAACCATCACCAAGACTAGTCATAAAGGTTTTGCTTGGCTCAAACACAAAAATAAACACAATAGACACAATCAAAACAGAATTATGATGGTGTGGACGCAGCAAAACAGAAAGAAAAAGATAAATTCGTTGGGTTGCCTCCCAACAAGCGCTATTGTTTAACGCCCTTAGCTAGGCATAAGGTGATGGAATCACGTATCGTCGTCTTTGGTGCTCAAACCATAAGTAGCCCTCATCATGGATTCATAAGGCAATCTTATTTTATTTCTAGGAAAGTGCTCCATGCCCTTCTTTAAAGGAAATTGAAATCTGATATTCCCTTCCTTCATATCGATGATAGCACCGATAGTCCTTATGAAAGGTCTACCAAGAATAATAGGGCATGTAGGTTTGCAATCAATGTCAAGCACAATGAAATCCACGGGTACATAGTTCCTATTTGCAATAATAAGAACATCATTGATCTTTCCCATGGGTTTATTGACAGTAGAATCCGCAAGATGCAAATTAAGAGAACACTCCTCAATCTCATTAAAACCCAGAACATCACATAAAGACTTTGGAATCGCGGAAACACTAGCACCCAAATCACACAAAGCATTGCATTCAGAGCTTTTGATTTTGATTTTGATAGTAGGTTCCCACTCATCATTAAGCTTTCTAGGGATAGAGAATTCCAATTCAAGTTTTTCTTCAAGAGATTTTATCATAGCTTCGACGATATGATCGGTAAAGGCCTTGTTTTGGCTATAAGCGTGTGGAGAGTTTAGCATGGATTGCATCAAGGAAATGCATTCAATCAAGGAGCAACTATCATAATTGAATTCATTGAAATCCAAAGTAGTAATTTCATTACTACTCAAAGTTTTAATATTTTCTACTCCACTTTCAACGCTTTTAGCATCAAGATAGATGGACTCCGAATCATTGGGGCATTTTACAACCAAGGTGGATTCTTATCCAGCCCCATCATTATTAGGTTTGACACAAGAAAACAAAGATTCAATGGGAGTCACACCAAGCACTTTAAGATCTTCGTGATTCTTATCACGAGAGCAGGCCTTTTTAAGCCATTCATGTCTAGCACGAATTTGGGCGGTTCTTTCTTTGCTCTCACTCATGGAAACATGCATAGCTTTCAAAGTTTCATCCATATTGATCTTGGGAGGAGCACATCTAACTTTCAAAGCATCAATATCACTAGACATTCTATCAACGCTCCTAGCCAAATCGTCAATTTTGAGTAGTTTTTCCTCTATGGACGCATTGAAAATCTTTTGTGAGTTAATAAACTCTTTGATATTACTCTCAAGATCAGAGGGTAATCTATTGTAATTTCCATGAGTATTGTTGTAGGAGTTGCCAAAGTTATTAGAGGAGTTACTAGGAAAAGGCCTAGGAACATAGTTTCCTCTAAAAGCGTTGTTGTTGCGAAAATTATTCCTACCAACAAAATTAATGTCCAAGCTAGCATTGCTACTCTCAATCATGGAAGACAAGGGCATATCATTAGGATCTAAAGGAGCACTTCTACTAGCAACCAAATTCATTAACTCATCCATCTTAGCACTCAACGAGTTAATTTCTTCTATAGCGTGTACCTTCTTACTAGTAAGTGACCTTTCAGTGTGCCACTGAGAGTAGTTCATCATGATATTATCTAGGAGTTCTGTGGCTTCTCCTAACGTGATTTCCACGAACGTTCCACCGGAGGCGGAGTCCAAGATGTTTCTAGAAGAGAAATTCAAGCCAGCGTAGAAGATTTGTATAATCATCCAAAGACTCAAGCCATGAGCGAGACAATTTCTAATCATCAATTTCATTCTCTCCCAAGACTGTGCAACATGTTTCATGATTAAGTTGCTTAAAATTCATGATATCATTACGGAGAGAGATAATCTTAGCCGGCGGAAAATACTTGGATATGTAAGCATCTTTGCACTTATTCCAAGAATCAATACTATTTTTGGGCAAAGACGAAAACCAAGTTTTTGCTCGATCTCGCAACAAGAAAGGAAAAAAGCTTCAATTTAATCACATCATTATCCACATCTTTCTTCTTTTGCATATCGCAAAGCTCAATGAAGGTATTAAGATGGGATGCGGCATCTTCACTAGGAAGGCCGGAGAATTTCTCTTTCGTAACAAGATTCAGCAAGGCGGCATTGATTTCGTATGACTCCGCACTAGTGGTGGGAGCAATCGGAGTACTATTAAAATCATTATTATTAGTATTCGAGAAGTCAGAAAGTTTGGTGTTTTCAGTCATGGTGACTTCAGCAAGCAAGCAAGCACACAAGCGAACAAAGAGCAAGCGAGAAAAAAGGGAAAACGAAAAAGGCAAACGAAAAAGGCAAATATTTTTTTGTAAATTTTTGTTTTTCAGAAGTGGGGGAGAGGACAACGAGAGGCAAAAGAGGTAAATGCAAGAGATGAGTTTGCGACACTTACTTGGATGAGTTCTTGACTTGATCCTCCCCGGCAACGGCGCCAGAAATTCTTCTGCTACGGTGACAGAAATCTTTTGTCGTCTCTTGAGCTTGTGTTGGTTTTTCCCTTGATGAGGAAAGGGCGATGCAGCATAGGAGCAGTAAGTATTTCCCTCAGTTTGAGAACCAAGGTATCAATCCAGTAGGAGAATCTCGTTAAGTCCAGACTACCTGCACAAACACAAAAGAGCTTGCACCCAACTCTATAAAGGGGTTGTCAATCCCTTCAAGTTTGATTGCAAAGTGAGATTTGAAGGCGGAAAGTGCAATGAAGAAAAAGTGTAAGGCTGAAAATATGGTGTGAAGTAGACCCGGGGGCCATAGTGTTCACTAGAGGCTTCTCTCAAAGTAGCAAATATTACGGTGGGTGAACAAATTACTGTCGAGCAATTGATAGAACCGCGCAAAGTCATGACGATATCTAAGGCAATGATCATACATATAGGCATCACGTCCGAGACAAGTAGACCGATACTTTCTGCATCTACTACTATTACTCCACACATCGACCGCTATCCAGCATGCATCTAGTGTATTGAGTTCATCACGAACAGAGTAACGCCTTAAGCAAGATGACATGATGTAGAGGGATAAACTCAAACCAATGATGAAAACCCCATCTTTTTACCCTTGATGGCAACAACACGATGCGTGCCTCGCTACCCCTTCTGTCACTGGGTGAGGTCACCGCACGGTATGAACCCAAAACCAAGCACTTCTCCCATTGCAAGAATCATAGATCACGCTTGCCAAACAAAACCCACACTCGAAGAGAATTACAAGGATATGAAATCATGCATAAGAGAGATCGGAAGAAACTCAAATAAGATTCATAGATAATCTGATCATAAATCCACAATTCATCGGATCTCGACAAACACACCGCAAAAGAAGATTACATCGGATAGATCTCCATGAAGATCATGGAGAACTTTGTATTGAAGATCCAAGAGAGAGAGAAGAAGCCATCTAGCTACTATCTATGGACCCATAGGTCTATGGTGAACTACCCACGCATCATCGGAGAGGTCATGGTGTTGATGAAGAAGCCCTCCGTATCCGAATCCCCCCTCCGGCAGGGCACCAGAACGTGCCCCAGATGGGTTCTTGCGGAGACAGAAGCTTGCGGCGGCGGAAAAGTACTTTCGATGATCTCCTGATTTTTTCTGGAATTATTGGGAATATATAGGCGAAAGACCTAGGGCAGAGGTGGCCCAGGGAGCCCACAAGCCTGGGAGGCGCGGTCCCCTCTGGTCGCGGCTAGGGGGCTTGTGGGGTCCCTGGTGGCCCCGTGCCTTGGTTCTGAAGCTTCCCGATCTTCTTCTGTTTTGGAAAAAATCTTTTTGGAAGTTTCGTTCCGTTTGGACTCCGTTTAAAATCCTTCTGTGAAAGGGGTAAAAAACACAGAAAAAACAGGAACTGGCACTTGGCACTGAGTTAATAAGTTAGTCCCAAACATATATGAAAGGCATACAAAACATCCAAAGTTTGACAGGATAATAGCATGAAACCATCAAAAATTATAGATACATTGGAGACGTATCAAGGCCCTCGCGCCAAAATAAGGATAGGATCACATCTTGAGCGTTACACACATAGAGTCTGCTGATCGACTCTAGCCTTAGTATTATCCTTTGACTTCCCCTCTATGCTAAACAATGTACCAAAAGTGGCCTCTCCGATATTCTTTTTAGTATGCATCATGTCCATGTTGTGTGGAAGAAGGAGGTCTTTGAAGTAAGGCAGATCCCACAAGCATGTCTTGTGAGTCCAGGCGTGTTCCGAATTATACCACTTGAAATACCGTGGACACTCTGGATCAGGCCCGAGATTGTTTAACTGATCCAGGATCTGTTGGCCTATGAACATAGGTGGTGGCGAGTTTTTGACAACTATAGCTTTGATAAAGTTCTTCTTGTCTTTTCTGAACTGATGGCGAGGATCCAGGAACTGTCTATGCAAGTTGAAGCAATAATACTTCCAACCCGTCTACAACCAATGAAACTGAAGAGCTGCCTTGCATGTGGGGCACGGGAACCTTCCATGCACACACACCAGCCAGCGAATAGCGCATACACCGACAAGTCATGCATCGAGTACATGTACCACACATGCATTTTGAAGTTTTCTTTTCTAGCGGCATCGTATGTCTTGAACCCATTATCCCAAGCTTCTTGCAATTCATCCTTAAGCGGTTGAATGTACATATTCATATTCTTCCTCGAATAGTTGGGCCCTGGAATTATCAACGTTAGGAATATGTTCTTTCTTTGCATAATCTGTCCGGGGGGATTGTGTGGAATGACAAATACATGTCAACTACTATATTCGGTTGTCGTCATACCAAAGGGATTGAACCCATCCGTGGTGACACAGACTCGAGGATATATTGGATCTGCCACTTTATCCGGATGTAATGCATCAAAGTGCTTCCATGCAAAAGCATCCGATGTGTGTACCAACATCTTATTCCCATACACATCTAGTTCGGTTCTTTTGCCCAATTTGTGCCATGTCATCTGTCTGGACGTCTCTTCGACCATGAGAAGACGTTGAAGTCTTGGTACGATTGGCATATACCAAAGAACATTAACAGGGATTTTGGTCTGCCTCTTCTCACCCATACCATTGTCTTCCATAACATACCTAGAAGACTTGCAAATGGGACAATAGTTCAAGTCCGCATACTCAAGCCTAAATAAGGCACATCCTTTCTCATAGGCATCTATCTTCTCATAGGACATCTGAAGTACACAGAGTATTTTGTCTGACTAGTACAGATTTGCAGGCATGACATGGCCTTTTGGTAGAAAGCATCCAAATAGTGTCACCATCACATCATAGCATTCTCTGCCCAAGTTGAGTTGAGCCTTCAGAGCCATTACTTGTGCGATGGCATCCAACTCACAAAACTCGGTGCGCTCGTGGAGAGGATGTTTTGAAGACTCTAACATTTCATAGAAGGCCTTTGCAGATTCCTCCATCTCATCGTCTGAATCCCGAGCATCATCAAAGTCGTGCACCATGTTCTCGATCCCGGGTACCATGCTCGTCGGTGCAATGACGAACCACCTCAGCTCTGGTACGTTGGGAAGACTCACCATGAAATGTTCAAACTGTATAATCAGCCGTAAAACCCCTCTTGTGTAGGTGTTTACCCATTTCATGCTTTGTCATCTGTTTAAAGTTGTTGCACCCACGACAGGGGAACCAGGTTGCAAATGCGGCTTTCACAAAGCCCTTAGTTTTTGTTAACCATTCTTTGGTCATCTCTTTCTCACTAGTGTGACTGGTGTACATCCATGCACGATCACCCATGATGGTACTTGCACCGACAAATAGGGTTTTACCTGCTTGATGCAAATTTCAACAAGATTAGAGGACTTCATTATCAACACCCTTAAGAAGATCACAATCAACAACAACAAGAAGAAGAATAGAAGAAGAAGAAGAAGAAGACTAGAAGAATAAGAATAAGAAGAAAAAGATGGAGAAGAAGACTAGAAGAAGAAGAAGAAGAAGAAGACTAGAAGAAGAAGAAGAAGGGGAAGAAAAAGAAGAAGAAAGAGAAGGAAAATAATAAGAAGAAAGAAAGAAGAGGCTCATTCTTCTTCTTTTATTCTTCCCTTTTCTTCTCTTTCCTCTATTCTTTGTTTTCTTTTTATGCCATTTTTGAGCTTATTATATCATTTTGGAGGAAAATAAGCTAACTATATGATATTTATGAGCTAACCAAGGTTAGTATGCCATTTTTGACCGAACTAAGCTAATTATGTCATTTTAGAGGAAAACAAGCTAAGTATATGACATTTATGAGCTAACCAAGGTTATTATGCTACTACATCGTCGAACACATCTGCATCAAGTGGCCTCGGTTCTGCATGGCCTCCACACACGCACCATATGACCTCTGTTGTTGTTATGAGGCACTATAAAGGCCGTCGGTGTAGGGCATCGTCGACTCAACGGTTGGTCTGATGCAATGCACGATTAAAATTTTGGTAGTGTACGAAAGGAAATAAACACTACTCCCAAATATTTATTTTGGTGTAGCCAAAAAGAAGTAGAGGTTGCAGTTAGAAAAGTCCATTTCAATATTTACTTTTTTAGTCATGTGTATTTATATTTAGCCGTGTGTAGCAGTAGTTTTCTAGTTTTTTCTCTTTCTTTAATGGTGTGTCATCAATAAAATGTAGGTTGGATTAGTAAAAATATTTGACAAGGCATGATCCGCGTGACTTGGTGTCTCAGCCGTCGGATCAAGAAAGGATGAATGGCTAAGATCGCGCCGATGGAAGCAATCCGTGGGAGCGTCGGATGGACCAATAAGAAGGCAGGAAGTTTCCTCCCGTGCCAACCCCACTCTAAAATTCCGGACATCGTCATTTCGCTCGCATGAAAACGCATTTCAGATCCCGCACTGCCCTTCCGAAACACTATCACTCTCCTGCGATTTCGCGGTCATATATTTTAAACGAAAATTAAAGGAGTAGGTGGAGGCTATGCTTAACCCTCGTGACCCCCAACCAATCCAGCAATGAAGGACACCAGTAGCAGCTATATATATTTTCCATTTACAGATGGTGTATGTTGCACATCAGAACCACTAACTACCAAAATTGCCAAAACAAAAACTAAAAAAAATCTATCAAAACTAAAAAATGGACTACCTTGGAGGGGGGTGGTGCAGCGGTGGTGGAGGAGGGCTACGGTGGTGGAGGAGGGCCGTGGGGAGGGGGCGCTATGGCTTGGCTCCGGTGGGGGTGGGGGTGGGCCACGATGGTGGAGGAGGGTCGTGGGGAGGGGGGTCACCGCAACCTGGCTCCGGTGATGGGGCATCGCCTCCTGGATCCAACCCGGGCGCCTGCTGCGGGGAGGTGGTCAGGGCCGAGGGGTGGGATCAGCGATGGGGGAAGGGATGAAGTACCTAATGGCGGTGAGGGGCGGCGGTGGGGGAAGAGAGGGAGGAGGTGTGGCGGTGGGGGAAGGAGGGGGTGGTGCCGCAGTGGTGGTGGAGGTGACGCTGACGGTTGCGGGGTGGGGGAGATAGACAGAGGGGGGTGGGGGCTAATGGTTGTTAGATAGGGAAGGGCTTTGTTTTGTGCGAGCAGACGACAAAGACCCTAAGGGCAGGTGACAAAGCACAAGCATACGACTTCTGTTGACCTAGCCATCCCCATGGTCAAGTGGGGGCCCAACTGGGCTCTTTGTCATTTGCTGGAAGATGACAAATAATAGACTGATGGTAAATGGTATCTTTGCCATCAGTCCAATCTTTGTCGTCTATTTTGTGGAAGCGGACAACAAAGAACTTCTTTGTCGTCAGCAAGTAGACGACAAAGAATGGACTGATGGCAAAGAAGTCCATTCTAGTAGTGAGGCATTGATAAAGGGGCTCCTCGGGTACCCGACGTGTGTACTCTTTGGACTCACCTCGGTGACCCCTCAAGATCGAAGATGGGAAGATTTGTTGAACGAGCCTTCAAGACCGACGACCAAAGACAAAGAAAAATTTAGAAGAATGAGGAGCGCCCCCAACTTGAAGACTGATTCAAGGGGCTACTAACGGTGTCCTAGGCTAGGGGGTACTCACCACGTCGTCTCTCGACAAGTGGTTGGGCCGAGGACCCCCATGGCGGTTCACTAATGGGCCACTTCGGGCAGCCATGACATATACGAGTAAGATTCCACAAGACTTGGTGATCAAGACAAGGGCTCCTCTCCACCGACATAGCCAACTAGGACTCTTGTTATCCAAAGCCTGTGGTGCATTATATAAGCCAAGGCCAGGCTGGTCAATAGATTATGACACACATCCATACACAACTTCCTAACCCCTAAGGTTTAGTCCACAATCCACGACCTCGAGGTAGATCAACTCTGTAATCTCACCATATCAATATAACAAGAGGAGGATGTAGAGTTTTACCTCCATCAAGAGGGCCCGAACCTGGATAAAACTCCTCTATTCTTCGTCTCCTATTGCCATTTGTCCAATTTCATAGCTTGGCCCACCTACCGGAGGTCTGCCGGTTTTGACACCAACAATAGGTTCTTCAGTATTCCATTGTTCATGTGCGGACACAATCTTCTCAATATGTTTTTCTCCCTTCTTCTAGGTTCAGTGACATAAATTTTCCACGTGCAATTATATCAAGAATGGATTTTGATTCATCATTAAGTCCATGATAAAACATATGTAGTATAACATATGAGCATAATCATGGTTAGAAAATAAGGTTAAAAGTTGTGAATATTTCTTCTTAGTTTAGTAATCTTCAAGCTTGGAAGAAATTTAGCCATAAACCTTTCAGCCCACATAATCCAGTTGGTTATACTATCTTGAGGTAACCGATTATACCACCTCTGAGCATCATCCTTTAGAGAAAACCTGGAGAGTCTCAATAGCACAAATTCTCGTGAAACATCTTTTAACTTAAATCTCGCACATAAGTGTCAAACATCATCAAATGTGCTTGACGATCTTCCTCTTCAATTCCTGCAAAAACATGTTTTCTTACCTCTGCAATAACATCACAGTCAATCAAATACTCTTGGGAAAATTTAGTAGGATAAACCCTAGGAGATCTAGAAACAAGTATTGGATAAAAGTGATCCCTAATAGTCTTCTTGGGCTTCCGAGTAATCGTCATTTCTGCCAACAAAGTGTTAAGCTCAATTGTCTCATTATTTTTGGATTTCTCCATTAATGAAGCTTGCTGCTCCTGAGATTAACACTTTCTGTAGGCGGTTCTCCCTAGAGTCATGAAACTCCTCCACACAGGGTTACGTTTCATTCTATGTTCATCCTTCTTCGTTGCCATAGAGTGGTCGTTTCCACAGTTAAGTTCATAAAGTCGGAACCAAGCATTAAGTTCAATGGATCACCATTATCTCATATTGTCTTCGGTTCGCATAGATATTTGCACCTATCACGTGAGAGGTCACAGAGTTCCTAAACAATATGTGTTACCTTGTGTAGGTATTTAGATCATGTTGCGTGGCCCCTTAAATTGGGAAACACACATAGGGTTCACCAGATCATAACAACATACTAAACAAATCATATTACTACGAATTCAAACGACATATAGGATAGGCACATATCAATCTTACCACTTACCTACATCTTCCACACCTAGGGGAATTACTCACACATCATAAGACGGGAACCAATCACAAGAGAGAGAAAAACCATGAAAACCATATCGATAATATTGAGGGGATCCACAATAAAATGAAATATTGCTCAAATAGTCTTGATTTCACATGAGATGGAGTAGAGATTACAAGTTCCAATGAACAAAGGATATTTTCCTCTCTTTTCTTGGGTTACGTTAGAAATATCTGAAAATAGTAAAAATTCAATGAAACCAAGTGGAAATCACTATGAAAAATCAGTGTAAATTCTCAAGCCATCAGATGTGCTGACACCGATGGAGAAGAAGGAGATAGACAGCATTGCTACCCGACGGCGGGCTGACAGGCATCCAGAGGACGTGGATGCCCCAATGGGGGGCGCGGCCAAGGATGACCCGGAGCTACGCTCCTCTTCCTCCTCCACCGCACCACCCTCCTCCTCTTTCGTGCCTCCCTCGATGATGCACCGCACCATGAAAGTCGATGAGGCCCTTGCCATTACATGGACATGGTGCGGGAGGAGCGGTTCCGGGAGGTGCATGCCGACACATCCTACAACCACCACCTCCTCCAGGAGCACCTGCATGCGGAGGAGCAACTCAACACCGACAGGGTGGTCGCGCCCGATGCAGACCTGACTGAGCAGGAGGCGCTCCTGGAGTCCTAATGCTCCGCCCGCAAGATTCGCGTCTACCTGCTACCGGTACCGGCAATGAATGGTGGAGGTGGCGGCCGGGGCCAAGGATGGCGGCGATGAGGATGGCGTGTTGTCATTCGATGAGACCGACAAGGAGGAGAAGGACAATACCGAGGCCGCATCCGACGAATTTCGTCCTGTTGGTTTGAGTTGTTGTCAAAATGTATGCGGCTACAGTCTAATGTCATCCTCCCGCATGCGGGAGGAAATTTGTGGGTTTCTGTAATGCATCTTAGTATAACTTTAGTATGCATGTCAACTATTAAGTTAATTATAGATGATGTGATAACATCATACATCGTGTGGTTGTTGGATATACTATTAATCATTAACCATGCTCTTATAGCTACCCTGGACGCATTTGGTAGGCTGCATTAGGTCGGGCCAGGCCCGTGCTGGAAGAATTTTGGTCGTTTGGTTACTCGCATGGACTGGTTGGCCTACATAATACGAACCTTAAAGCACCTCTAGTCATACATCCACAGGAACGCTCAAGTTGTCCATTTTTGTGGAGTCAAGACCGAGCGATGCAACCCTAGGAACATGGGCGTGGCCGGTTACGCAAGGTGGATGCAGTCTCGAGAAGTCATGTTGTTTCCTGAAGCATCGTCATAAATTACCCTCAACTCCATTCCTCACCGCTCTCTTCCCCTCTTCCCCATTCACATCGGCTGCAGCGACCACCGGAGCAACAACAGCAGGATCTGCGACGACGGTGACCACCGCAATGACTTTCATCTCCATGGAGTGCATCAGCAATGGCGGTAAGTTTCTTTGACCTCTCTAGAGTAACTCATTCAAGGACGAGCTATATTTAATTTGAGCATGCGATAGGAGAGCAAGGGAGGGGATTGATAACATCGAGGGCGGGGGGCATTGAACACATCCTCAAGGGTGGGGATTTGGGTACTCGGTCGATTACATCGGGGGTGGGGTTGGGGTACTGGTCGATTACATCAGGGGTGGGGGTTGGGGTACTAGTTGCGGCGACCCTGGAGTCGCATCGAGCGACAGTAGGGCATAGGCTTCTTATCTTCCTCGTCGTTGTCCTCTTCATGTTCATCTTCTTCCTCTTCGTCTTCTACCTCATCATATTCTTCCTAATTGTCACCGTAAAGAACGTTGGATCTTGCACTGTCGCCTGTTGCCGGTGCCCTGGCCACCATCCGCAGCTCCTCGTCTTCCTCCGTCGGATCCAACACAGTCTGTGTCGTCCAGTACACTGCAACACGGCCGGCATTGGTACGATTGTACTCCTTGCTTGGCCCACTTGGCCCTCTGTCGAGCGTCGCCGAAGTTGGCCTGATTCATGGCCCAACGAAGGATGTCGATTGACATAGCGCCCTTCGCTGGGTCAGGAATCAACGTTTTCAACTCCTTCGTCGTCGCCTTCTTCACCAAAGCGTCGACGTCCTTGTGCACTTCTTCCATGCTGGTGAAGTTCGCACACTTTGATTGTGTCCTCGAACTTAGCACAGTCACCGAGCGAGCACCCGAGGAAGAATGCCCTCCATCCCAAGCCCCAGGGGAAAGGGTTTGGGTTGGAGTTCATGGTGAGGGAGAGGTGGTGAAACAAAGAGAGGTTGAAGAAGAGAGGGGGGTGAAAATGAGAGAGGAGTTGAGCGAGAGAGGGTTTGAGTGCGGTGTTGGGTAAGAAGTGTGGGTAAATATAGGAGTGTTAGGCCGG
This sequence comes from Hordeum vulgare subsp. vulgare, assembly GCF_904849725.1. NCBI lineage: Eukaryota > Viridiplantae > Streptophyta > Magnoliopsida > Poales > Poaceae > Hordeum > Hordeum vulgare. The sequence continues at coordinate 197,447,168 of NC_058520.1, forward strand.
TAGGATTGAATGCTGACCTTTGAACCGCTTGTTGTTGATAATGCAGATGAACAAGGGCAAGGAGGTGGTGCCACCATTGGACAAGGGCAAGGAGGTCGTGCCGCCATTGGTGGAGGTGCTGGTGCAGGATCATCCTAACGCCAAGCGGAGAAACTACATGCACTACCATGAGGAGGCACGACCAACCCACTTTTGCAAGGTGATGTTTGCTCCAAAGGTGGAGGCTCTGCCTTTGCCTCTGGATTTCACCAAGCACTTCCCCGTTGTGCCTATAGAGTTCAGGTGAAATAGCCCTCCAACTCGTAGCTCTTCTTGCTTAACGTGAAAACTCTCCTTTCCGATGAAAACGAGAAAGAAAGATGTCAACTACTAAATGTGCTGCTTTGTGAATTTGATACTAGGTAGTTCTCCCCCCTCGGCAGGCAAGTAGCCTTTCTGAAGACAAACACCGACTGCTCATGGAGGGTCATGGTGAAGATGGTCGACGGCAGGGTCGCCCTTGATCAGGGTTGAGCCACCTTAACCGCTGTTCACGAGGTCAAGATCGGGTACATGCTGACTTTCAAGCTGCTCACCCCGAACACCATGAAGGTGATCGTCTTCAATGACGACGGCATGGCGGTGGTCATCAAGCGCAAGAAGCACGACGATGCCACGTAAATGATCTCTCGTTCCTGGTGAAGTTGTTGGTTGTTGGTTTAAGACTATGTGCTGCGATTAAACTTTGAAACTTACCGTACTATGTTTAATTTTTGTGTATAATTAAACTTTGATGTGCGTTTAAGTTTGTTCTATTTTGCTTACTCTATTTTTGTGTTTCTGGCTCACAACATTAAAGAGGAGGTTACCACATTATTATTCTGGATGTAATCAAATAATCAGATTTGTGTTAGATCAACCAATTTACATATAGATTTTGATTTTTTTGTGTGCATATGCTTACCATGGCCAAATTGAATCAGGTATGCAAAATGTCCAAAACAATGCAGGTAACCAAACGCGTCCTTTGTGTTTGGCTATGCTGTGTTTTACGGATGCTGTGCTAGCGACTCTTTGTGCTACTCCCTCTGTTCCTAAATATAAGACGTTGTAGAGATTGCACTATGGACTACATACGGATGTATATAGACGTATTTTAAAGTGTAGATTCATTCATTTTGCTTCGTGTGTAGTGTATAGTGAAATCTCTACAAGGTCTTATACTCCCTCCGTCTCAAAATAACTGTCTTAACTTTGTACTAATTTAGTATAAAGTTGTACTAAGCTTGAGACATTTATTTTGAGACGGCGGGAGTATTTAGGAACGGATGGAGTAGATGCTAGAGCTGCTTTAAACCATTCTTGTTTAAATTCACGTTTTTCACATCCAAATTTGGCCCTTTTCTCGTAAAATTTCGATTCTGAAATTGCAAATTGTGACGGATTACCCGGCCGAGAGAAGCCGGTGAAAGGCCGAGATATTTCTTTCCCGTAGTCGTCGCGTCACGCCGCCCCTGAGTAGCTCCCGTAGCTCGCCGCCCCTGAGTAGCCATGAGTTGCGCGGCGGTGTGTGCTCCCCCCTCCGGTCTCAGCCGCCACCACGGATTCTCCTCCTCCCCCTCGAGCAGGCGACGGGGGAGAGCTTCCTACACTATCCGGGCCTGTGCCAACTCCGGCGACGCGGATGACAGCGGCGGAGGGCTCCTACCTCGGATGGTGCTCCACGACTCCCTCGACGCCGCGGGGGTCGTCACTGACCACGCTAGGGCGGCGAGGGAGGGGTTTGCGACGCAGATCGGGAGGCTCACGAGGCTCAACGCGGAGACCAGCATCGCCATCAGCCGCGGCGCCGATCTCGCTCGGGCCGCGCTCTGTATCGCGGCCGAGGACGACTCGCTCGTCTCCCACTCTTCCGTGCCGCTCCCCGTAGACGCCTTCATTGCTCGCCTTGACGATCTTTCCACCGGGTTCCTCGCCGCGGGGTTCCTCCCGCCCTCCGGAGCGCCGCCCGAGGTCTTCTTGGACCACCTCGACCGCTACCTCTACGTCCACAAGGTAATTTGAAAGTCAAATTGCTCTAATCATGTTATATTTTGGGATAAGTCGGCATAAATGCCACGGGCACATTTTGGTATCGATCTGACACTCTGAATATGCAATTTCAAGCCCTTCACTAAATTATGCCGAATCGTGCGTTCCATCTATCAGTTTTACCATCAATTGATGTGCTAACATGTAACTACGTTGGAATTATTCATTCAGGGTTTTCGAAGAACAAACGTAGCATCAGATGCTCGGGCCATGTATCTTCACTCGGTATGACTGGCCCTAGCTTCTCCACTTTGTATGTAAGCTTACGTGATTGCCATGTGTGTGGTCTATCCATTCTAATCTTGTTTTTGTTGTTTACAATTGGCAGACTTTGACATGCCGATCAGGATCAGCTCTAATGCTTTCCTTGATATATTCAGAGATGCTAAAGACACTACGGCTGTATGGCTTACTAGACTTCGATGAGGAGATCTCCTTTCCACATGATCTCAATGGCCTCCCTAGGGGCTATGACAAACGAAAAAGCAAGTTTTGTGATGAACCAAATATTTTGACAGCAAAGTCACTTTTGGTTGAGGTGAGCTTATTTTGATCTTCATTCCAGATGTTTCATTTCCAAACGTCACTAGTCTGCTAAATAGCTGTGGAAGTCTCATTTAATGGTTTTTGGGGAAGTATCCTGCGATTGAGAAATCTTTGCCGAATGGAGATATTTTCACCAGGCTTCTCCACTAGCAGCAAAATGGCTACCATATTGGTTTTGGATTTCAGAACGAGACTTGAATTTAGTCCCTTCTTGGCAACTTTTATATGCAAATACTATCAAAGGTGTTCCGCAAATTCAGACAATTCATTCTCACAACATACCGGACTAGCCTGAACTTATTATTTAGTTCTGTCCCATACTTGTCCGTATACAAGTTTTCTGTTAAGAAAATAAACAAGAGAGTTTGTCAGGCCTTTCCACCACTTATTGTTTTCTTAGCTTCATACACATTATACAGTACAACTGTAAGTAATTTATTGTCCTCAGGGTCTTTTGTTTCACCTGCTCATGTTTGAGACCCTACAGTTCAAGTTAACATTTGCAAAGTTTTTAAGTATCCCCCAAAACAGGTAATACATGGTTTTCAACTAATGATTCTGGAGTTACACCCGATCAGTGTACTCAGAGCCAGACATTTTAGAAGTCAACTCTTAATTGGGTATTTTTCAGAATAATATCTTAACTGGACTTTGATCTGGAACTGTTTCCCAACCCTGAATAGCTTGCTCCAGACGTTACATGGTTGCTTATCTCTGAAGATAGTTTGCTCCTTCTCCTAATGTTAGCTAGTATGTTCTGGTTTTCTTCTTTTAATTGTGGTATTATAAGGCTCCAACAGTTGACAACTGTTGAACGTAATGACATTTGGGCTTACTTTGATTAATCCATTTTTCCAGATTTTACAAACTCTGAAGGGTATGTTTTGGCCGTTCCAGTCTAACCGGTCAAGTAGCTTATTTTTGAATGCTGTTGCTGCAAACCACCATGGCCCTGGTAATGTAGGCGGCAGTCAAGCAAGGTCACATGGCAATATAAGGTTTGTTTTGTATATAACCTGGTCAGCATAGAATTGCTATTGTCATACATGATACTTCCTCCGTCCCATATTAATTGACGCTCAAACAAATGTATCTAGCACTGAAAAACGTCTAGATACATCCGTTTGAGCATCGATTAATTCCAGACGGAGAGAGTACGAATTATGACACTGGAGTGACGTGATTTTATTTTTACAGTGCCATAGAGATGGCTGCTGCTAAATCTGCTCAACATAGGTTGATGCGTGGAGTATGGACTAATGTGCGCTTCGGTGACATGCGTCGTGCTTTGGCAGGTACGATATTTTTCCGTTTAGTTTCTTATTAATTTGGAGGTGTGTACAAGGACGACGTGGTGGAACTCTTGGATCTTCCATTAAAATGAATATACAGAGTCACCTCGTTGATAATCACAATAGTGCCTTTTACTCTTCCGTTTCATATTGGAGATAAATCCAAACAGCCCAAACTTGTACATTCCTTATCTCCCCTCAAGAATTTTGGTAATGGATAGGCATTGCCTTTCTTTTCACTGTATTTACCCTAAGTACGTACCATGTTTCTTCAATTCTGCATTTTCTAGCAGCCACTGGTCAGGTTCATTCATACCATGCATTTTGATGGCAGCTTGCGAGAGACTGATCCTACTGAATCACAATCCCTGTGAACTTAGGGACTATGCTGCCCTTCTGTACCACTGTGGCTACTACAAAGAGTGCCTGCAGTACTTAACGTCGTACCAAAATGCCATGGTATTTCATCTTCAAATCTTGTATTCAGCCATTGTAAATGCTACACCGCCTCTAAATGCCACTCTATAGGTTGGACAGCCCCGGACCAATCCACTAGAGATGTTGGAGGACGACGCAGTGAACACTCTTATGGCACGAGTAAACCTAATTTTAGCAGAGGACGGCTGGGACAACCACAGACCTGCTGCAAGTTACTGGACCAAAAACTCTGAGCCATGGTAGATCATACACTCATTTGACCGATCAGTGTATATATTCCACTAACTGAGACATGGATGTGCAACAAATTGTACATATAATTGTACCCTGGACGTTTGCAAACAATTATGAGATGGGACTAAAGTTCTGGTGCCGTTGTCACATGTTTGATATGGCACTTTGCGTCTTGCTCGACTTGTACAGTCAAAATCAATCACGACAAATTTATACACGAAACAGTTGCTTGTCTTTCAGCGTCTTGTTAACAGAAGAAGTTGTACGAAATAGTACTAATCATCGATGTAAACTCAGAAAGTTGAGCACATGTCACAATATTGCACTAGCATATACGCATAAAATTCAAGGAAAGTAGATATAATCCAAATACAGTCATAGGGATCAAAGAAAGCAAAACAATAATTGTCATTACACACGATAACAAATTTACCTATGATAATAGTAGCATAGCACGAATCACTAGTGCCACTGGATTAACTCTAATAGAGAAGGAATTGATTAATTAAACCTCACTAATAAAACCTGACTATCGACTAGAAGAGCAAACTGATCACTCAAGCAGCAAGACGAGACCGACACAAAGAGCGGCCATTGCTGCGGCTAGAGCGACGCCGCCGGCAGCAACCGCAGCGACACCAGACGACCCGCCGGGTGAAGAGCCAGAGGCAGAGCCGTCTCCGCCTTGCCCCGGCGCGTAGGCGGTCGGACCAGGCGAGGGCGCAGGCTCCGCCGGGTGCACCATGACGCGCACGATGAGCCTCTGGCCCTCCTCGCAGTGTCCTGGCTCACCGCTGATGAAGCAGAAGAAGCCCGGCCTATCGAGACGCACCGTGGTGCTGCCGTCGGCGAACCTGGACAGGGGCTCCGTTGCGTTGCAGGCGTCGAACTCCTCACGGGTGACGAGGAGCACCGAGTCGTTCTCGTACTTGAAGTCTGGAACCATAAAAAGATCAAGTTGCAGGACACGATCATGCGATGGATCACACACAACACAAGTAGGCACACCATTGGTGGCAGGAAATGGAACTATGGAAGAGAAATGATGGAATCGGTAGATGACTCACAGAGCTGGTCGCCGACGTGGAAGCGGTTGTTCATGGCCCACCAGCCATAGCTGGTGTTGGCGTCCGGGACGCGCCACCCGCGCGGGCCGCCGACGTGGAACACGAGACCCTGCGCCGGCGTCGCGAGCACAGGGATGGCAACGAACGCGAGGACGAAGGCCAGCGCGGGGAGGAGGTGCACAGGCTTGGAGGAGGAACCGATCATCAGCGCCGCCATGGCCCGGCGGTGCGGCAGGACGAGTAGGAAGGCGGAAGGCACGCCCGCGGCCTTGGGCTGCTGCTGCTCTCTCGTCGCTCCGGCCTGGAATGCAATGGGGTGCGCGGCTGGGTATGTGAAGCGCAGGCGCGCGCTGCAGGAGGGTGGCTTTATAGGGGGGAAGGCCAAGGGAAGGGAAGGGAGGCCCGGTAACTTCCCTTTGATGAGATGGAGTGCGCGCGGGTTTGACCACGCTTTGAATTCCGCTCGCTGCTTAGTGGGGGAGGTGGGCGCGCGTGCCACGGACGGACGTGGGATGGGAAGGCGACGGGGCGGTTGGATTTCCGCTGATTACCTTTGATAGAGCAGCGCGCTCTTGATTTTTGATTTCAACACGGGGAGAATGTTCAAACGGTTCGGTTGGCTATCGATTTTCTTCTTTTTGCAGGGAAATTACTGAGAGCTTTATTAAATAAAAGCATTCGGTGAACAGTCCGTCAACATGCTACTGATTAGGAAGTTAGGAGTGCTATCGATCCAGCTTTCTGTCATGTCAATTGTGCAAATATAAGCAGAACCATTGACCGATCTTATATTGTGACAAATTATAAAAAAATAAAAACTAGCAGAAAGTTCTCTAATTTCTAACAGGATAGGAGCCACGACTCAACGAGAATCGAGAGAATCCATCTTCATGATGACGTTTGAAAAATCTCTCAAGCTTGCGAAGATTATTCTGTTATGCACTGACATTGCCTCTGCTATGAAAGGATCTGTTACACTGGATATGGTTTGCTCCATGCTCCTAGGAAGGAGCTTGGAGACCGATCGACTCCTCGAGCACCACTTTTGTCGTCTTCACACTTAATTACAGCATTGGTGTTGATCTTGACAAAACTCAGGCCAGGAGGGTGCCACCCATGGCCCGACAACACCAGGGTCTGATGGTGGGGAATATTCAGGAGAGCGAGCGCGTCCCTAGTGTAACGAACTGAATTCGCTAGATCGCTAGTTTGGACGTGAATTTTGTTGGTAGGAACAATTTTGGCAACAACAATGCTTTTAGAGGAAACTATGTTCCTAGGCCTTTTCCTAGTAACTCCTCTAACAATTATGGCAATTCCTACGGCAACAAGTCACATCTTCAGTTTCCACAACACATTTCATAGTTGTTGATTAACAATTGAAGACCCGGTAGCCTGCCCTTCCTCTGGAGTTTGCACTACTGGAATCATAGAATTTGCCATTTGTCTGGTCTTTGTCGTCTGCTGGCTGATGGCAAAGAGCCTCTTTACCGTCAGCTGGAAGCAAAACAGACGGCAAAAGCTTGGTTGATGGCAAAGGCAATATTTGCCATCTGTCAAGCCTTTGTCGTCTACGGGAGAGGCCTCACCCCCACACTTTGTCGTCTGCCAGCGGACGGCACAGAAGGCCCCGGGAGACGACAAAGGGGATAGGCCCCACCCCTCCTGACGGCTGGCGCCAAACCCACCCCACCGAAACTTTGTCGTCTGCCTCCTCCCCTTTGTCGTCCTCCTACAAACGGCAAAAGGGGACGATAATTAACGGTCAACGCCTCCCCCACTCCACCCCACTCTCCTCCCACTCTCTCCCACTCTCTGTCTCTCGCCCCTGCCCTCCCCACTGCACCACCGCAACCGTCGTCGCCGTCACCGGATCCACCCCCTTCCCCCACCGTGACGCCTCCCATCCGCGCGGTGCCACCCCCCCTTCCCCCACCGCCGGCTCCACCCCTTCTTCCCCACCACCGGCGCCACCCCCTCCCCCCAACGCAGCACCCTCCTCCCCGCGGTGAGCCTCCCGCCACCACCCCTACCCACCTCGCGCGCAGCCCCGGTGCCCCACCGCCCCGGAGCCCCTGTCGGCCCACACCCTGACACCCCGACACGATGCTCCGACACCCCTACACCCCGACACAACATCCCAACAACCGGACACAAAACTCCACGGAGCTGTTAATACGTCACCCCCGACGCCACTGACCCCCAACTCCCGACCCCCGACACCTCTTCAACCTCTTGTTGACCAAAAAGGTGATCTTCGGCCTTCCAGAGGCTGTCGATCGCGAACCTCACCAGGAGAATGCTTGGAGAGGGGAGGAGAAGCAGAGAAGAGAGGTCTCCAGAACTAGAAGAGTTGGCGTGCTTACCCTTCGACCCTGCGTCGCCATACCTGACGGCGCCGGGGACGAGTGAGTTAGGGGGTTCCTCGACGTCGATGGAACCCTAAATGACATTTATATAGGTCATATATTTGTGTTAGGTCATATATTTTTTGATTTTATTAACGAACACAAAATATTTGTGTTGATCGGGTGGATTTACATGTGCAGTTGTCTCGTCGCTGCGAGGTTTGCTGTTCGAAGACCTCCCCGTGCGTTCGAAGAGCTCCACCCGTGCGTTCGTGGGTGAGTACAAATGACATCTCCTCCTCGCCCCTTAATTTGATATGGGTGGATCTTCAGATGAAACTTGCTAGATATAGGTACATTAAATTATTAGTATGCGTGGCCACTATGCGTGGCCAGTATGCGTCTCCTATTAAAAAGGGTTACAGTTATAAATATGCATGCATTTGCATATATTTATAACCGTGGTTCTTCCGAATTATCCAACGTTATCCATGGACAGCCCGAGTATGTGTAGATTGGGTTTGTTTTCTCATATGATTTGTTCTGGATCCAATGCATAATTTCGTGAGTGCCTCCCTGTTGTTCTCCGGATACACATCCTTTTTGTTTATTGCCGAGACGTGTATCAGGAGAACAACGGGGAGGTGCTGCCAAAATTGTACGTTGGATTCGAAGCAGAGCATGGGAAAACAAACCCAATCTACACATACTCGGGTTGGATTAGGACCTATCTTTACCTATTAGCGTGTAGGTTGCATGGACGTAATAAAATTGGCAAACTTGATTAACTAATGAATATATATGTTGAATTATATATATATTTCTTGTGTGTTTAGTAGCTAGGCAAGATGAGTGATCGTGCGTGGATGTATATCGGTCACCCTAGTCAGAAAGAGATGGCCAAATAATGGTTTCTAAAAACCAAGGACTTTGTGAAAGCCGCATTTGCAAATGGCGAGGAAACAAACTGGTGCCCCTGTCCACAGTGCGGCAACTATAAAAAGAGGACATAGTTTGTAATGATTAAACACCTGCAGAGGAGGGGTTTTAAGCCTAATTATACGGTGTCGACATTTCATGGTGAGTTTATAAAACGCACGAGAGCTGACGTGGTTCATCGTCGCACCGACGAGCATGGTACCGGGATCGAAGACATGTGATACGTCCCAAACGTATCTATAATTTCTGCTTGTTCCATGATCTTTTGGGTGACATTGTTATATATTTTGTTGCACTTTTATATCATTTTACACATATTTGGACTAACCTACTAACTCAGTGCACCCAGTGCCAGTTTCTGTCTGCTGATGTCTATTTTGCAGGGGCTTTTACCCAATTTTCTAAAGCCCAAAAAAATCCAGAAAAATATATAAAAAATCAGCGAAACAGAAGCTTCTGGATCACCGAAGGAGGGCCAGAGGGGGGCCAGGGGCCTCCCAGGCGACCTGCTAGCGCGGCCAGGCCCTAGGTCGCACCAGGAGGTCGCCTGGGTGGGTCCCACCTCCTCCGGTGCCCTCCTTTGGCCTATATTTAGAGTCCCGAGAGGAAACCCTCGCAGACTTTCTGGAATCGCAAATTTCTCCATCGTTCCGCCGCCGCAGCGCTTCCGAGATCGAGAGCGTTAGGAGACCTCTTCCCGGCACCCTGCTGGAGGGAGGATTGACCTCCGGGAGCGTGTCCACCGCCATGGACGCTTCTCGGACGTGTCGTGAGTAGTCCTCCTTGGACCACGAGCCCATGACCAGTAGCTATGTGATGTTTTCTCTTCAATCTTGTGCTTCAATGGTTAGTCCTTGTGAGTTGCCCTACATGATCTATGTAATTCTCTCGCTATTGCTATGCTCGATTTGTTGGGATCCGATGGATTATGAGATTATGTTCAGATTGTTATGAGTTATATATTTAATTATCCTTTTATATTATGTTCCTTAGTGATTCATGCATGTTCTCTGTTGCTTTTTATTGCTTTTGCCAAGTAGTAGATCGTAACTCCAAGAGGGAGCATTATGAATGATTGTGGGTTCATGCCCCTCGATGTCTAGCTTGAGTGACAGAAACATGAGACTAGGGGATGTGCTTGTTGCCACCAGGGAGAAAACAACGGTGCTTGTGACCACGGTTGCAAGGATTGTTTACCTTGCACATAGTTCGTTAATGCAGTTATCCGTTGCTTTGAGTTTACACTTTGGGTGGGGCTCGCAACTTAATACCGGAGAGATGTTCTGGATAGATATCTCAAGGTGGATGATTAGTAAATAAATGCCGATGCATAAGCAGTCTACTTGTCTTGGCGTACTGCCCATTACTATTGAACCTCTAACTATCAAGGAGCACAATTAGCATTGCGGTGCGATCATAATTCTGTCAATTGCCCAACTGTGATTTGTTTACCCTAGCATAGTTGTTTATCGTCTTTTGGGAGAGAGACATCACTAGTTAACGTCATGTGACTCCGGTCCATATAACCATCATTGTTTACACCTCAATCATTTACAATTTTCATTTACTTTTACGTTGCAATCACTATTATCTTCCCGCTTGTGTTTTGATCCATTGCAAACTACAAGGCCGGAGAGATTGACAAGCTCTCTGTACTCGTTGGGAGCAAAGTTATTTGTTGTGTGTGCAGGACCACGTCTTCTGCTAGCGCCATGGTGGGAGACACCTACTTGTTGAGCCTAGGAGTCCTCCTGGTTCGATAAACCTTACAGTCTCCGTGTAAGGGAAATTTGCTGCTGACTACATCTCCACCTTCCACTTGGGGTAACCAACGAGGGGCGAGAAGTATATACATCAACTAGTCATCAAGCGAATTTCTGGCGCCATTGCCGGGCACTCCAGTCTTCAAGATAGGGGAGTTGCACACTATCTTTTACCTTTGCTTTTTTAGCTTGTTAGTTTGCTTTTTAGTTTTTGCTTTAGAGTCTTATACCAAAAACCACAAAAAAAATAGTTGCTTTGATTTGTTCAGTCAGTATGCCTAAATCCTTTGCCTCTAGTGTTGCACCCAAAGGAGATATTCTCACCTTCAAACAAAGGGTTGTAGAAAGTTTGAAAGATGCTTGGTATAGAATTAAAAATTCTCAAGATAAGATCGAGGATATTATTGAAACTTTAGGAACTACTCTGTCCTCCATAAAGACTAAAAAGGTAGAAACCCCCTCAAGGAAGGGACCTAGGTTCGTTAACGTACCCAAGGTTCCTCAACCCAAAACAAGTATACCTATTGCTAAGGGTGTTGAAACTATGAAGACCTTGGAAGATATACCTCTCTTAAATAGAATTAGAAATAAAACTCCAATTGGTCTTACTACCTTTGCTTTTGCTCCTAGAAGTGTTGCCACTAAGCCTCTCTTTGAGAGTCCTCTTAAGACTTGTTGTATTATTGAAGAGCTCTTTGATGATCTTGATGATGGTTCAATTGATACAACTTGATCTTCTTGCATTATGCCTAGCTCAAAGGCATAAAAGAAAGCGCTTGTTGGGAGGCAACCCAATTTGTTTTTACTTTCTGTTTTAGTGGTCTTGATGCTTGTTACTACTGTAGCAACATGATCGTATATTTATTTTTAAGCTTTGTGCCAAGTTATAGCCTTCGATTGCAAGAAAGTTAAAAAATTGTGACATGCTGTCCAGAAACACATTCTGTCTGCTTGACGGAACAATTCGCCAAAAATCATGAGATCATCCTTTTGAATTGAATTTTTTTGACACCATGCTCTATATAATTGCCTTTCTGCCATCTGTTCTGAGTTTTTTCATGTGATTTGCAGAAGTACCCCGAGTAAATTATTTACTACCTGCTGTTCTGTTTTTCACAAATTCTGCCATGTTTTGTGTTTGCATTGTTTTGCGAATCGTAAGCTTGCTTTTTATTTGCAAAAATCTTTTGGCATTCATGAGAAGCAATATTGTTTCATGAAAATATTTATTTCCAGCAGGTATTGAATTATTTTATTAAGGGAACTAACCACTCTAATCAGCTTATGACGAGTCTTGTATGAAGGGAGTTTTGAAGTATGCGATGGGAGAGATGATGAAAGAAGATACAAGAGTGTCAAGCGCTCAAGCTTGGGGATGCCCCCATGCACCCCAAGAAATATTCAAGGAGACTCAAGCGTCTAAGCTTGGGGATGCCCCCGTGCATCCCCTTCTCTATCAACAATCATCAGTTCGTCCATCTCCATGCTATATTTTTATCACTTCATATGATATGTGCTATGCTTGGAGCGTCTCGCTATTTGATTTTTAGTTTGTTTTAGTTTTGCTTGCTGTTCATAACAAGTCATAACCTAGCCTACCTTGTTTGGGAGACACACACGCTCCATTCCACTCTAGAACACAACATAGGTTTTCATGCTTATTCTTTTTGTGTGTTCTTCATCTTTTCGTAGCTATTGTCATGCGTAGCTCTTAGTTTCCATGCTTATATTTTTAAGAGCTTTTATTTAGGTTGATTTTGGAACTCTCTTGAGTTATCATGCTTATCTTGTTTAGAAAGTGGCTCGTTGCACTGAGTTGTGTGTCTTGCATGAGTAGGTAACTGAGGTTGCTATTTAAGTATAGTACTAACTTGCAATAGTTTTGAGGTATTGATTTGAGTAATGTTTGGACTTATGGTGCCAAGAGCTCGAGCCTATTAGTGATAGGTGTCGTATTTTGGGAAGTCCGTGTGTTTTTAAAAAACTAAAAATTAGTTGAGAACTCTAGCTACTAAACTGGTCGCTAACCTCTGGAGCGCTTGGAATATATAGATTACCCTCATGTTACCATGAGTCGAGGATGCGCAAGGATAACCAAACCCCCAAACACTCCTCCTTGGGGTACTTGTCTCTTTGTGAACCTCCTAACTAGATAGAGAGTTACCGATAATAAATGTATGAGTTCTTCAGACTAATGTGAGTATTAGATTGTTGGCACTTCCATGATCCATATTTTGCTAGCCTCTTCAGTACCGTGCATTGCCCTTTCTCACATTGAGAGTTGGTGCAAACTCCGCCGGTGCATCCAAACCCATGACATGATACACTCTGTCATACTAAGCCTCATTATATCTTTCCTCAAAACAGCCACCATACCTACCTATTAAGGCATTTCCATAGCCTTTTCGAGATACATTGCCATGCAACATCCACCATCCCATGACTTGATCTTCATGTCATACATGCTTTTGCTTGATCGTAGAACCACATGCTAGTTGGGCCTTGCCCTCATTACTGCTACATGACGCCCTAATATCATTGCATATCCTGCTACACCGGGAGAGGCATACATTTGCATACATCATGATAGTTTTCACTTGTATTTATGTTGAGTACTTCTTATAAAGTGTGATGATTTTTCTTTCTATTCATGTAAAACATACAGTGTTGCCCTTAAGTGAGTAAAACATCCCAAAGTGGACAAACAAAAGATCCCAAAGAGGACAAATGAGAGATAAAAATAAAGAGCCAAAGAGGCAACAAAAAAATAAAAAAAGATGAAAAGAAAAATAAAAAGAAATAAAAAGAGAGAATGGGGCAACGCTACTATTCCTTTTGAAAGATCCACACTCGTACTCCATTACTATATTGGTACTACATGGAGATTATCATTCATGCATAACTATGTGGGGACCTTTACACTATAGAACTTGGTTTGCATATTCCAATGATGAGCCTCCTCAAATGAGCTCTAGGTCTTCATGAGCAAACAAGTTCTATGCACCCCCACAAGTTCCTTTGGAGAGCTTACCTTAGCTCATATGTGCATCCTTTACATGGCAATCCCTACTCCTCACATCATATCTATCATTTGGCTTTCTCTCGCCTTGGTTGTCCTCATTGATGTGAGCCTTTCACACCTTTTTGTCTTCCTTCCCCATCATTATTCTATTTGTCATCCTAAGTGCCAACATATCTTGCTTACGCTCATCCATTGCATGAGTGCTCAAAATCGAAAGGGAGAGGATCATTTTGACTTGTGCCTGACAAGTGGTTTGGGGATGAGTCAAAATAAGATTCCGAAGGAGACTAAGTGTGAGGTTTAATAGATTGAGTTCTCAATTAAAAAATATTTTTATGATCTCAACCCATCTCCCACTTCTTGCACGCAAACACCATTTGGACACATTCGAGTCACGAACAACGAGAGCTCTTGCACCTTTATGTTCTTTGCTAAATTCAATACTAGATATAGAATCTTGCTTGTTATTGTCTTGACTTGAATTGCATATCTCACTTGCCTTACTTTGAAGTTCTTCTATGTGTGTTAGCATGTCACCACAGAAATTACCGTGTTATCATTTATCTACTTGAGGACGAGCAGAAATTAAGCTTGGCGATGTTGATACGTCCCAAACGTATTTATAATTTCTGCTTGTTCCATGATCTTTTGGGTGACATTGTTATATGTTTTGCTACACTTTTATATAATTTTACACATATTTGGTCTAACCTACTAAATCAGTGCACCCAGTGCCAGTTTTTGTCTGCTTATGTCTATTTTGTAGGGGCTTTTACCCCATTTTCCGAAGCCTGAAAAAATCCAGAAAAAATATATAAAAAATCAGCGAAACAGAAGCTTCCAGATCACCAAAGGAGGGCCAGAGGGGGGCCAGGGGCCTCCCAGGCGGCGTGCTGGCGCGGACAGGCCCTAGGCCGCGCCAGGAGGTCGCTTGGGTGGGTCCCACCTCCTCTTGTGCCCTCCTTTGGCCTATATTTAGAGTCCCGGGAGGAAACCCTCACAGACTTTCTGGAATTGCGAATTTATCCATCGTTCTACCGCCACAGCGCTTCCGAGATCGGGAGCGTCGGGAGACCTCTTCCCGGCACCCTGCCGGAGGGAGGATTGACCTCCGGGAGCTTCTCCACCACCATGGACGCTTCCCGGACCTGCCGTGAGTAGTCCTCCTTGGACCATGAGTCCATGACTAGTAGCTATGTGATGTTTTCTCTCCAATCTTGTGCTTCAATGGTTAGTCCTTGTGAGCTGCCCTACATGATCAAGGCATCTATGTAATTCTCTTGCTATTGCTATGCTTGGTTTGTTGGGATCCGAGGGAATATGAGATTATGTTCAGATTGTTATGAGTTATATACTCCCTCCGTCCCAAATTAAGTGTCTCAACTTTGTACTAGCTCTAGTATAAAATTGTACTAAGCTTGAGACAGTTATTTTGGGACGGAGGGAGTATTTGATTATCCTTTTATATTATGTTCCTTAGTGATTAATGCATGTTCTCCGTTGCTTTTTATTGCTTTGGCCAAGTAGTAGGTAGTAATTCCAAGAGGGAGCGTTATGCATGATTGTGGGTTCATGCCCCTCAACGTCTAGCTTGAGTGACGGAAACATTAGACTGGGGGATGTGCTTGTTGCCACGAGGGAGAAAACAACGGTGCTTGTGACCAGGCTGTAAGGATTGTTTACATTACACATAGTTCGTTAATGCAGTTATCCGTTGCTTTGAGTTTACACTTCGGGTGGGGCTCGCAACTTAATACTGGAGAGATGTTCTGGATAGATATCTCAAGGTGGATGATTAGTAAGTAGATGCTGATGACCCACAAGTATAGGGGATCGATCGTAGTCCTTTTGATAAGTAAGAGTGTCGAACCCAACGAGGAGCAGAAGGATCTGATAAGTGGTTTTCAGCAAGGTAAAATCTGCAGGCACTGAAATTGTCGGTAACAAGTGATTGTGTGGTGAGATGATTCGTAGCAAGCAACAAGTAACAAAAGTAGCAACGGTGCAGCAAAGTGGCCCAATCCCTTTTGTAGCAAGGGACAAGCCTGGACAAAGTCTTATAGGAGGAAAAACGCTCCCGAGGACACACGGGAATTTCTGTCATGCTAGTTTTCATCATGTTCATATGATTCGCGCTTGTTACTTTGATAGTTTGATATGTGGGTGGACCGGCGCTTGGGTACTGCCCTTACTTGGACAAGCATCCCACTTATGATTAACCCCTCTCGCAAGCATCCGCAACTACGAAAGAAGAATGAAGACAAAGTCTAACCATAGCATTAGACTAGTGGATCCAAATCAGCCCCTTACGAAGTAACACATAAACTAGGGTTTAAGCTTCTGTCACTCTAGCAACCCATCATCTACTTACTACTTCCCAATGCCTTACTCTAGGCCCAAATAATGGTGAAGTGTTATGTAGTCGACGTTCACATAACACCACTATAGGAAAAACAACATACAACATATCAAATTACCGAACGAATACCAAATTCACATCACTACTATTAGCATGACTTATCCCATGTCCTCAGGAACAAAAGTAACTACTCACAAAACATAATAATATTCATGACCAGAGAGGTAATGAGTAGCATCAAGGATCTGAACATAAACTCTTCCACCAAGTAATCCTACTAGCATCAAATACAAAGAGTAATCAACACTACTAGCAACCTTACAAGTACCAATCGGAGTCGCGAGACAGAGATTGGTTACAAGTGATGAACTAGGGTTTGGAGATGAGATGGTGATGATGAAGATGTTGATGGTGACGAGTCCCCTCTGATGAGAGGAGTGTTGGTGATGACGATGGCGACGATTTCCCCCTCCGGGAGGGAAGTTTCCCCGACAGGATCGTCCTGCCGGAGCTCTAGATTGGTTCTGCTCAAGTTCCGCCTCGTGGCGGCGGCGAAACCACGAAAAAGCTCCTCCTTGATTTTTTTTCCTGGATGAAACCCTCCATATAGCAAAAGAGGGAGGCAAGTGGGCCAGCAGGGTGCACACAAGCCCCCATGGCGCAGCCTGGGGGGTGGCCGCGCCGTGCAGGTTTGTGTCCACCCCCTGGCACCCCTCTAGCACTTCTTCAGCCTAGTATTTTTCATAAATCGGGGAAAAATCCTCGTTGATTTCTACGGCGTTTGGAGTTGCACAAAATAGGTATCTCAAACTTGCTCCACTTTCAGGCCAGAATTCCAGTTGCCGATATTCTCCCTCTTCATGTAAACCTTGCAAAATAAGAGAGAAAAGGCATAAGAATTGTATCATGAAGTGAAATAACACCCCAAGAAGCAATAAATATCAACATGAAAACATGATGCAAAATGGACGTATCAACTCCCCCAAGCTTAGACCTCGCTTGTCCTCAAGCGAAAGCCTAGCTCAATAAATATGTCCACATGTTTAGGGAGAGAGGTGTCGACAAAACAAGATACGAACATGCATGCATCATGATCAAGCTCAGAACAGCAATACCAACATATAATCTCTCATGCTAAAGTGATAATTCCTTCACAAGGTAAAGCATGGATCAAGAACCTTACCGAGAAGTAACAACCGATAGCCTTTAGTCATTGAAGCAATTGCAATTTATCACAACATCAAAAAGAGTCAAATAAGAGCTTGTAAAGTAAATCCACATACTCAATCATTCTTTCGTTCTCTACAATTGCTACAACTCACGTGGTACTCATGAGATCAAAGTTTCAGCTGGACACAGAGAAAGATAGGGGCTTATAGTTTTTGCCTCCCAACTGCTTACCTCAAGGGTAATGTCAACAATAATAATTCATGAATACTTACTT
Organism: Hordeum vulgare subsp. vulgare; assembly: GCF_904849725.1. Taxonomy (NCBI): domain Eukaryota; kingdom Viridiplantae; phylum Streptophyta; class Magnoliopsida; order Poales; family Poaceae; genus Hordeum; species Hordeum vulgare. The sequence goes on from NC_058520.1 coordinate 197,464,690, forward strand.
CCAAGTTGACATATGAATATAGATATTTCCCAAGCATATGACGTTATCCAAGATAAAGGCGGAATAAAGAATTGGTGAAGATCACCATGACTCTTTCAAGGGCAAAAAGTAAAGGTACAAGATAGGCCCTTCGCAGAGGGAAGCAGTGGTTGTCATGCGCTTTTGAGGTTTGGATGCGTGTCCTCTTAGTGCGGAGGAACGTCACTTTATATTGCCTCGTGTGATAAATAACTTTATTATGTAGTCTGTCGCTTTTATGTCTTCCTCATCACAGGTTCGTACAAAGATTATTTTCCACACACTAATAGATCATACATATTAGAGAGCAATTTTTATTGCTTGCAACGATGACAACTTACTTGAGGGATCTTATTCAATCCATAGGTAGGTATGGTGGACACTCATGGCAAAACTGGGTTGATGGTTTATGGATGCACAAGTAGTATCTCTACTTGGTGCGGGAGTTTTGGCTAGTATGAGGTGGAAGCAATCGTCACATGCTAAGGTATCTCTAATCATATATCATTGTTCGGAAACAAGCAAACACAATTCATTATGTTGTCTTCCTTGTCCAACATCTACTTCTAGACATGCAATAGTTTAGTGAGTGTTCACAATCATGGATGGTGTCAGAGATGATATATTTAGATGTGAACCTCTCCTTCTTTATCACTTCCTATTAATTGCAACCATGACCAAGGTCTACGTTTGCCTACCCTCAACAAGTTTCAACCCTCATTCTTTTTATATGTGAAGCCATCACTTCTCATAAGATCATTACACGATCTTTCATGCTTTTCTTCTATTCTCACTCATTTGATCATGGCAAGAGGCAAAGCCCTTCAACTAAGACACTCTTTATTATATGGCTCACGAGCTCGAATACATCAGGGGTGACACAAAGCAAAACTCAAGACTAAAACACTAAGACTTTTAAACTACTAGAGAAAGAGAAAACTGAAAGGGAAAACTAAAACAAAGGTAAAGGCAAAAGATGTGATGGTGATACGATACCGGGGCAACTCCCCCAGGCTTGGGACAAGCCAAGGGGATTGCCCATACCAATGCTCAGTTGTCTTCCTTTGGTGGTGAAGGTGGAGGAGTTGTCGAAGAGGTCTTGAGCTTGTTTAATTTCCACTTGAGCATAAAATTCTGCTCCCTTAGATCATCATTTTCCTCTTCAAGCTTCAACACCCTTTGGCATAATTCCTGCTTATGCTCCTGCAAGAAACGAGAAGGGATAAACAAGGTCTTAGGCTTTTTCCTTGAGTCGGGGAGGCTCGACTTCTTGAACTCCACATGCGTGCGTCCAGGTTGAGGTAGAGGAGCGTCCTCTTCATCGGAACTTGTTCGTTCCTTCCCCTTCGGATCATAATCTTCTTCCTCATCAGTGGTCCAGCCATAAGGATCCAAGTCCCCATAGACCTTGGGATTAGCAAGGTAATCAGCCACATAGTTCTGCCCCTCTGAATCCTGAGAAGACATCTTGACCTAGATCTGCGGCAGAAAATAGGATCGAAACGAAAAACAGAGGAAATCTGCATGATGCACAGGTCAGACCAAACAGGAGTATATATAATGATTTTTTTCAGACCAGAAGGAGTATCCTGCACGAAAACAGAGTTCGAGAGGCGCACGAGGTGGCCACAAGCCCTCACGGCGCGGCCAGGGGGTGGGCCCGCGCTGTGCAGGCTTGTCGCCTCCTCGGGCACTTTCCGGACTACTTCCAATTTTTGTATTTTTTCAAATATTCTGAAACGGAGAAAATTTCCTACTGGAAAAGTTTTGGACTCTGTTTTCTTACCGAATCACATACCTCTTTGTTTTCGGAGTCTGAAACAGGCTGATAAATATCCCTTAGGTATTCTTTCGGAGTTATGGTATTGATAATATTGCTTTCAACATTTATGGGAGTACCTGAGATATAATGCTTGATTCTCTGCCCATTTACAACTCTCGGACAATTACCTTCCGTGTTGTTGATCTTGATAGCACTGGAACGATATACTTCCTCAACAACATAGGGACCTTCCCATTTAGAGAGAAGCTTGCCTGCAAAGAATCTTAAACGAGAGTTATATAGCAAGACATAATCACCTACATTGAACTCAAACTTTTGTATCCTCTTATCATGCCACCTCTTAACCTTCTCTTTGAACAACTTGGCATTGTCATATGCCTGAGTTCTCCACTCATCAAGCGAGCTAATATCAAATAACCTTTTCTCACCGGCAAGTTTGGAATTAAAGTTGAGCTCTTTGATTTCCCAATAAGCTTTATGCTCTAGCTCAAGAGGTAAATGACATGCTTTACCGTACACCATTTTGTACGGAGACATGCCCATGGGATTCTTATAGGCAGTTCTATAAGCCCACGGTGCATCATCGAGCTTCTTAGACCAATTCTTTCTAGACCTGTTGGCAGTCTTTTGCAGAATTAGTTTAATCTCTCTATTACTTAGCTCTACTTGACCACTGGACTGAGGCTGATAGGGAGACGCAATTCTATGGTTGACATCGTACTTAGCAAGCGTTTTACGGAAAGCACCATGAATGAAATGTGAACCACCGTCGGTCATTAGATATCTAGGGACTCCAAATCTAGGGAAGATAACTTCTTTCAGCATCCTGATAGAGGTGTTGTGATCAACACTGCTAGTGGGGATAGCTTCTACCCACTTAGTGACGTAATCAACAACAACTAGGATATGAGTATACCCATTGGATTTTGGAAAAGGTCCCATATAGTCAAAGCCCCAGACATCAAATGGTTCAATGACAAGTGAATAGTTCATAGGAATTTCCTGAGTTTGCTAATATTACCTATTCTTTGACATTCGTCACAAGAAAAGACAAACTTACGAGCATCCTTGAAGAGAGTGGGCCAATAGAAACCTGATTGCAATACCTTGTGTGCAGTTCTATCTCCCGCATGGTGTCCTCCGTAGGCCTTAGAGTGACACTTCTGTAGGATATGTCCCTGTTCATGTTCAGGTACACAACGTCTAATAACACCATCTGCTCCTTCCTTATAAAGGTGAGGATCATCCCAAAAGTAGTGTCTCAAGTCAAAGAAGAATTTCTTCTTTTGCTGGTATGTGAAACTAGGTGGTATATATTTGGCAACAATATAGTTTGCATAATCAGCATACCACGGTGCACTACGTGAAGCATTGATGACATTCAATTGCTCACCGGGAAAGCCATCATCAATAGGTTGTGGGTCATCAAGAACGTTCTCCAACCTAGACTAGTTATCTGCTATGGGGTTATCAGCACCCTTTCTGTCAACAACGTGCAAATCAAATTCTTGTAGCTAGAGAACCCATCTGATAAGTCTAGGTTTAGTGTCCTTCTTCTCCATGAGGTACTTAATAGCAGCATGATCAGTGTGAATAGTGACTTTTGAATCAACTATGTAAGACTTGAACTTTTCACATGCAAACACGACTGCTAAAAATTCCTTCTCCGTAGTAGCATAGTTTCTTTGGGCACTGTCTAGAGTTTTACTAGCGTAGTGAATAACATTCAACTTCTTATCGACTCTTTGCCCTAGAACAACACCAACAACATAATCACTAGCGTCACACATGATCTCAAAAGGTAAGTTCCAATCAGGTGGTTGAACAATAGGTGCAGTTATCAAAGCCCTCTTAACTATTTCGAAGGCTTCCTCACAATCATCATCAAAAACAAAAGGAATATCCTTTTGTAAGAGATTGGTAAGAGGCCTAGAAATCTCAGAGAAGTCTTTGATGAACCTTCTATAGAAACATCATGACCAAGGAAACTTCTTATACCTTTGATATCTGTGGGGTATGGCATTTTCTCGATTGCATCAACCTTAGCTTTATCGACTTCAATACCTCTTTCAGAAATTTATGTCCTAAGACGATGCCTTTATTAACCATAAAGTGGCACTTCTCCCAATTGAAGACAAGATTGGTGTCTTTACATCTCTGCAAGACTTGATCAAGGTTGTTGAGGCAGTCATCAAAGGAAGACCCGTAAACGGAGAAGTCATCCATGAAAACCTCGACAATCTTTTCACAAAAGTCAGAGAATATAGCCATCATACATCTTTGAAAGGTGGCAGGTGCATTACACAAGCCAAAAGGCATAAGTCTATAAGCAAAGGTACCGAAAGGGCAGGTGAAAGTGGTTTTCTCCTGATCAGATTGTGCAACTGGTATTTGGGACAAACCAGAATAACCATCTAGAAAGCAGAAGTGTGTGTGTTTGGACAACCCTTCTAGCATTTGGTCGATACAAGGCAGAGGGTAATGATCTTTCCTAGTGGCTTTATTCAGTTTCCTGAAATCGATCACCATCCTATAGCCAGTAATAATCCTTTGTGGGATCAATTCATCCTTATCATTAGGGACAACGGTAATGCCTCCCTTCTTAGGAACGCAATGCAATGGACTCACCCAATCGCTATGAGCAATAGGATAGATAATACCCGCTTCCAGGAGCTTTAGTATTTCTTTTCTTACTACTTCTTTCAACTTAGGATTCAATCTCCTTTGATGATCAGCAACTGGTTTGAAATCAGGATCAGTTTTGATCTTGTGCTGGCATAGAGTGGGACTAATGCCCTTAAGATCATCAAGAGTATATCTAATAGCAGCACGGTGCTTCCTCAGAGTTTTTAGTAACTTCTTTTCTTCATGCTCTGAGAGGCTAGCACTAATAATGATAGGATATATCTCTTTTTCATCAAGATAGGCATACTTAAGAGTATCAGGCAACTGTTTAAGCTTGAACACAGGATCACCCTTTGGTGGAGGTGGATCCCCAAGCAGTTCAACAGGCAAGTTATTCTTAAGGATAGGATATTGTTCTAAGACAACTCTATCTATTTCATCCCTTTCATCCATATGCATATCATTTTCATGCTCAAGCAAGTATTGCTCTAAGGGATCAGTAGGAGGCACGACAATAGAAGCTAAGGCAATAGTTTCATCCCTACTAGGCAACTCCTTTTCATGAAGTTGTCTACCAAACTTGGAGAAATTGAACTCATGTGACACGCCTTCAAAGCCAACAGTGACAGTTTGCTTCTCACAATCAATATGAGCATTGACAGTATTGAGGAAGGGTCTGCCAAATATGATGGGACAAAAGCTATCTTGTGCAGTAGCAAGAACGAGGAAATCAGCAGGATACTTCGTTTTACCACACAAGACTTCAACATCCCTAGCAATTCCCACACGGCAGATAGTATCTCTATTGGCAAGCTCAATAGTGACATCAATAGGTTCTATCTCAACAGGTGCAATCTCGTCTTTGATTTCATCGTATAAGGATTGAGGTATTGCACTAACACTAGCACCCACGTCACATAAACCATGATAACAATGATCTCCTATCTTAACAGAAACCACAGGCATGCCAACAACAGGCCTATGTTTGTCTCTAACGTGAGGTTTAGCAATTCTAGCAGCATCTTCACAGAAGTGAATATTATGTCCCTCAACTTCTTCAGACAGAAGATATTTGATAATAGCAATGCTAGGTTCAACTCTAATTTGCTTAGGGGGTGTAGGTGTTCTAATATAGCCTCTACGTATGACAACTGAAGCTTTAGAATGATCCTTTATCCTAACAGGGAAAGGTTGTTTCTCAATGTAAGCACTGGGAACCACAGGATCATTATAGGCAATGGCTTTCTCTTCAACTGGAGTGAGTTTAACTACATTGACTTCTAAAGGAGGATGATATTTAAACCACTTCTCTTTGGAGAGATCGATATGAGCAGCAAAAGATTCACACAATGAAGCTACTATCTCAGAGCCAAGTCCATACTTAGCGCTAAAGTGACAAAAAGTATTTGTCTCAACAAAGGATTTAACGCAATCAAAAGTGAAATTCATACCTGACTCCTTACCTTCTTCAAGCTCCCAATCTTCAGAGTTGCGTTTAATTCTCTCCAATAAATTCCATTCGAAGTCAATATCTCTCTTCATAAAACAACCGGTACAAGAAGTGCCAAGCATGGTGCGATCATCATGAGAAAGCCGAGCATAGAAGTTCTGAATGATAATTTATCTCGAGAGCTCATGATTGGGGCATGAATATAGCATTGATTTAAGCCTTCCCCAAGCTTGAGCGATGCTTTCTCTGTCACGAGGCCAAAAGTTATAAATATAATTCCGATCACGATGTACTAAATGCATAGGATAAAACTTTTGATGAAATTCCAATTTCAACCGATTGTAGTCCCATGATCCAGTATCATCACATAGCATATACCATGTCAACGCCTTATCCTTCAAAGATAAAGGAAAGACCTTCTTCTTGACCTCATCCTCGGGCACACCTGCAAGCTTAAATAAACCACAAACCTCATCTACATAGATTAGATGCAAGTCTGGATGTGATGTTCCATCTCCTGTAAAAGGATTAACCAGCAGTTTCTCAAGCATACCCGAAGGAAATTAAAAGAAAATATTTTCAGTAGGTGCAGCAGGTTGAGGAGTAACTCTTTGTGCTTCCGTTCGAGGTGAATATACCCCGAACAAGCCCCTCAAAGGATTAGTATCTATAGTGACAAGTGACAACAAATTTCAGCACACTATATAAATGTTTCCTTACCAAGTTCCACTTACCAATGGCGCTTCACTCTCCGGCAACGGCGCCAGAAAAGTGTCTTGATGACCCACAAGTATAGGGGATCAATCGTAGTCCTTTTGATAAGTAAGAGTGTCGAACCCAACGAGGAGCAGAAGGATCTGACAAGTGGTTTTCAGCAAGGTAAAATCTGCAGGCACTGAAATTGTCGGTAACAAGTGATTGTGTGGTGAGATGATTCGTAGCAAGCAACAAGTAACAAAAGTAGCAACGGTGCAGCAAAGTGGCCCAATCCCTTTTGTAGCAAGGGACAAGCCTGGACAAAGTCTTATAGGAGGAAAAGCGCTCCCGAGGACACACGGGAATTTCTGTCATGCTAGTTTTCATCATGTTCATATGATTCGCGTTTGTTACTTTGATAGTTTGATATGTGGGTGGACCGGCGCTTGGGTACTGCCCTTACTTGGAAAAGCATCCCACTTATGATTAACCCCTCTCGCAAGCCTCCGCAACTACGAAAGAAGAATGAAGACAAAGTATAACCATATCATTAAACTAGTGGATCCAAATCAGCCCCTTACGTAGTAACGCATAAACTAGGGTTTTAGCTTCTGTCACTCTAGCAACCCATCATCTACTTACTACTTCCCAATGCCTTCCTCTAGGCCCAAATAATGGTGAAGTGTTATGTAGTCGACGTTCACATAACACCACTAGAGGAAAAACAACATACAACATATCAAATTACTGAACGAATACCAAATTCACATGACTACTATTAGCATGACTTATCCCATGTCCTCAGGAACAAAAGTAACTACTCACAAAGCATAATCATATTCATGACCAGAGAGGTAATGACTAGCATCAAGGATCTGAACATAAACTCTTCCACCAAGTAATCCGACTAGCATCAACTACAATGAGTAATCAACACTACTAGCAACCTTACAAGTACCAATCAGAGTCGCGAGACGGAGATTAGTTACTAGTGATGAACTAGGGTTTGGAGATGAGATGGTGCCGATGAAGATGTTGATGGTGAGAGTCCCCTCCGATGAGAGGAGTATTGGTGATGACGATGGCGAAGATTTCCCCCTCCGGGAGGGAAGTTTCCCCGGCACGATCGTCCTGTCGGAGCTCTAGATTGGTTCTGCTCAAGTTCCACCTCGTGGTGGCGGCGAAACCACGAAAAAGCTCCTCCTTGATTTTTTCCTGGATGAAACCCTCCATATAGCAAAAGAGGGGGGCATGTGGGCCAGCAGGGTGCCCACAAGCCCCCATGGCGCGGCCTGGGGGGTGGCCGCGCCGTTCAGGCTTGTGGCCACCCCCTGGCGCCCCTCTGGCACTTCTTCGGCCCATTATTTTTCATAAATCGGGAAAAAATCCTCGTTGATTTTTACGGCGTTTGGAGTTGCGCAGAATAGGTATCTCAAACTTGCTCCACTTTCAGGCCAGAATTCCAGTTACCGGTATTCTCCCTCTTCATGTAAACCTTGCAAAATAAGAGAGAAAAGGCATAAGAATTGTACCGTGAAGTGAAATAACAGCCCAAGAAGCGATAAATATCAACATGAAAACATGGTGCAAAATGGACGTATCAGATGCTGATGAATAAACGGTCTACTTGTCTTGGCGTACTGCCCATTACTATTGAACCTCTAACTATCAAGGAGCATAATTAGGATTGCAGTGTGATCATAATTTTGTCAATTGCCCAACTGTGATTTGTTTACCCTAGCATAGTTGTTTATCGTCTTTTGGGAGAGAGACATCACTAGTGAACGTCATGTGACTCCGGTCCATATCACCATCATTGTTTACACCTCCATCATTTACCATTTTCAGTTACTATTCTGTTGCAATCACTATTACCTCCCCGCTTGTTTTTTGATCCTTTGCAAACTACAAGGCCGAAGATATTGACAACCTCTTTATACGTGTTGGGAGCAAAGTTATTTGTTGTGTGTGCAGGTCCACATCTTCTGCTAGCGCCAGGGTGGGAGTCACCTACTTGTTGAGCCTAGGAGTCCTCCTGGTTTGATAAACCTTACAGTCTCCGTGTAAGGGAAATTTGCTGCTGACTACATCTCCACCTTCCACTTGGGGTAACCAACAAGGGGCGAGAAGTATATACATCAACTCGTCATCAACATGGTGCCAGACTTTGATGATGCTCGGGATTCAGACGAAGAGATGGAGGAATCTGCAAAGGCCTATATGAAGTTTTGGAGTCTTCAAAATGTCCTCTCCACGAGCACACTGAGCTTTGTCAGCTAGATGCCATTGCACAAGTAATGGATTTGAAGGCTCAGTTCAACTTGGGAAGAGAATGCTACGACATGATGACACTATTTGGACGCTTTCTACCCAAAGGCCATGTCATGCCTGCAAACCTGTACTAGTCGGACAAAATACTTCGTGTACTTAGGATGCCTTATGAGAAGATAGATGCCTGTGAGAAATGATGTGTCTTATTTAGGAAGGAGTATGCACATTTGGACTATTATCCCAATTGCAAGTCTTGTAGGTATCTTGTGGCAGACAACAGTATGGGTGAGAAGAGGCAGACCAAAATCGCAGTTAATGTTCTTCGGTATATTCCAATCATACCAAGGCTTCAACGGCTTTTCATGGTCGAAGAGATAGCGAGACAGATGACATAGCACAAACTGGGCAAAAGTACCGAACTAGATGCGGATGGGAATAAGATGGCGGTACACACATTGGATGGAGAAGCATGAAAACATTTTGATGGATTACATCATGATAAAGCGGCAGATCCAAGGAATCCTCAAGTGTGTGTCGCCACAGATGGGTTCAATCCCTTCGGCATGACGGCAACCCAATATAGTAGTTGGCATGTATTTGTCATTCCACTCAATCTCCCCCCCCCCCGGGCAGATTATGCAAAGAAAGAACATATTCCTGATGTTAATAATTCTAGGGCCGAACTATCCGGGGAAGAATATGAATGTGTGCATGCATCCGCTTAAGGATGAATTGCAAGAAGTTTGGGATAATGGGGTTAAGACATACGATGCCGCTAGAAAATAAAACTTCAAGATGCATGTGTGGTACATGTACTCGATGCATGACTTGCCGGCGTATGCGCTATTCTCTGGATGATGTGTGCATGGAAGGTTCTTGTGCCCCTTGTGCAAGGCACCTCTTCAGTTTCATTGGTTGCAGGCGGGTGGGAAGTATTCTTGCTTTGACTTGCATAGACAGTTCCTGGATCCTCACCATCAGTTCAGAAAAGACAAAAAGAACTTTACCAAAGGTAAAGTTGTCAAAACCTTGCCACCACCTGCGTTGACAGGCCAACAGATCCTGGATCAGTTAGACGCCCTCGAGACTGATCCAAAGTGTCCAGGGTATTTCAAGGGGTATAATTCAGAACACGCTTGGACTCACAAGCCATGCTTGTGGGATCTGCCTTACTTCAAAGACCTCCTTCTTCCACACAACATCGACATGATGCACACTGAAAAGAATATCGAAGAGGCCATTTTTGGTACATTGTTCGGCATAGATGGGAAGACAAAGGATAATTATAAGGCTATATTCAATCAAGAGACACTATGTCATAGACTGTTACAACACATGCGAGAAGGCAAAGGAAAGTAGAAGTGGTCGAAGCCAAAGGCCTGGTTCAATCTTGGAAGGCGAGCTATGAGGAAAATTATCTTGTGGGGCAAAATGCACTTGATTTTCCCCGATGGGTATGCAGTGAATCTAAAGAGGGGAGCGAGTTGTGAAAAAATGGAAATATTTGGTCTCAAGAGTCATGTTTGGCACATATGGCTTGAGCAGGTAATGCCGGTGATGTTACGTGGCTTTATTCCTGAGGATGAATGGCTAGTACTGGCGGAGCTGAGCTATTTCTCCCGTGTTCTTTGTGCGAAAGAACTGTCACCTCGCATGGTAGATGACATGAAGGAGTTGGCGCCGGAGTTGCTCTGCAAGTTAGAGAAGATCTTTCCACCAGGCTTCTTTAATCCAATGCAGAATTTGATTTTACATCTACCGACAGAGGCAAGATTCGGTGGCCCGTGCAAAATCGTTGGTGCTTTGCAACTGAGAGGATGCATAAGACGCTTCGAGCTAAATGTAAAAATAAACATATAATTGAAGCATCGATGGCCGAGGCATTCATTACTGAGGAGGTGGCTAACTTTGTGACAACATACTACGAAGCCAAAAATTGTCATTTGCATAATCCGAAGCCTCAATACAATGATGTCGATCCTAAAAAAGGTGGATCCAACCTCAGCCTATTCAAAGGGAAGCTCGCACCAACCGGTGTTTCAAAATCAATAACTTTGGATGTCGAAGAATGGCAGAACATTTTGTTGTATATCTTTGACAACCTAACAGAAGTGCGGTCGTACATCGAGTAAGTTCTCGGCACATTTTTCCGTAACTTCTAATTCCTTTGAACTGCTCTTATTCCCGGATATTTGATACAGTCGATACATTGCCAAATTCTCGGATGGAACGGTGATTCAAAATGATTCCTTCGAAGAGTACGAGCTTCTGGCAAAGCATGGAGGCGGCTATCCCGGTTTTATCTCTTGGTTCAAACAAACGGTAATTATCAATAATGGACCATTTCATTCTTTGGTCTAACTTGCGGCTAATGCAACAATCGTTTCGTATTAAACTTGTAGGCTAATTCAGAGTCTATGGACGCCAATTGAGACAAGCCGCTAATGGTTTTGACTATAAGGTCCGTTCATTTGAGAAATACAACATCAACGGGTATCACTTTCGTACCTTTGGCAAAGAGCTATCTATGCCGGACCATAAATCTACAAATTGTTGTGTCTCCTTATCGGCGAAGGTGGTATCGAGTATTATGGAAGAGTTGAAGCTATTTATGAACTTCAATTCTATGGTGAAAACCCATCGAACATCGTAGTCTTCAAATGTTATTGGTTCCAGCCGAAGGAGACTATAAGGACTCATGAACATATAGGGCTAGTCGAAATCAATCCAAGCACCAAAGGAGACTAGATGTTCCCGATGTCTATATTACGGCTCAACAAGCGACCCAAGTTTCTATCTACCATGAGCATGCCAAACTGATAATAATCTGAATGGTTGGTATGTTGTTTATGAAGTGCTGCCATGTGTTAGACCACCTACCCCCAGATGAAGAGGATTATGAACCTCAAATTAACCCAGACACATATGACGGAGAATTCTTCCAAGAAACGTTTCAATTACCATCGTGCTTCACCCCAGAATATGGAAGTAGACAGCGACAGTGAATCCGACTTCACCTCTGAGTCGGAACCAGCAGAACCGGAACTAGAAGAGGTTACTGCTGCGGATCACCTGTCAATGCTTGACCGATTACAATAAGGCCTTCCACAAGTTCATGCCGTTGAACTCGATGAGCACGTCATTCATGACAACACGCATGATAGTGATGATGATTATGCATTTATTGATCTAGACTATTATTAATTTGTATGCATCCCAACTAAAACTATATATGTACATATTATTATTCATGTCAGGTATTGAATTTTTTATGTAGTACTAATTTCTTTTACTCTTTATCATGACATGTGTTGAAAGATGGTGGGCGCGGGTCCAGATTGCTCGGCGGGTTCTTCTTCGTCGGTGGCCCACGCGAGGGGTGGTACTTCCATTCCACCCCTATCTCTCTGTAGAGCCTTGGCGAACAGTCTGATGACACCACCCGTGGGTGCTTCTTCGTCGGCGGCGTTGCCCACTGCGAGAGGAGGTCGGGTAGGGAAGAAGGGGAAAGGTAGAGGACGTGGCCGCGGGAGAGGTAGGCGGACTGATACGCCGTCCTCGCCACCAGCACCAGCTCATTCACCCGAGCACATGACTACTATGGTGGACCCGTTCTGCGGTGGATCCTACGGTGACGCTGGTCGAGGAGCCTCGGGTCAACGGGCATTCGGCCCATGAGACTATGGTTCCTGAGGCTACGTCCCAGGAGACTCCCGCCATAGAGGCTTTGGCTAACATGGAGACGTCCGACTGGGGTGCCTGACGGGATTGGACCGAGGGGCCGGGTGGCCATTCTATTGGTGGCAGGGATGAGTCTATGGATAGTGAGGATGACGTGGTGGACGGGGTCACCGTGTACAAGTGTGGTAGTACACGTCTCCCGGTTGAACTGGCGACCCGCAAGCACAGGCCGGTGATTAAGCCTGAAGGGGAGAGGTAAGTGCATTTACTCTTTTTTACCTTTTGCCTTCAAGTTTCTTCAAATATGTAATGTGTTGACCTTGTCATACTGCAGGGGTTGGATACACCCCCTTGGAGTCAGCAAGCCGAACACCGTCCTTGGTGTGCTTTGCCGGACAAACTTCCCGGGGTTTGTCATGTTGCCCGGTGAGGGTCAGGTTCCTCCACAACACTACGAGGCTGCGCACGGCCCGACGGAGGAGATTATAGATGGTGTCTTGTGCCACACTGATACGACCCAAACGTATCTATAATTTTTGCTTGTTCCATGATCTTTTGGGTGACATTGTCATATGTTTTGCTATACTTTTATATCTTTTTACACATATTTGGACTAACCTACTAACTCAGTGCACCCAGTGCCAGTTTCTGTCTGCTGATGTCTTTTTGCAGGGACTTTTACCCAAATTTCCAGAGTCCCAAAAATCTCGAGAAAAACATATAAAAGTCAGCATGACAGAAGCTTCAGGAGCACCAAAGGTGGTCCAGAGGGGAGCCAGGGGCTGTCCAGACGGCCTCCCTGCGCGGCTTGGCCCCTGGCCGCGCCCACAGGTCGCCTCGGTGGGCCCCACGTCCTATGACACCCTCCTTTGGCCTATATTTACCCCTCCGATCGGAAACCCTTCCATGATATCCAGAATCGCGAATTTCTCCATCGTTCCATCGCCGCAGCGCTTCCGAGATCGGGAGCGTCAGGAGACCTATTCCCGGCACCCTGACGGAGGGAGGATTGACCTCCGGGAGCTTCTCCACCGCCATGGATGCTTCCCGGACGTGCCATGAGTAGTCCTCCTTGGACCCTGAGTCCATGACCAGTAGCTATGCGATGTCTTCTCTCCAATCTTGTGCTTCAATGTTTAGCCCTTGTGAGCTGCCCTACATGATCAAGGCACCTATGTAATTTCCATGCTATTGCTATGCTTGGTTTGTTGGGACCTGATGGATTATGAGGTTATGTTCAGATTGTGATGAGTTATATATTTGATTATCCTTTTATATTATGTTCTTTAGTGATTCATGCATGTTCTCCGTTGCTCTTTATTGCTTTGGTCGAGTAGTAGATTGTAACTCCAAGAGGGAGTGTTATGCATGATTGTGGGTTCATGCCCCCTAATGTCTAGCTTGAGTGACAGAAACATGAGACTAGGGGATGTGTTGTAGCCACCAGGGAGAAAACAACGGTGCTTGTGACCACAGTTGCAATGATTGTTTACCTTACGCAAAGTTCGTTAATGCAGTTTTCCGTTGCTTTGAGTTTACACTTTGGGTGGGGCTCGCAACTTAATACCAGCGAGATGTTCTGGATAGATATATCAAGGTAGATGATTAGTAAGTAGATGCTGATGAACAAATGGTCTACTTGTTTTGGCTTACTGCCCATTACTATTGAGCCTCTAACTTTCAAGTAGCATAATTAGCTTTGCTGTGCGTTTATAATTCTGTCAATTGCCTAGCTGTAGTTTGTTTACCCATGCATAGATGTTTATCGTATTTTGGGAGAGAGACATCAATAGTGAACATCATGTGACTCAGGTCCATATTAACACTATTGCTTACACCTCCATCATTTACTGCTTTCATTTACTTTTCCGTTGCAATCACTATGACTATTCCCGCTTGTGTTTTGATCCTTTGCAAACTACAAGTCCGGAGAGATTGACAACCTCTCTGTACTCGTTGGGAGAAAAGTTATTTGTTGTGTGTGCAGGTCCACGTCTTCTGCTAGAGAGAGAGCAGCAGACACCTACTTGTTGATCCTCGGAGTCATCCTGGTTCGATAAACCTTACTGTCCCCGTGTAAGGGAAATCTGCTGCTGACTACATCTCCACCTTCCACTTGGGGTAACCAACGAGGGGCGATGTAACACCCCAGATGTAATCCTTTCCATATTTGGATCCTTTCCTATTTTGTGGAACCTTGTTATGGATGCTATTAAGTTTATCATTTCATGTGGCTCATTTCATGTCATCATTTTGCATCATGGCATCCTCATCAAATGCATTGCTTTCATCCTTGTGTTGCTAGTTGATCCATAATGTTTGTGATAGTTTGCCTTGAGTGGTGTGAAGTGGTGTGATGATTTCTAACAAAGCTTATCAAGTATGCTTCTCACAACAATGCAAATCCCTTCCCCCTTTTGTTATTTTAAACTTGTTTGTTAAACCTTGTTATAACCTATTTTAAAAATGTTATACTTTCATAGAATTAACTTGTGGGGTAATTGTCATGTTGTTTTTAAGCTTAAGTCATTTGTTTTTTTTAATAAAACAACATTGCAAATTCCTGTTTTTAGGTATAATTTGATTTCTCTAAAAATGTGGTTTGTATTTTATTTAATTAGGGCATAAATCCCTGAGCCCCTGGCTATTTTTTTTTAAACAAACCCTCTTCTTGGCACTGTGAGTTTTTGTTTGGGTTTATTTATTTAAAAACAAAACCCCCTTTTTTCTTTTATCAGAGAAGCCCAGGTGGCCGGCCTACTCCTCCTCACCTGGGCCTCGCCACTTTTCTCTCGCCCGAAGGCCTTCTCCCCGTCCCTCTCTTCTTTCTCTGACGGCGTCCCTCCTCCTCCCTACTTTCCGTCAGCTTCAGAGAGAGAGAGCTCGCGTCCGTCGTCTCACAGACGTCGAGGCCGTCCCATCCACCCCTATTTAGCGCCTCCCCCTCGGCATGCGTGCTAGGGTTTCTCTTCCCCGCCGCCACCTCCTTCTCCCTCTTTCTTCCCCTCTGCAGGTAAGGCTCGAGAGAAAGTTCAGAGAGAGAGGATTCAGAGAGCGCCGTCTTCGATCCCGCCGTCCTCCTCATCGCCGGCAGCCTCCCCCGCGACGTCCAAGGCGTCCGCGAGGATGCTGGGGCCTTCCCCAACCCGTTCCCAGCGCTAGGAGGGACTCTTCTTCCTCCTTGTCGGGCCTTCTTCTCCTCCTCGTCGCGTGAGGTGAGCAACTCCTTCCTCCTCATTCCTCTTCTCCTCACGGTAGGGGCTCTGTTCGCGCGTAGCCGTCGCCATAGATTTCACCGTCGTCACCATAGGTAGCGCGCCGTCGAGCCATCACCGTGGGCCTCCTCCCAGCGAGCTAGCCCCGGGAATGGATCCCCTAGGGTTCCCTCTTCCCCCGCGTGGTAGCCGTCGTAGGTTTTGGTCACCGGAGAGCCACCGAAGAGCTTCCCCTGTTTCGGTCGCCGCCGTGGTTTGTAACAGAGCAGAGGGGCTGCTCAAGAGGGCACCTCCCCCCTCTCTGGTAAGATCCTTCCACGTGGCGCAGTGGCAACCGAGCGTGCGCCAGCGCAGCGCGTCGTGGGTTCGATCCCCTCGGGCCCCTTCTTTTGCTTTATTTTTCCTTTCCCTGTGCAGCGCCAGAGAAGGCTTAGCATGCTCATGTTCCCCTCTCTGGTAAGCTCCGATGCAGTAGCCGAGTGGTGTTGTGCCTGTGGTGGCACCAGGGGGTTGTGGGTTCGAACCCCACACTCTCCCCTTTATTTTTGTTGATTTCTGTTGTTTTTTATTTTGCTGCTATATGTTTTGTTTTGCATCCTTTTACACCACGGGGTTGTGTGATGTTTCTTTTTTTTGCCCCATGTTGCACTAGAAGTAGTGTAGAGTGTGTAGGTGGATGTGTGTGTGTGTGTATGTGTGCATGGGTTGCACACACACACTTGTGCAAGAGGGCCTAATCCCTCATGTTTGTAAATAGGCATGTGGGGTTGTTGTGGGTAGATCTTGTGTATGGGCATGTGTAGGGGTAGATGGTGGTGTGAGTCCATGTATATACATGTGCATGTGTATGTGTGTGCACATGCATGTATTTGTGTGTGTGTGTGTGTGTGGATGAACACCTATTTATGTAAGTTGGTGTGACATGTTAGTGAATCCATGCTATGCCTAGTTAGGTTGTTCTTGCTCTAGTGATGTGCATGTGTAGGTGATGCAATATGTTCTAGTGTTCACATGTGATGATAGTCATTGTAGCTTATAGGATTCTATGTGATATTTTTCGAGCTAGCTTTGTGCATTGTTGCTACATGCAAGTACCCATGTATGATATATGATTTTGGGGTAGAATCATCCTAGAAATCCATTTGTGCAGTCACATTTCACTTTAGAGCAACTTCATAAATCTGTTATTTTCTGATATGATGCCACGTTTAGAGCTTTACATTAGGTGGTGCTATGGCCCTTTGTGGATGATTACTTGATGGAATGGTAGTGGGTGAACCCCTCTACATCATGGGACCTTTGTTTTGTTCTTAGGAATTTGTATGCACCTACTATGCCTTGTCAAAGTGGACACTTGGCTGAAACTGACAGATTTGTGAAACCTTGTGATTTTCACTAAGTCTGGGAATCTGATGTTATTTTCTTCCCATGTTGTCTTGTTGAATTAGCTCCTGTGTTGGGAATTAGCCCATGCAACAAACTAAAGTTTGTGAGATTTTATGTTTGTTTAGCTCCCTGTTAAATTTCATGCTTATACACTTCATGTAGATATCATTTTGGAGGCTGCCAAAATGCTTCAGAGCATAAGCAGCTGGTGATAAATCTGTGATTTTCACTAAGTCCCAGAATCTGTGATATTTTGTCTAAGTTAGTGTCTATAGATCTGCTCATGGGTGATTCCTTTGCATTATCTTCTTGTACAGGGTTGTAGAGCTTTTGGATGGCTTCTGCCTCATATCTTGTTTGACTCATTTAGATGGTTGTAGCTACTTTAAATCTTGTAGACAAACTCATAAGTGGTTGTTGGAATCAGATTGGATGTTTTATTGTTTTGAAGCTTGTGTGGGCATTGTTGATGGTGTGATGTGTTACCATGCACCACCCCACTTATATTTTGTTGCTTGATCATGTGGCAACCTGGTAACACCATGGAGTGCCCATTAGAGTGTGTTTGTGGCTGTTTTTGAACCGTAGGTCTTCATAACGTGTTTTGTAGTTTCCGGTTGATCCGTGACTCCGTTCTCTACGTTCTTTATATGTTTTTGCATCGTTTTTCTTGTGATGCACATGCTCATGCCATATTCATGCATGTGAAGATAACTTAATATGAGGTTCTGTCCAGAATCAAATTAACTCAACTAATGCATATGAAAGTGACTAGAATAGTGATGCATGCTTCCTTCTTCACACATGCATCATATTGGTTGTTGCATTATGTCTTGCCGGTGTTCATTGATTGTTATCTTATCTTGGGTAGCATCGGGAACGGAGAGCGAGTACGTGGATTCTCGAGAGTATGTGCAGGAAGATCAAGAGCAGTTCCAAGCTGAAGACATCACAGGCAAGATGATCTTGACCTTGACACCGTATCTAGCTTTGTTATGCTTAGAATCACGTTTCCTTCGTTACATGCTAGCTGCCTACCACTTGATACAATGCCACATGTCTTTGCCATGAACCTCAAACACCTCCCTGTCCTAGCAAATGTTGTTTGGCTAAGTAGGCTGGCTCAACCTCTAATGAGTAGCTTTGCTAGTTGCACGTGCCAGCTGTCTCATGTGATCACATGGGTATTTTGATATCATTATGTTTAAACTACTATTTAATTAATGCACCTATATACTTGGTAAACAATGGAAGGCCTAGCCTTATGTCAGATGATTTGTTCCGTTGTTGCCGCCTTAGTTTCGGTTACCGGTGTTTGGTTCCATAACTGATCACTCCTAACACGGTCGGGGTTGTTATGGGGACCCCCTTGATAAATCGTGTAGTGTTAAGGCTCGTCTGGCAGGACCCAACATTGGTTTTAATCTGCTAAAAACCTAATAATAATTTGCGTAGGGAACAGCTACCGCGAGGAATTAATCAACAACCCGGGCAAGTGCTCCTCATGAGTGTTGGTCCAAACTGAGAAGACTAGGGGGCCACCGCGGGGCAACTCGAGGTTTGGTTTAACCCGTAGTGTGACTCATCCGTCATGTCCTGAGACTGAGATACGTGGCTCTTATCGGGGTCATCAACACGACGGGAGGTCCTGCTAGAATTGTCTTACCTTAGCAATATATCTTGCGTATAGGGATTCCGGTGAAACTTTGGGTCTCCTCAAAGTTGAGGTTTTCCTCTAAGGAATCCGAGGAGATCACGAGTTTCGTGATAGAGGATTACTTTACGGCCCGTGGCAGTTTGTGATGGACTATTTGGAGCACCCCTGCAGGGTTTAATCTTTCGGAAAGCCGGGCCCGCGGTTATGTGGCAAATGTGGATATTTTGTTAACATCCGGTTCTAGACAACTTGAAGTAACTCTAATATAACTGCCAACTCTGTGTGTAACCGTGACTGTCTCCTTCGGAGATTGCTCTTCGATCGAGAACATGGTGGGGTTATGTCTGCCGTAGGTAGGTGTTCAGGATCACTTAGTGATCAATCTAGTCTTCGATCGCTCGCGTAGACCACCATATGATTACTCTAATCATCATAAGGTAGCCACCATATATGCTTAGGTTGCTACAAACCCATACACTAAACCTTCCTCACCTAATAACTTGGCTAGATACAATACCAAGGTCATTCGATTGCTGAGACCCCGTGGCTCACAGATTACTACAAACCCCCAACAGGTACAGGTACGCCTGATGCAGGAGATCCAGATGACAACTAGCTGAAGTGGGAGAGCGATGAAGACTCTGGTCGTCTGTACATGAACTATCCGGAAGACTGAGGCCGTGGTCGTGATCGTGGGCCAGCATGCGGGATGTCATAGTTTTACTTGTTTCATGTTGTCCGTAGCGGGACTAAGCTATGCTCCGAATAATTGTGTGTGTAAGCTTTATGCTATACTATTGTCAGATGGCGAGTGTATGCCCTACTTGTCATTCTTCAGTTATGTAATGTTATGATTATCTCGCTTGCGAAACGTTTAGATGCGCCCCTTTCCCTTTTGAGGCATCTCCCCCAAAATAGGAAAGGGCCGCATCTTAGTCGTTACACGCGAGAAGTATATCCATCAACTCGTCATCAAGCAAATTTCTGGCGCCGTTGCCGGAGACTCCAGTCTTCAAGATAGGGGAGTTGCACACTATCTTTTACCTTTGCTTTTCAGTCTTGCTAGTTTGCTTTCTAGTTTTTGTTTTAGAGTCTTGTACCAAAAACCACAAAAAATTAGTTACTTTACTTTGTTTAGTCAGTATGCCTAAGTCCTTTGCCTTTGGTGTTGCACCCGAAGGAGAGATTCTCACCTTGAAACAAAGCGTTGGAGAAAGTTTGAAAGATGCTTGGTATAGAATTAAAAATTCTCAAGATAGAGCCACCAAGAAGCAATCCACCACTATTTTTCTTAGAAATTTTTATGTTGGTATTACTTCTTGGCATAGGTTTGTTCTAGACACAGCAATATGAGGGAGTTTCTTGGAAGCTCCCGTTGGGGAGGCTCTTAACGTTATGTAAAACCTTGTCGGAATCCCACCTATTGTTGACATAAAGGATGATATCACTTTAGCTCACATTATGAGTAAACTCGAGAAGATAGAGCTAGAGATGCCAAGCATGAGTAAAATAAATGAAGTAGATCGTAGGATTCAAGGGAACTTAAATAGACTTGATAGCTCCATGCACAAAATTTATAAAATTTTGGAGACCCTTAAATCCCATGATATGGATCCTTCTAGGATTGATAAGATCGAGGATATTATTGAAACTTTAGGAACTACTCTGTCCTCCATAAAGACTAAAAAGGTAGAAACCCCCGCAAGGAAGGGACCTAGGTTCGTTAACGTACCCAAGGTTCCTCAACCCAAAACAAGTATACCTATTGCTAAGGGTGTTGAAACTGTGAAGACCTTGGAAAAGATACCTCTCTTAAATAGAATTAGAAATGAAATTCCACTTGCTCCTACTACCTTTGCTTTTGTTCCTAGAAGTGTTGCCACTAGGCCTCTCCTTGAGAGTCCTTTTAAGATTAGTTGTACTATTGAAGAGTTTTTTGATGATCCTTATGATGGTTCATTTGATACAACTTGATCTTTTTTGCATCATGCCTAGCTCAAAGGCATAAAAGAAAGCGCTTGTTCGGAGGCAACCCAATTTGTTTTTTACTTTCAGTTTTAGTGGTCTTGATGCTTGTTACTACTATAGCAACATTAGTGTATCTTTATTTTCAAGCTTTGTGACAAGTTTTAACCTCTGATTGCAAGAACGTTCGAAAGTTGTGACATGTTGTCCAAAAACAGATTATGTCTGCTTGACGGAAAAATTCGCCACAAATCACTAGATCATCTTTTTGATCTGATTTTTTTACAGCATGATCTATATAAGTGTATTTATGGCATCTGTTCTGAGTTTGTTTATTTGAGTTGCACAAGTGCCCCGAAAAAATTATTTCCATGAAAATATTTATTTCCAGTAGATAATGAACTATTTTATCATGGATACTAACCACTCTAATCAGCTTATGATGAGTTTCGTATGAAGGGAGTTTTCAAGTATGCGATGGAAGATGATGAAAGAAGATCCAGTAGTGTCAAGCGTTGAAGCTTGGGGATTGTAACGACTAAGATGCGGTCCTTTGCGATTTAGGGAACGTGGCCCCGATTTGGAAAGAAGCGCATCTAAGCATTTCGCAAGCACGGTAACATAGCAAATACATAATAACAGAATGAAAATTAGAGATTCAACTGCCATCTCTACATAATATGAGAGTTTACATCACGCATTCAAACAAGGTAGTTCCGCTACGGACTACAAAACATGAGAAATGGCTATGCTACCCTGCATGCTCGCCCACGATCACGACCACGCCTCAGTCTTGTGGATAGTTCACGTACAGGCGGTCGTTCTCCTCATCGTACTGCCACGCCAGCTGTGTGCCGTCGGGATAACCTGTGTCAGGCGTACCTGTACCTGTTGATGTGTTGAAGTAATCTGTGATCCACGTGGACTCAGCAATCTTTGACCTCGGTGCCAGAACTACTCAAGTTATTAGGAAAGGAAGGTGGAGTATTTAGGTTGCAGCATCCTAAGCATAATGGTGGCTAACTTACGTAGAACATGTATTGAAGGTGGTCTATACTAGCGATCGATGATTAGCTGATCACTAAGTGATCCTGAACACCTACTACGTCAATCATAACCCCACCGTGTTCCTGATCGAAGAGAGGTCTCCGAAGGGGACAGTCACGGTTACGCACACAGTTGGCAATTTTATTAGATTAGGTTCAAGTTATCTATAACCGGATGTTAACAAATATTCCAAGTTGCTACATAACCGCGTGCACGACTTTCCGAAAGATTAAACCCTGTAGGGGGTGCTCCAACTAGTCCATCACAAACGGTCATGAGCCGCAAAGTAATCCTCTATCAGGAATCTCGTGATCTCGTCGCATTCCTTAGAGGAAAACCTCATCTCTGGGGAGAACCAAAGCTTCACCGGGATTCCTATACGCAAGATATATCGCTAAGGTAAGACAAGACTAGCAGGACCTCCCGTCGTGTCGACGACCCCGATAAGAGCCACGTATCTCAGTCTCAGGACACGACGGATGAGCTACACGCACGATGGCCTGATAGAAATTACTCAAGTTGCCCTGAGTTGGCCCCGAACAGTGCTCAGTTTGGACCAACACTCATGAGGAGCGCTGGCCCGGGTTGTTGATTAACTCCTCGGGGTGATGATTCCCTATGCAAATTATTATTAAGTGATTAGCAAATTAACACCAATGTTGGGTCCTGCCGGACAAGTCTTAACACTACACGATTTATCAAGGGGGTCGCCATAACAACCCCGAACGTGTTAGGAGCGAACAGTTATGGAATCAAGCACGAGTAGCTGGAAACTATGGCGGCAATAACGGAACAAAACACCCAGCAAAAGTCTAGGCCTTCTGTTATTTACCAAGTATTTAGGTGCATTAATTAGATAACAGATTTAACATAATGATATCAACTCATGTTATCACATGAGACAAAGCACCTGCAACTAGCAACGCTAACATTAGTAGCTGAGCAAAGCCTACTTGGCCATTCAAGATTTGCTAGGAGGGGAAAGTGTTTGGGTTTCATGGCAATATTCAGGAGGCAATTATTTCAGTGGTAGGTAGCGAGCATATGACGAAGGAAACGTGAATCTAGCATAACAAGTCTAGAGATGGAATCAAGGTCATATCATCTTGCTTGTGATGTCCTCTGCTTGGAACTGCTCTTGTTCGTCCTGCGCATGCTCTCCCGGATCCACGTACTCGTTCTCCAATCCTGGTGCTACCCAACATAAAAATAGCATCCAATGAACAACAACACCTCAAGATGCAACAAGCACATGATGTATGAGATGAAAATGAACATGCATATCTATTCTACTCACTTGCACATGCATGAGAAGTAAATACAAGTTCCTGGACAGAACTGCACTCTAGGCTATCTTGACATGCATTAGGATGACATGAAGAGATGCGTCACATGAAAACGATGCAAAAACATATAAAGATCGTTACGAACGGAGCTACGGATCAACCGGAAACAACAAAACAAGAAATAGAGTCCTACATATCAAATCCATCACAACACACTCCAATGGCATACTTCTGGTATTCCCAGGTTGCCATATCACAAAACAATCAAGTATGGATGAGTTGGTGCAAATAATATCACGACACCATCAACTATGCACTTCACAAGCATCAAAATATCAAAACTACACCATCTGTCCTAAACAACATGATAGCAGTTTGAGGGCTACATGCAAAGCACCTACAGCCACCCAAATATGCCAAATAGGATATGTGGCACAAGCTATCCAACAGTACTACAAGCATGAGCAACAAGCTAATTCAAAGGAGTTACACTCAGGAAGTAACACAACTGCTAACTTGGCCAAAAATATCAGATTTCAGGGACTTAGTGAAAATTCCAGATTCTCACTATCTCTTTATGATCTGAAGCATTTTGACAGCACCCAAAACAATATCTACAGGAAACCAAATGGAATGAAAATATAAACAGATTCTCAGACTTAGTGAAAATCACAGATTTTCACTAAACTAGAATTTCAGCCACATGCCTACTTTGACTAAGCACAACTTGCACATATGAACTCCTAAGCATGAAACAAAACCAACATGCTATAGAGGGGTCACCCTCTAATGCCACAACAAAGAATCAACCTCTTGGGCTCATCACATCACATGGAACCAAGCTCTAAACGTGGAACAAAACTGAAATATGACATTCCCAGGAAGTATTCCAAAGTGGAAACTGAACCCATCATTGGATTCCTGGGATGATTCTACCCCAAAAACATATATAATACATAGGCACTTGCATAGAATAATTGGGCACAAAGCTAAGAAGAAGAATTACGTGGAATCACATAGAGATGAATAGTGCATCATCACATGTGCTTCCACTAACTCTTCACTTGTACATGCTCTTGCACATGTCCACACACCATTGGTGCACATCAGGGGTAGACCACATGCTCATGTGCCTTAGCACACCACCACACACCACATACATCAAGCACCACATATAATAACACCTACCATGCTAGTTTTACACACATCTTAGCTTCACTCACATATGCACTTGTACACCTACACATATAACTTGCCTATGTGCTCATCAAAGGCTCATCATGCCTTGGGCATGTTTGTGGCACACACACACAAGCCCACACAATATCACACTCACACACATGCTAAACACACTCACACACATGTGCACCTACAGACACACACAAAGTATGGTGGGGGGGGGGTAACACACACACACATACATCACACTTGCACTCTCTAGTACATGAGCTCACACCAAGCACATGGGAAACACTCTCACATGCATATCTTAGCCTAGTGCAACACACACAAATAAACACACCCACACATGGTATAGCTCCACATACACTACCGCACAAACCTACCATTGCACTCCTATCATGCAAGCAACAAAAGTAACTAGTCACACCTACTTGCTGTGGGTAGAATATAACTACCACAAGGGTGCCAAGCCTACCACAGCAAGGATGCAAGTGAGCATATGCAAAACAGAAAGAAAAAGGCAAAAAATATAAAAGGTTTGGGGGGGGGGGTCTGTGACACCCCGATGCCGACGTTCCAAAAGATTCCCCCCTTTATTCCGTTTTCGTCGTGTGTCTATTTTATTTCTTCGCATCATCATCGCATCATGTGCATCATGAGCATTGCATCGGCATCCCGTTGCCGCCATTCTTCAAAAGTTGCATTCGTTGTTAGTTGTCGGTTCTCGTCGTTGTCTGTTGTGAGCTCGACCGCACACGCACGCGCCCGCGGCATCGTCAAAACCCTGTTTTAAAAGCGTATTGAAAACTTTCTCTTTTCGGGGTGAAACTTGGCATGCGGTCGTAATTAGTTATAGCTAGGTTGCGTGTCAAATTTCGTCGCGATCGGAGTCCGTCTGGTACCCGAACGGTCGACCGCAGCGGCACCGTATTCGGTCTACCATCGGATGGTTATGGGTGTTTTAAAAATGGTTGCCGCGCCGCCCGTTCTCCCTCTCGTCTCCGGATATCCACTCTACACGACCTCGTAACCGCTCCCGCGTTTGGAATTATCCGAGTCCGACCGCACGGTTGGATCCGGAACGAAATTCCGGTTAACCTAGCCCCCTTTTCCCTATAAATAGGCCCTCCTCCTATTATTTAGACACCCTACCACCCTCTACCTCGGTTACCGCACCCACCTACCCCTAACCCTAGCCAGATTCGCAGCCTCTCTCTCCCCAGCGCTGCGGGCCCGCGGAGCCCATCGCAGGCCCGCCCAAGCCCATCGCGCCGCCGCCCCGTTCTCCCTTCTCCCGCTGGATCCCGCCGCCCTTCGGTTCCCCGTGCGTGCCGCCGGTCGCTCCTCCTCCCGTGGCGCCCCGCGCAGCCTCCAGTCGCGTGTGCAGGAGCCGGCCAGCTCGCCCCTCGCCGGAGGTCGCCGCTGCACCCGCGCCAGGTCGCCGCTAGCCCGGCTGCCATGTGCCCCGCACCTCCTGCCGCCCCGCCGCCATGGAGCCCTCTCCGAGCGCCGCCGGTCCGCCCTGCATCGTCGTCGCGCCAGATCCTACGGTCCTGCGTCCCTCGGCCCCCCGCCGGAGCCTCGCCTTCCCCCCGCGTCTTCCCCGCCTCCGGCTGCAACCGCCGCCGCCAACACCTCCTGATCGAGGGAACGAGCCGCCCGACCGAGCGAGCGCCTCCCTGGCTGGCCCCCTCGCTCGCCTGGGCTTCCAACCGCTGCGGCCCAGGGAGCCAGCAGCCGGCACAGCTGCTCCGCTAGCCGGAACCTCCTTCGGCCTAGCTCTCCCGAGGCCCAAGCCTCGCCTCCCTTGCCAACCGGCCCGAAGGCCTCTGGTGAGATCCCTCGCCCCCAACGCACCTTATCTATTTTGCGCCCACTTGATTAGGCCCATTAGTAATTTAGTAATTTCGGAATTAATATAAATTCCAGAGAAATAGACGTATAATAAAAACCCATAACTTTTAAACCGTAAGTCGGTTCGAGACGTATTGTATATGGTTTTGGTGTATAATTTCGCGTAGAATACGATTACACAACTTGCATATTTGTTTGACGTGGTTTGCCATGCCAAATGCATAGATTAACGTGCTGTTCCAATAGGATAGACGCCCGTATTTATTTTTTGCACAAAACCGGATTGCCCGAATGCCGTAGTAGAAATGTTCATGTTTTAGGAACCCCTTTGCCATGTATTTTAGAGTAGTCATTGGTATTTTTGCGTGTAGGGATTTGCCGCTAGTTTATTTTCCGTGTTTAGGATTATATCTCGCATTTACGTGTGGCAATATTTTTCGTGTTGCAACCCCACATGTTTTAGATGTTTTCGGGGCAGAAAAATCCATGTATTTAGTTTTAGCTTTTGAGCAAGTTAGTTCGCGCGATATTTTGCTATGTTGCCCTCTTGTCTATTTCATAGGATTTATTCCGTTCTTCGTTTGGAGGAGTTGTCAACTAGAGAGTTTCCCTTTGATGTTTAGTCTAGCCCCTGGTATTTTTGGTTGCAATAGAAATGCATTTTTAGGTGTGGTTTTCTTGCTCTCAAGTTGCTAGAAATAGTGCTGATTTGAAGGTGCTGAAATATTTCTAAGTCTGAGATCTGTTATATTTTGTTGTTGTCTTGTCTTGCTTGTATCTTGTGATCTGTAGCTCTTTTGAGGTTGGTGCAATGGAGTTAGTTGTAGACTTTGTGATTCTCTAGCATGCTGTGAATTTTGATGCCATTTGGATTCCTTTAGCTATTGGTTTTGCTGCTGTCAATATGCCTTCAGATCGAAAACTGTAGCTTCATAAATTGCTATTTTCACTAAGTCTGAAATAATGTGTGAGATGCCATTTTGTGACTTCTTTCCCTAGTGATCCATGTTGCCATGCTAGTTGTTGTTAGTTGTTTCTTGTAGTGCTTCTTTCCCTCTATCGTGTCATTTCTTGGTTGATTATATTTGAGTTGTGTAGCTCATAGTTTTGGGGTGTAGAAAATGCTATGTGGCTGATTTTGGCAGCTTGTAGTGATTTCTTGTTTTGCTCGTAGTTGTTGAACCGTAGCTCCGATTTGATCGTGTCCTATATGGAACTTGCTTAGGATCTCGTGTAGTTTCGTTTTCTCTTGCTGGTTGTATGTTTTGAAGAGCTCGTGACTGCCGTTGCACACATATTGCATTCATGCCATCATATCTTGCGGTGTCCGTATCTTTTGAACCGTAGCTCCGTTGGAGATGATCTCTATGTGTAAATTGCTTGTAATGATGCGTAGAATCACGTGGACCTTTTTTTGCTGCTTAACAACTAATTAAACGTGTTAGTTCAGATCTGGACAGAATTGTTAATTAACATGTGAGGTCATTTCGGAGGTGCTATATGTCATTATCGACCTCATTTAAAATGCCTAGATAGGTAGTTTAATTACGCTTCACCTCTTGCCATGTGTAACCACATTTAATATTGCCGTGTACCTAATCGGGATAGAACTAAATAACTCGTATGTGGAGTTTCGTCAATATGCAACTCATTGCATATTGAACTTCACTTAATGTGTAGTGTTTGTTTGTCGTGAATTGTCATGCCGTGTCTTGCATGTGTTCAGCTGCTCATGCATCATTTGTGTTGTGCATCGTGTGGTGAATATCGTGTGTTGATGCTTGTTTCCAGTTTCCTCCGTCTCGATAGAGTTCTGCAAGCATGTCGGATTGTGAGGACCCGTTCGACTATATCGGTTCGGCTGCTTCACGGAGTCGTTCTTCTTCCAAGCAGGATCTCAGGCAAGATGGCCATTTCCCCAGATATCATTACTATCATTGCCATGCTAGTTTTACCGATTCTACCGTTTATGTCTCGTTGCCTACCACATGTTAATATCAGCCTCTCAACAATGCCATGAAAACCTTCAACCTGTTCAACCTAGCAAACCACTGATTGGCTATGTTACCGCTTGCTTAAGCTTGTGTTAGCGTTGCTAGTTGCAAGTGCAGTTGCTTCCATGTGTTAACATGGGTTCCTTGTTATATCACCCTATTAAATGCTATTTTAATTTAATGCACCTATATACTTGGTAAAAGGTGGAAGGCTTGGCCTTTCTAGCCTGGTGTTTTGTTCCACCTTTGCCCCCTTAGTTTCGACTACCAGTGTTATGTTCCATAATTGAGCGCTCCTAACATGATCGGGGTTGTTATGGGGACCCCCTTGATAATTCGTTTTAGATTAAAGCTGGTCTAGCAAGGCCCAACATTGGTACTACATTTTCCCAACATAATAATTTGATAATTCTGAATGCATAGGGAGTTAGGGCTACCCGAGGAGTAATTCTACATAATACAGGGGGGCCAGTGCTGATGGTGCTGGTCCAAAACTAGAGCCGTTTGTGGGGCCAACCCAGGGCAACTTGGGAGATTTCTATCAGGACACCGTACGCTGTGCTTATCCGTCGTGTCCTGAGAACGAGATACGCGGCTCCTATCGGGATCGTCGACACGTCAGGTGGCCTTGCTGGATTAGTTTTACCTTTGACGAGATATCTTGAGCATCTGGATTCCGGTGATGCTTTGGGTAATCTCAGAGTTGAGGTTTTCCACTAAGGAATCTGACGAGATCGCGAGCTTCGTGATTGAGGATTTCTATGCGGCTTGTGGTAATTTGTGATGGACTAGTTGGAGCACCCCTGCAGGGTTAAATCTTTCGGAAAGCCGTGCCCGCGGTTATGTGGCAACGTGGAAGCTTTGTTTAACACTGGTTCTAGATAACTTGAAGTTAACTTAATTAAAACTTGCCAACTGTGTGCGTAACCGTGATTGTCTCTTTCGTGAGTTCCTTCTCCGATCGAGGACACGGTGGGGTTATGTCTGACGTAGGTAGGTGTTCAGGATCATTCTTTTGATCATCAGAAGTCACGTCCGTTATGCGTAGATCTTCCCCCTCTTATTTCTTGTACTTGTAAGTTTAGCCACCAAATATATGCTTAGCCGCTGCTGCAACCTCACCACTTAACCTTACCTGACCCATTAAGCTTTGCTAGTCTTGATACCTTTGGAAATGAGATTGCTGAGTCTCCTATGGCTCACAGATTACTACAACACCAGTTGCAGGTACAGGTAAAGCTTATTTGACGCAAGCGCGTTGACTGTTCATTTGGAGTTGCTTCTTCTTCTTCTTCATCGATCTAGCATGGGTTCCAGGACGGCAACCTGGGATAGCAAGGATGGGCGTCGTTCTTCTTTTCTCGTTTGTTTTCGTCCGTAGTCGGACCCTGCTCTTCTTCATGTTGATTATGTATTGTATTGTTGTGACTCTGATGTAGCTTGTGGCGAGTGTAAGCCAATTCTATATATATCTCTTCTTTTCAGTACATGTACTTGTAACGATATCCATTCTTGCGACACGATGAGATGCGCTTCTATCCCTGACGAGGCCCTCGTGCCAATTTGAGGATAGGGTCACATCTTGGGCATGACAGGATCGAACCCCAGAGCCCCTGATCCACCAACAAACAAGCCACCACTCTACTACTGTCCATAAGCTTGAAAAAACAGGGATGGCTAATAGGTTAAGCTGCTACTGAAGCCACTGCTTGCTACTATGCCGAAAACTTAGCAAAAAGGGGGTGTTTCCGCTGAGACTCGAACCCACAACCGATTGAACAACACACCACGGCACCTACCACTACGCTACGATCAGGGACTTGACAGAACAAGGGATCTCTACAAGGTGAATACCACGACGCCATGCTCTGCTCTGCACGATGATGCCGGCAGAGATGTCACCGGAGCATGGCCTCGCTACTGCTACTACTGCGCCAGAGAAAAACCTACAGTACTACACCTACTACCCTGCTCTGCTCTGCACAACCCGAGCACAACCACAATACTGATCAACACCTGCTCTACAACACATGCAAACCGTCACAACATCAATTGCACCTCGTGCTCATCTCTGATCAGAGAGGCACGACCTCGATCCTTGCCGCAACTACATAGGGGAAAGGGAGGAAGGAGCACGGCTCACCCTACGGAAGAAGAAGGGGGCCGATCTGATCGGAGAAGAAGCCCTGAAGACGACGAAGACGATCTGAAGAAGACTGAAGGTGTTCTGTCGCTGAACCGAAGAAGAGGAAGGAGATCGCTGGGTACACGCCGTGGACGAGCTCCTGCCCATCGCTGTGGTCGCTCCCCGACCTCAACGACGGCGGGAATGGAGCGCGAGCATCCTCGCCGAGCCCCCGGACATGCTGGCCGGCGCCGGAGACGACGGACACGCGGAGGATGACGGTGACGCCCTTCTGTTCTCTCTCTGCTACCGATCTACAGAGCTCTTACCTGGGGAGGAAGGAGAGATGGAGGGAGGTGGCGGCGCTAGGAGGGGAAAGGGAGGAACCCTAGGCCAAGGGGCACACACGCCAAGGATTATATGAGGGCCTCGACGTCCGTGAGCCCTCACGGCGTGCTCGCTCGCTCTCTGGTGTAGACCGAAAGCAACGCACTGGGGGGACGACGTCAGGAAGAAGGCGGTCGCGCGCCTGGGCTCTCGCTGGGAACATGGGGAATGGATTGGGCCTCGGGAAGGGAAGGAGTGGCCCAAGCTGGCGCCTGTTTGAGGAAATAAACCCTCGGGGTTTCTTATTTAAATCCAACACTAGAGAACAATTAAACTCCGAGGGAGATCTATGGCACCAAAAATAAAAAT
Organism: Hordeum vulgare subsp. vulgare; assembly: GCF_904849725.1. Lineage (NCBI taxonomy): Eukaryota > Viridiplantae > Streptophyta > Magnoliopsida > Poales > Poaceae > Hordeum > Hordeum vulgare. Next base: position 197,495,621 of record NC_058520.1, read on the forward strand.
AAAAAAGCCCCTGGTCATAAGAAATCATGACCTAATTGAATAACATAGAAAAGGGATTTTAGGAGCAAGTAAATATTTACAAAACAGTATTTATTCCACTGTTTTGTGAATATATAGCACCTCACAAACAAAGTTCAAAACAGCAACTTCACATCCTCACAATCACCACAATACATGCTAAATCGTGGACATTTTTAAAACAAGGATGGGACAAGTGAATATTGACTTGAGATAAAAGAAAGGGGGGGAGTTTTGAAACCCTAGTGCAAACCACATAACTACCTACTACAAGCAACACCCTCTTCAATACAAATCATCAACACATCACACCACATGTCATCAAAACAACACATATGATCACAAGGCAACAAACACAATAGGCATGGATGAATGATAGATGCATGCATGCAAAGGGAGAAAGGGCAAGGTGACCACATGAAATAACACATGGAATAACTCTCATGGCACTGGCAAGATGGACCCACAGAGGGAAGGTTCCAAACTCGCCCCGAGATCTAAGACTGAAAGAACTCCAGAAATTCAGAACGGAGGTGATCCTCGCGTTCCCAAGTAGCCTCTTTATCGGAATGGTGTGACCACTGCACTTTGAGAAATTTGACAGACTTGTTGTGGGTCTTGCGCTCAGTCGCATCGAAAACCGCAACTGGATGCTCACGATAGGATAGGTCGGGTTGAAGGTCGATGTCTTGAAGATGAACTGTGCGCTCAGGAGTTTTGAAGCACCTCCGCAGCTGAGAGACATGGAACACATCATGCACATTTGCAAAGTTTGATGGGAGCTCAAGCCGGTACGTGATACGTCTCCAACGTATCTATAATTTCTGATCATTTCATGCTATTATCTCGTCAAACTTTGGATGTTTTGCATGCCTTATATATATTTTGGGACTAACTTATTAACTCAGTGCTAAGAGCCAGTTCCTGTTTTTTACCCCTTTCAGAGGAGGATTTTAAACGTAGTCCAAACAGAATGAAAGTGCCAATAAGATTTTTTCCGGAACAGAAAAAGATCGGGAAGCCGGAGAATCAGGGCATGGGGCCACCAGGGACCCCACAAGCCCTCATGGCGCAGCCAGGGGGGCCCGCGACCCCCTGGCTTGTGGGCTCCCTCAGGCTCCTTTGCCCTAGGTTTTGCGCCTATATATTCCCTAAAATTCCATAAAAAATCAGGAGATCATCGAAAGTACTTTTCCGCCAACGCAAGCTTCTATCTCCGCAAGATCCCATCTGGGGCACGTTCTGGTGCCCTGCCGGAGGAGGAATTCGGATATGGAGGGCTTCTTCATCAACACCATGACCTCTCCGATGATGCGTGAGTAGTTCACCATAGACCTACGGGTCCATAGCTAGTAGCTAGATGGCTTATTCTCTCTCTTGGATCTTCAATACAAAGTTCTCCATGATCTTCATGGAGATCTATCCGATGTAATCTTCTTTTGCGGTGTGTTTGTCGAGATCCGATGAATTGTGGATTTATGATCAGATTATCTATGAATCTCATTCGAGTTTCTTCTAATCTCTCCTATGCATGATTTCATATCCTTGTAATTCTCTTCGAGTTGTGGGTTTTGTTTGGCCAACTAGATCTATGATTCTTGCAATGGGAGAAGTGCTTGGTTTTGGGTTCATACCATGCGGTGACCTCACCCAGTGACAGAAGGGGTAGCGAGGCATGCATCATGTTGTTGCCATCAAGGGTAAAAAGATGGGGTTTTCATCATTGGTTTGATTTTATCCCTCTACATCATATCATCTTGCTTAAGGCGTTACTCTGTTCGTCATGAAGTCAATACACTAGATGCATGTTGGATAGCGATCGATGTGTGGAGTAATAGTAGTAGATGCAGAAAGTATCGGTCTACTTGTCTCGGACGTGATGCCTATATGTATGATCATTGCCTTAGATATCGTCATGACTTTGCGCGGTTCTATCAGTTGCTCGACAGTAATTTGTTCACCCATCGTAATACTTGCTATTTTGAGAGAAGCCTCTAGTGAACACTATGGCCCCCGGGTCTACTCCACACCATATTTTCAGCCTTACACTTTTACTTCGTTGCACTTTCCGCCTTCAGATCTCACTTTGCAATCAATCTTGAAGGGATTGACAACCCCTTTAAAGCATTGGGTGCGAGCTCTTTTGTGTTTGCGCAGGTACTCTGGACTTGACGAGATTCTCCTACTGGATTGATACCTTGGTTCTCAAACTGAGGGAAATACTTACTGCTCCTGTGCTGCATCACCCTTTCCTCTTCAAGGGAAAAAACCAACGCAAGCCCAGTCTTCGTCAACGTGTCAATTTCTGGCACTGTTGTCTGTTGCCGTAGCAGTACGCAAGGTCGCCTCTCTTGCCAAACACTCTGAAAGGACCAACGAAACGAGGCACAAGCTTGCCTTTGATACCAAAGCGCCGCGTACCCTTTATAGGGGACACATTGAGATAGACGAAGTCATAAAGCTCATAAGACATGTCATGATGCTTGCTATCATAATAGCTCTTCTTACGGAACTGCGCTGCCCTGAGGTTGTTCCGAATGATCCGACACATCTCTTCAGCTTCTTCTATCAAGTCATTCCCAAGAATCGGACGCTCTTCGATCTCGGACCAGTTGAGCGGGGTACGGCACTTCCTGCCATAGAGAATCTCAAACGAAGCTTTGCCAGAACTAGCTTGATAACTGTTGTTATACGAGAACTCAGCAAAAGGCAGGCAATCTTCCCACTTCATGCCAAAAGAGATAACACGGGCTCTCAGCATATCCTCAAGAACTTGATTGACTCTCTCCACTTGACCACTAGTCTGAGGATGAAAAGTTGTGCTGAAGCGTATCTTTGTGCCCATCGCAGACTGAAAAGAATCCCAGAACTTGGAAGTGAAGATACTTCCGCGATCCGAAGAAACCATCATAGGCACGCCATGCAAAGACACTATCCTGGAAGTGTACAACTCTGCAAGCTGAGCTGCCGAAATGGATTCCTTGACTGGAAGAAAATGAGCCACTTTACTCAACTTGTCGATGACGACAAAGCTGGCATCATTACCTTTCTTGGACTTCGGAAACCCGGTGACGAAATCCATCTCAATGTGGTCGAACTTCCACTCGGGAATGGGAAATGGATGCAAAAGACCTGCTGGACATTGATGCTCTGCTTTCACTCTTCGACATACATCACATTCATTTACGAACTGAGCAATCTCACGCTTCATGCGAGTCCACCAGAAGGTCTGTTTCAAGTCCTGATACATCTTGGATCTTCCAGGATGTATAGAGAGCAGAGAGTTATGAGCTTCTTCCATGATTACCTTTCTGAGATCACCTTTTGGAATGACAAGACGATCCTCAAAGAACAACGTGTCTCTGGCATCAACACTGAAGCACTTATATTTGGGAAGACCCTTTGCCACGCCAATCTTGACTTTCTTCACCATTGCATCAAGAAGTTGTGCTGCTCGGACCTGATCTTCCAAGGTAGGAGAGATCTAAACATTTGCAAGAAATCCCTGAGGTACTAACTGAAGGTTGAGCTTTCTGAAAGACTCACAAAGGTCAGGCTGGAGAGGTTTGAGAACGAGACTGTTGCAGTAAGCTTTCCTGCTCAAAGCATCTGCCACGACATTAGCTTTGCCTCGCATGTACTCAACACTCGAATTAAAATCTTGAAGCGTTTCCACCCAACGAGTTTGCTGGAGATTCAGGTTAGGCTGGGTGAAGATGTACTTGAGACTCTTGTGATCGGTGAACACTTCAACCTTTCGTTCCAACAAGAGGTGTCTCCAAGTCATGAGAGCATGTACCACAGCTGCTAGCTCAAGATCATGCACATGATAATTCTTCTCCGCTGGCTTCAACTGCCTGGAGGTATAAGTAACCACTTTCTTCTCTTGCATCAGAACTGCACCAAGACCTTGAAGAGAGGCGTCGCAGAACACTTGGTAGGGTTTGGAATCATCCGGAGGAACCAAGACTGGAGTAGAGGTGAGCTACTCTTTGAGTGTGTCGAAGGCCAACTAACACTCTGGAGACCAAGCATAATTCACACTTTTCTGAATAAGACTTGAGAGAGGTTTCACAATCTTGGAGAAGTTCTCAACGAACCTTCTACAATAGCTTGCAAGCCCGGGAAAGCTTCGAAGTTGCTTCACATTCTGCGGAGGCTCCCATTCAACAATGGCCTGCACCTTCGATGGATCAACTTTGATGCCCTTGGCAGAGATAATGTGGCCAAGATAGACGACTTCTTTCAACCAGAACTCACACTTGGAAAACTTGGCATACAATTTGTACTCTCTTAGCTTATCAAGCACCAATCTGAGATGTTCTTCATGTTCTTCCTCAGTTTCAGAAAAGACCAGAATATCGTCGAGATAAAGCAAGACAAAGTCATTCTTGAACGGAGAGAATATGTAGTTCATTAATCGACAAAATGTCGGAGGAGCATTTGCCAGACCAAACGACATGACCGTATACTCATACGAGCCAAAACTAGTCCTGAAGGCAGTCTTCGGAATATCCTCTTCGCGAATGCGAATTTGGTGATAGCCCATTCTGAGATCGAGCTTGGAGAAGATCTTAGCCCCTTTCAACTGCTCAAACAACTCATTTATGTTCGGAAGTGAATACTTGTTCCTGATTGTCTTCTTGTTCAATGGACGGTAATCGACACACAACCGGTCCGTGCCATCCTTCTTCTTGACAAACAGAACTTCACAGCCCCACGGAGACGAGCTCGGTCTGATCAAACCCAAACGCTCCTGCTCATCGAGTTGCCTCTTAAGTTCCTTCAACTCTTCTGGACCCAATTTGCACGGCCGTTTGCACACCGGCTCAGTACCAGGTTCAAGCTCAATCACAAATTCAACTTCTCGGTGCGGAGGCATTCCTAGCAGTTCTTGTGGAAACACATCTTCATATTCGCAGACCACTGGGACTTGCGAAATAGGATCAATCTCACCCTTTTCATTCAACGAGAACAGATGGATTGTATCATCGCGCGCTGCGAATATAATCACGTCCTTCGATGAGTGAGTAAGCTTCACTTCTTTAGCTTCACAATCAATCGATGCCTTGTTCATGGCCAACCAGTCCATACCAAGGATCAAATCAATGTCAGAATTGCCCAAGACAATAGGAGATGCCAGAAAAGAATAACTACCCATTTTGACAGAAACATCCAGAATGACCACATTAGAGCTCATCAACATGCCCGGGGAAACCACACGAAAAGGTTTGTCCAATGTCTTAGAAACGAAATCATGATTCCATGCAAATGGTCTAGACATGAACGAATGAGAAGCACCAGAATCAAGCAACACTCTAGCAGAAATATCATTAACGAGGAGGTTACCCATGATCACATCTGACGAGTTTTCTGCCTCAGTTGCATTCACCATGTTGACTCGAGCAGACCTGGGGTTGAACTTGACGAGAGCATTGCTTGGAGGTTTTCTTGGAGGAGGAGGTAGCAGACGGAGCTGAGAAGTGCACTTGTTGGCATAGTCACCTTTCTGCCCACACTTGTGACAAGTAACCTCTGCTGGCTGACGGTACTGTGTCTGAGGAGGCCCTTGCTTCTGATGTTGGAATCTCTGCTGAAAGACTGGGTTGGGTGGGTGGGAAGAACCATGGCCACCAGAATGCTTGAACTGTTGTGTGTGCCGAGGAGGAGGAGGAGACACCCAATACTTATGTTGCTTCTGAACCACCTGAGTAGAGGAAGAGGAGCTGGAATCTCTGAAGCGCTTCTTAGAATTCTCCACCCTGAGCAAAGCTGCCTCAGCCCTAAGAGCTAAGTTGTAGAACTTATCGAACTCCTCAGGATCGTGCAAAGCAAGAGCTAACTGCAAATCTTCTTTCAAGCCACCTCTGAACTGATAAATCTTGCTCTTCTGATGAGGGATATCCTACAAGGCATATCGGGCTAGCTCGTGGAACTCGACGTTGTACTTGTACACAGAGTTACGACCTTGCTTCAAACGCCTGAACTTCTCATGCATTTCCTCCACGAAGCTGGACGGAATGTAGTGGGACTGAAGTCATGGCAGAACTCATCCCAAGTGATCACTCTAGCACCCCTGGAATCCTTCAACTGTTGCCACCAGATAGATGCTTGCCCCTTCAGCTGGAATGTAGCAAACTTGACGAAATCCTCAGGACGAAAATTGCTGCATTCAAAGTGCTTGTTCATGTCGCGGATCCAATCCTCGGCATTAAACGGCTGATCACAGTAAGTGAAAGTCTTCGGCTGATTTGAGAGGAACTGACTCAGATTAGCAAACTGATTGCCACCATGCTATAAATTGCCTTGCTGCTGATTAGCCCTCTCTTGCAACAACTGTAGCAGCATCTGAGTGTTTGCATTAGTAGCAGCCATCACCGCTTGCCAAGCCTCTGCAGGAGGAGGCGGCGGAGGAGGAGGAGGTGGTGGTGGCACATCCTCACGCCCTGGATTCTGACGAGTTGGTGGAGCCATCCTAAAGACGGACAACACATTAGCCCACAGAATAAATTGAAGGAATAGCTGAATCAAAATGGCAGGAATATTTGAACAGGAACATTAGCAATTGCACTCGAACAAAATACTAAGAATGCTTCCTCAAAGTGACGGTCGACAAAATTCTGATTAAGACCACTTGCAAACAAGTATGAGCTAGAACTGCTCGGAACAAACATATGATCGAGATTTCATCTGATATATTCGTGGATAAGATCGCACTGGCTCGAATTTACAGTAGCCATCCTGTGCAAGGTAGTGCACACGACTTACGAAGTATCCCCTAGTCGTAGCGAGCTACAAGGACTCTTTAAGACACAACGAGAACCGCTGTAAGACGACCGTGAACAAACATACCCACTGAATATCGAATCCCAACCTCACATCATGCATCTGTAGGAAGATTGTCCTATAAGTTACTACTTGATATCCCACCTATGAATTCCCGAAACATCTGGTCATGCAATCTGGTCCATGGATACAAGGAGTAATATTCACACAACTCCTATACTAACCCGTCCACTGTATCACATCCGTCAACACATAACCAGAATCTCGGACCTTCATCTACAACAAACCCTCATGATCACAATGATACGAAGTATGGCAGTACTCCCGAACAATCTGCACTAGTACTGAGGACATCGGGGTTATCTCGCCACTACTAGTATTGAAGCAATTACGAACATCCTTCGTTCTTAGATACTCAGAAATATGAATGATGGCGATGTGCACAAGAATCACCTGGAGCTCAACTCCCCGGAAGAAATCAAGGCAGACAGGAGGCACCAAGACAGAACTCCGTCACATCGAAATAATATAGATTTCACAAATACCCGTGTGGCCCTAAAATTTTTTTGAGCGAGAAGAGGAGTAGAATTAAGATTTCCTAAGGCGGGAACCTCACCAGAGCATGGAAGAGGAGAAAAAAGAATCCTACTCTCCGATATAACTAAGACTCAAAACATTTTTAATAGACTCGACTCGGCCAAGTACGATCACACAAAGGCTCCTATGGTCGTAAGGCTCTGATTACCAACTTGTAACGACTAAGATGTGGTCCTTTCCGATTTAGGGAACGTGGCCCTGAATTGGAAAGAAGCGCATCCAAGCGTTTCGCAAGCACGGTAACATAGCACATACATAATAATAGAATGACAATTAGGGATTCAACTGCCATCTCATATATAATATCAGAGTTTACATCACGCATTCAAACAAGGTAGTTCCGCTACGGACTACAAAACATGAGAAATGGCTATGCTACCCTACATGCTCGCCCACGATCACGACCATGCCTCAGTCTTCTGGATAGTTCACGTATAGGCGGTCGTTCTCCTCATCGTACTGCCACGCCAGCTGCGTGCCGTCGGGATCACCTGTGTCGGGCATACCTGTACCTGTTGGTGTGTTGAAGTAATCTGTGAGCCACGTGGACTAAGCAATCTATGACCTCGGTGCCAGAACTATTCAAGTTATTAGGAAAGGAAGGTGGAGTATTTAGGTTGCAGCATCCTAAGCATATATGGTGGCTAACTTACGTAGAACAAGTATTGAAGGTGGTCTATACTAGCGATCGGTGATTAGCTGATCACTAAGTGATCCTGAACACCTACTTACGTCAATCATAACCCCACCATGTTCCCGATAAAAGAGAGGTCTCCGAAGGGGACAGTCACGGTTACGCACACAGTTGGCAATTTTATTAGATTAGGTTCAAGTTATCTAGAACCGGATGTTAACAAATATTCCAAGTTTCCACATAACCGCGGGCACGGTTTCTGAAAGATTAAACCCTGCAGGGGTGCTCCAACTAGTCCATCACAAATGGTCACGGGCCGCAAAGTAATCCTCTATCACGAATCTCGTGATCTCGTCGGATTCCTTAGGGAAAACCTCAACTCTGGGGAGAACCAAAGCTTCACTGGGATTCCTATACGCAAGATATATCGCTAAGGTAAGACAAGACTAGCAGGACCTCCCGTCGTGTCGACGACCCCGATAAGAGTCGCGTATCTCAGTCTCAGGACACGACGGATGAGCTACACGCACGATGGCCTGATAGAAATCACTCAAGTTGCCCTAAGTTGAGCCCGAACAGTGCTCAGTTTGGACCAACACTCATGAGGAGCGCTGGCCCGGGTTGTTGATTAACTCCTCGGGGTGATCATTCCCTATGCAGGTTATTATTAAGTGATTAGCAAATTAACACCAATGTTGGGTCCTGCCAGACAAGTCTTATCACTACACGATTTATCAAGGGGGTCCCCATAACAACCCCGAACGTGTTAGGAGCGAACAGTTATGGAATCAAACACCGGTAGCCGGAAACTATGGCGGCAATAACGGAACAAAACACCTGGCAAAAGGCTAGGCCTTCCGTTATTGACCAAGTATATAGGTGCATTAATTAAATAACAGATTTAACATAATGATATCAACTCATGTTATCACATGAGACAAAGCACCTGCAACTAGCAACGCTAACATTAGTAGCTGAGCAAAGCCTACTTAGCCATTCAAGATTTGCTAGGAGGGGAAAGTGTTTGGGTTTCATGGCAATATTCAGGAGGCAATTATTTCAGTGGTAGGCAGCGAGCATATGGCGAAGGAAACGTGAATCTAGCATAACAAGTCTAGAGATGGAATCAAGGTCATATCATCTTGCTTGTGATGTCCTTAGCTTGGAACTGCTCTTGTTCGTCCTGCCCGTACTCTCTCGGATCCACGTACTCGTTCTCCGATCCCGGTGCTACCCAACATAAAAATAGCATCCAATGAACAACAACACCTCAAGATGCAACAAGCACATGATGCATGGATTGAAAATGAACATGCATCTCTATTCTACTCACTTGCACATGCATGAGAAGTAAATACAGGTTCCTGGACAGAACTGCACTCTAAGCTATCTTGACATGCATGAGGATGATATGAACAGATACGTCACGTGAAAACGATGCAAAAATATATAAAGATCGTTACGAACGGAACTACGGATCAACCGAAAACAACGAAACAAGAAATAGTGTCCTACGTACCAAATCCATCACAACACACTCCAATGGCATACTTCTGGTATTCCCAGGTTGCCATATCACAAAACAATCAAGTATGGATGGGTTGGTGCAAAGAATATCACCACACCATCAACTATGCACTCACAAGCATCAAAACATCAAAACTACACCATATGTCCTAAACAACATCATAGCAGTTTGAGGACTACATGCAAAGCACCTACAGCCACCCAAATATGCCAAATAGGATATGTGGCAGAATCTATCCAAGAGTACCACAAGCATGAGCAACAAGCTAATTCAAAGGAGTTACACTCAGGAAGTTACACATCTGCTAACTTGGCCAAAAATATCAGATTTCACGGACTTAGTGAAAATTCCAGATTCTCACTAGGTGCTTATGCTCTGAAGCATTTTGACAGCACCCAAAACAATATCTACAGGAAACCAAATGGAATGAAAATTGACAGACACTTAGACAAACATAGAATCTACAACTTTCGAGTTGATAACAAAGGATGATTCCCAACACACAAACTTCTACAAGCACAACAACAGGAGAAGAAAATATAAGCAGATTCTCAAACTTAGTGAAAATCACAGATTTTCACTAAACTGGAATTTCAGCCACATGCCTACTTTGACTAAGCACAACTTGCACATATGAACTCCTAAGCATGAAACAAAACCAACATGCTATATAGGGGGTCACCCTCTAATGCCACAACAAAGAATCAACCTCTTGGGCTCATCACATCACATGGAACCAAGCTCTAAACATGGAACAAAACTGAAATATGACACTCCCAGAAAGTGTTGCAAAGTGGAAACTGAACCCACCATTGGATTCCTGGGATGATTCTACCCCAAAAACATATATAATACATAGGCACTTGCATATAATAATTGGGCACAAAGCTAAGAAGAAGAATTACATGGAATCACATAGAGATGAATAGTTTATCATCACATGTGCTTCCACTAACTCATCACTTGTACATGCTCTTGCACATGTCCACACACCATTGGTGAACATCAGGGGTAGACCTCATGCTCATGTGCCTTAGCACACCACCACACACCACATACATCAAGCACCACATATAATAACACCTACCATGCTAGTTTTACACACATCTTAGCTTCACTCACATATGCACTTGTACACCTACACATATAACTTGCCTATGTGCTCATCAAAGGCTCATCATGCCTTGGGCATGTTTGTGGCACACACACACAAGCCCACACAATATCACACTCACACACATGCTAAACACACTCACACGCATGTGCACCTACAGACACACACAAAGTATGTGGGGGGGGGGTAACACACACACACATACATCACACTTGCACTCTCTAGTACATGAGCTCACACCAAGCACATGGGAAACACTCTCACATGCATATCTTAGCCTAGTGCAACACACACAAATAAACACACCCACACATGGTATAGCTCCACATACACTACCACCCAAACCTACCATTGCACTCCTATCATGCAAGCAACAAAAGTAACTAGTCACACCTACTTGCTGTGGGTAGAAAATAACTACCACAAGGGTGCCAAGCCTACCACAGCAAGGATGCAAGTGAGCATATGCAAAACAGAAAGAAAAAGGCAAAAAAATATAAAAGGTTTGGGGGGATCGAACCCCACAGCCCCTGATCCACCAAAAAACAAGCCACCACTCTGCTACTGTCCATAAACTTGACAAAACAGGGATGGCTAACAGGTTAAGCTACTACTGAAGCCACTTCTTGCTAGTGTGCCGAAAACTTAGCAAAAAGGGCGTGTTTCCGCTGGGACTCGAACCCACAACCAATTGAACAACACACCACGACACCTACCACTACCCTATGACCAGGGACTTGACAGAACAGGGGATCTCTACAAGGTGAATTACCACGACGCCCTGCTCTGCTCTACACGGCGATGCCGGCAGAGATGTCACCGGAACATGGCCTCACTACTGCTACTACCGTGCCAGGGAAAAACCTACAACTACTGCACCTACTACCCTGCTCTGCTCTGCACAACCCGAGCACAACCACAACACGATCAACACCTCCTCTACAACACATGCAAACCATCACAACATCAACTGCACATCGTGCTCGTCTCTGATCAGAGAGGCACAGCCTCGATCCTTGCCGCAACTACAGAGAGGAAAGGGAGGAAGGAACATGGCTCACCCTGTGGAAGAAGAAGGGGGCCGATCTGATCGGAGAAGAAGCCCTGAAGACGACGAAGACGATCTGAAGAAGACTAAAGGTGTTCTGTCGCCGAACCAAAGAAGAGGAAGGAGATCGTCGGGTACACGCCGTGGACGAGCTCCTGCCCGTCGATATGGTCGCTCCCCGGCCTCAACGACGGCGGGAATGGAGCGCGGGCATCCTCCCTGAGCCCCCGGACATGCTGGACGCCGCCAGAGACGACGGACACGCGGAGGACGACGACGACGCCCTTCTGTTCTCTCTCTGCTACCGATCTACAGAGCTCTTACCTGGGGAGGAAAGAGAGTTGGAGGGAGGTGGCGGCGCTAGGAGGGGAAAGGGAGGAACCCTAGGCCAAGGGGCACGCACGCCGAGGATTATATGAGGGCCTCTACGTCCATGAGCCCTCACGGCGTGCTCGGTCTCTCTCTCTTTGTTGTAGACAGAAAGTAATGCACTAGGGGGGCGGCGTCAGGAAGAAGGCGGTCGCGCACCTGGGCTCTCGCTGGGAACAGGGGGAATGGATTGGGCCTCGGGAAGGGAAGGAGTGGCCCAAGCTGGCACCTATTAGAGGAAAGAAACCCTGGGGGTTTCTTATTTAAATCCAACACCAGAAAATAATTAAACTCCCAGGGAGATCTATGGCACCAAAAATAGAAATAAAAAACCCTGGTCATAAGAAATTATGACCTAATTGAATAACATATAAAAGGGATTTTAGGAGCAAGTAAATATTTACAAAACAGTATTTATTCCACTGTTTTGTGAATATATAGCACCTCTCAAACAAAGTTCAAAACAACAACTTCACATCCTCACAATCACCACAATACATGCTAAATCATGGACATTTTTAAATCAAGGATGGGACAAGTGAATATTGACTTGAGATAAAAGAAAGGGGTGAGTTTTGAAACCCTAGTGCAAACCACATAACTACCTACTACAAGCAACACCCTCTTCAATACAAATCATCAACACATCACACCACATGTCATCACAACAACACATATGATCACAAGGCAACAAACACAATAGGCATGGATGAATGATAGATGCATGCATGCAAAGGGAGACATGGCAAGGTGACCACATGAAATAACACATGGAATAACTCTCATGGCACTGACAATATGGACCCACACAGGGAAGGTTCCAAATATGGCAAGTTACACTCTTGGGGCATTACAGGGATGCCCCCATGCACCCCAAGAAATATTCAAGGAGACTCAAGTATCTGAGCTTGGGGATGCCCCCGTGCATCCCCTTCTCTATCAACAATCATCATTTTGTCCATCTCCATGCTATATTTTTATCACTTTATATGTTTTGTGCTATGCTTGGAGCATACCGCTCTTTACTTTTTTAAGTTGTTTTAGTTTTGCTTGCTGTTCATAACAAGTAGGAACCTAGCCTTCCTTGTTTGGGAGAGAAACACGCTCCATTCCACTGTAGAACACAACATAGGTTTTCATGATTATCTTTTATGTTTGTTCTTGATCTTTTCATAGTTGTTGTCTTGCTTAGCTCTTAGTTTTCATGCTATATCTTTTTAAGAGCTTTTATTTAGGTTGCTTTTAGAACTCTCTTGAGTTATCATGCTTATCTTGTTTAGAGAGTTGGCTCGTTGCACTGAGTTGTGTGTCTTGCATGACTAGGTAATTGAGGTTGCTATTTAAGTATAGTAGTAACTTGCAATAGTTTCTAGGTATTGATTTGAGTAATGTTTGGACTATTGGTGCCAATATCTTGAGCCTATTAGTGACATGTGTCGTATTTTGGGAAATCCGTGTGTTTTTTAAAAACTAAAAGTTAGTTGAAAACTCTAGCTACTAGATTTATCGCTAACCTCTGGAGGGTTTGGAATATATAGAGTACCCTCACGTTACCATGGGTCAAGGATGTGCAAGGATAACCAAACCCCACACACTCCTCCTCGAGGTACTTGTCTCTTTGTGAATCTCCTGACTAGATAGAGAGTTACCGATAATAAGTGTATGAGTTCTTCGGACTAATGTGAGTATTCGATAGTTGGCACTTCCACCATCCATAGTTTGCTAGCCTCTATGGTATCGTGCATTGCCCTTTCTCATCTTGAGAGTTGGTGCAAACTTTGCAGGTATATCCAAACCCTTAACATGATACGCTGTGTCATAATAAGCCTCATTATATCTTTCCTCAAAACAACCACCATACCTACCTATTAAGGCATTTCCATAGCCTTTCCGAGATACATTGACATCAACATCCACCATCTCATGACTTGATCGTCATGTCATACATGTTTTTGCTTGATCGAGGAGCCGCATGCTAGTTGGGCCCTTATTATTGCTACATGACGCGCTAGTTTCATTGCATATCCTGCTACACTGCCAGAGGCATACATTTGCATACATCATGATAGTTTTCATTTGACTTTATGTGAGTACTTCTTATAAAGTGTGAAGACCTTCTTTTTATTCTTGTAAAACATAGAGTGTTGCCCTTAAGTGAGGAAAAGATCCCAAAGAGGACAAATTAAAAGATTCCAAAGAGGACAAATGAGAGATAAATAGAAAGTTCCAAAGAGACCACAAAAGAAAGAAAAAAAATAAAAAAAAGAGAGAAGGGGGCAACACTACTATTCCTTTTGAAAGATCCACACTCGTACTCCATTGTTATATTTGTACTACTAGAGATTATCATTCATGCTTAACTATGTGGGGACCCTTACACTATAGAGCTTGGCTTGCATATTCCAATGATGAGCCTCCTCAAATGAGCTCTAGGTCTTCATGAGCAAGCAAGTTGGATGCACCCCCACTAGTTCCATTGCAGAGTTTACCTTAGCTCAAATGTTCATCCGTTGCATGGAAATCCCTACTCCTCACATCATATCTATCATTTAGATTTCTCTCGCCTATGTTTGTCCTCATTGATGTGAGCCTTTCACACCTTTCTGTCTTCCTTCCCCATCATTATTCTATTTGCCATCCTAAGTGCCACTATCTTGCTTGCGCTCATCCATTGCATGAGTGCCCGAAGTCGAAAGGGAGAGGATCATTTTGACTTGTGCCTGACTAGTGGTCTCGGGATGAGTCAAAATAAGATTCCGAAGGAGACCAAGTGTGAAGTTTAGTAGATTGAGTTCTTAATTAAAAATATTTTTATGCTCTAAACCCATCTCCCACTTCTTGCACGCAAACACCATTTGGAGACGTTCGAGTCACGGACAGCGAGAGCTCTTTCACCTTTATGTTCTTACTTTGCTAATTTCAATACTAAATATAGACTCTTGCTTGTTATTGTCTTGACTTGAATTGCATACCTTACTTGCTTTACTTTGAAGTTCTTATATGTGTGTTAGCATGTCACCACACAAATTATTTGTGTTATCATTTACCTACTCGAGGACGAGCAGGAATTAAGCTTGGGGATGTTGATACGTCCCAAACGTATCTATAATTTATGATTGTTCCATGCTCTTTTGGGTGACATTGTTATATGTTTTGCTACACTTTTATATCTTTTTACACATATTTGGACTAACCTACTAATTCAGTGCACCCAGTGCCAGTTTCTGTCTTCTGATGTCTTTTTTGCAGGGACTTTTACCTAAATTTCCAGAGTCCCAAAAGTCCCGAGAAAAATATATAAAAATCAGCATGACGGAAGCTTCCGGGGCACCAAAGGTGGCCACAGGGCAGCCAGGGGCTGCCCAGGCGGCCTCCCGGCGCGGCCTGGCCCCTGGCCACATCCACATATCGCCTGGGTGGGGCCCACATTCTATGACACCCTCCTTTGGCCTATATTTACCCCTCCGATCGGAAACCCTTCCATCATATCCAGAATCGCGAATTTCTCCATCGTTCCGCCACCGCGGCGCTTCCGAGATCGGAAGCGTCAGGAGACCTCTTCCCGGCACCCTGCCGAAGGGAGGATTGACCTCCGGGAGCTTCTCCACCGCCATGGACGCTTCCCGGACGTGACGTGAGTAGTCCTTCTTGGACCATGAGTCCATGACCAGTAGCTATGTGATGTCTTCTCTCCAATCTTGTGCTTCAATGTTTAGCCCTTGTGAGCTGCCCTACATGATAAAGGCACCTATGTAATTTTCCTGCTATTTCTATGCTTGGTTTGTTGGGATCCGATGGATTATGAGATTATGTTCAGATTGTGATGAGTTATATATTTTATTATCCTTTTATATTATGTTCTTTAGTGATTCATGCATGTTCCCTGTTGCTCTTTATTGCTTTGGCCGAGTAGTAGATTGTAACACCAAGAGGGAGCGTTATGCATGATTGTGGGTTCATGCCCCTTATGTCTAGCTTGAGTGGCAGAAACATGAGACTAGGGGATGTGCTGTTGCCACCAGGGAGAAAACAACGGTGCTTGTGACCACGGTTGGAAGGATTGTTTACCTTACGCAAAGTTCATTAATGCAGTTGTCCGTTGCTTTGAGTTTACACTTTGGGTGGGGCTCGCAACTTAATACCACCGAGATGTTCTGGATAGATATATCAAGGTGGATGATTAGTAAGTAGATGCTGATGAATAAACGGCCTACTTGTCTTGGCGTACCGCCCATTACTATTGAGCCTCTAACTTTGAAGTAACATAATTAGCATTGCGGTGCGTTTATAATTCTGTCAATTGCCCAGCTGTAATTTGTTTACCCATGCATAGTTGTTTATCGTCTTTTGGGAGAGAGACATCACTAGTGAACATCATGTGACTCGGGTCCATATTACCACCATTTC
Organism: Hordeum vulgare subsp. vulgare; assembly: GCF_904849725.1. Classification (NCBI taxonomy): domain Eukaryota; kingdom Viridiplantae; phylum Streptophyta; class Magnoliopsida; order Poales; family Poaceae; genus Hordeum; species Hordeum vulgare. The sequence continues at coordinate 197,512,122 of NC_058520.1, forward strand.
TTACACCTCCATCATTTACTGCTTTCATTTACTTTTCCGTTGCAATTACTATCGCTATTCCCGCATGTGTTTTGATCCTTTGCAAACTATAAGGCCGGAGAGATTGACAACCTCTTTGTACTCGTTGGGAGCAAAGTTATTTGTTATGTGTGCAGGTCCATGTCTTCTGCTAGCGGCAGAGCAGCGGACTCCTACTTGTTGATCCTTTGAGTCCTCCTGGTTCGATAAACCTAACCGTCCCCGTGTAAGGGAAATCTGCTGCTGACTATATCTCCACCTTCCACTTGGGGTAACCAACGAGGGGCGAGAAGTATATCCATCAACTCGTCATCACACACGAGGGCCGAGATTGTTATCAACACCTTCTGGGTAAATTCTCCTTTTACACAATCTAAAATTAATAATATATCTAATTATTGTACTAATCGGTGTTGTCTCGTCTGATTGCAGACCTTCTATAGGTGTGAGGAGAGATAAGAGGAGGCGGCGGCCAATGTTCTCGAGGCCGAGTGCAGGCGTCTATTACAGAACTTGCGCCACGAAGCTCGGCCGCATGCTATTCGAGACTACTACACCACGCGTGGTGTTAAGAACCACAAGAAGGACCGCCGCAGAAAGTATGTGAAGAAGCAGCAGTACATGAAAGTAATTACCTATTCTTAAGGCCTTGTACGTAGCTTTCTTGATTTGATTCGTAGGCGTAGCGCTCAAAATTCTTTTTACTAACTTATAGGTGCCCCCGAGATGGTGTGCAGATAAGATGGATTGTTCGGAGGCGTTGGTGGACGGGTGGTGCACAGGAAAATGGCGAGCCGTCCACGACAATGCGAAGGATCGACGTGCCCAAATGATTGGTGTGCCACACCATCAAGGCAGCGCCAACTTAATTCAGTTCGGATGGAATTGGGTACGTGGTTTGCTTCCTTATTCATGCAATTAATTTTTCATGCTAGCTTGATGTGACCTCCTCAGCTTTTGCTACAGTGATCCCTGATACGTCCAACACGTATCTATAATTTTTTATGGTTTCATGTTATTTTCATGCTTTTGATAATTGTTTTTATATTAAGTTTATGATTTATTTGTACTAACCTACTAATAGTTGCAAAAGTGCACAATGTTCTTATTTTACACTTTGATGTGTAGGCACTATCAAAAATAGGAGAGGAAACCTTGTTGGAGTGGGACTCTGACTATCCTGAAATCTGTCCCCCCTATAGATTTTAGAGATCGTCTCTTTCCGCCTCGAAGATGACTTCAAATGGAAAAATAATAGGTGCGAAAGTTGTGGGGAAATTTAATGCTGATAATTCTATACATAAAATTCGTCCCATTAGGAGTTCGGACGCTCCAGGAAAGCTTGTTTTACTGGAGGACAAATATCTGATTACAGGATTACGTGAATCGGTGATGTGATTGAGTCCAACTCTTGCCATATTAGATGGATTCGGCCAAGCCACAACTTGGGGACCTCATTACGGCTGAGAGGGGTTCCTAGGAAGGATCTAGAGGTGCCCAAGAGCCCTTGGATCAAAGGGCCATCCATCGGAGGGCCAAGGATGATCGTCCCAACTCATATAAGGAGAGGAAAAATCTGATTTCTGGAGAGCCACCAAGAGCTACGAGATTTCCTCCTCCCACGCAGCCGCCTTGGGGTGGAGAACCACCTCCATACCAGCACCATATACAAGGAAGAAGGGGGACCAAGGGCCGCCACCCCCAAGGGTCGTGGCCGCCGCCGTCGGCCACCGTCTCCTTTCCGGGTTGCACCTCTCCATCAACCTCTTGCTCACCATGGCCATGTATGAGTAGTCTCCCTCGGGGCTGAGGTCTTCTACGTGTAGCTATGTGGTCATCTCTCTCTCCCATGATGTGGTCTTGATTGTGATCATAGGATATGTTAATCTAGGGTGATCCCATGATGTTTCCCCTTCTTCTATGTATTGGATTGATGTACTTACTTGAGCTTATCTCGTATAATCCCCGAGACCATCGTGACAACGGTCTATTGGACATGGATTAGAATAATATTTTCATGAGTGATTTTCTCTTTTGTGAATTGATTGAATATTGAGAGTCTCTTGGTGCTTGTCTTTCACTATCCTTGAGATATGTTGTGGTGATTGTGGTACTCTCTTTGGATGGCCACGGTGACATTGGGAAATACATAGATGAGAACTACGAACTCTGAGGTGTGCTATTGTAGCCCTACATAATTCTCGTCCTGTCTTGATCACAAAAGAATGACCTCCAGGTATGCCTCCATTGCATGTTTTAGTGGAAATATCATGTGATTAGATTATGTTGATGTTGTTGGGAGTTGCCACTAGTGAAAGTATGAAGCCTAGGCCTTGTTTTCCACCATTGAACACCGTTTACTTTCAGTTTTGTTTCACGTTTGCTTGCTGCCATTTTTATTTCAGATTTACAGTACCTTGTTTTTGTTGGGAAACGTAGTAAATTCAAAAATTTCCTACGCCATAGAAGGATCTATCTATGGAGAGACCAGCAACGAGCCAGAGAGAAGATCATCTTCATACCTTTGAAGATCGCTAAGCGGAAGCGTTACTAGAACGCGGTTGATAGAGTCGTACTCGCAGCGATTCAGATCACGGTGTGATTCCGATCTACGTGCCGAATCAGGGAACCTCCGCGTTCAACGCACGTGCAGCCCGGTGACGTATCCAACACCTTGAACCAGCAAGGAGGAAGGAGAGGTTGAGGGAGAGCTCCGGCAGCAAGACGGCATGGTGGCGATGGAGCTACGTGGGACTCCGACAGGGCTTCGCCAAGCACCGAGGAGGACGAGGAAGAAGAGAGGTAGGTCTACGCCAAGAGAGAGAGGTTGGTACGTCTGAAAACAGCCCCAACTCATGGGTATTTATACGAGGAGAGGGAGGAGGGTGCTCCACCTCTAGGGCTCCCACCCTAGGGGTGGTGGCAGCCCCATCTGGCGCCAGGAGGTGGCGGTCAGGGCAGGGAGAGGAGGGGTGGCGTGCCAGGTGGGCCTGGGCCCCCTCCTGCGCTAGGGTTGCCCCCTTCCCTCCTTTGCCACGCCTTGGGCTGGGTGAGAGGCGCACCAGCCCACCAAGGGGCTGGTTCCGTCCCACACTTGGCCCATGTAGCCTCCCGGGGCTAGTGGTCCCTCCCGGTGGACCCCCGGAACCCTTCGGTGGTCCCGGTGCATTACCCGTGGTGCCCGAAACATTTCCGATGTCCAAAATCTCACTTCCTATATATAAAATCTTTACCTCTGGACCATTTCGGAGCTCCTCGTGACGTCCGGGATCTCATCCGGGACTCCGAACAATAGTCGGTAACCATGTACACTATTTCCCTATAACCCTAGCATCATCGAACCTTAAGTGTGTAGACCTTACGGGTTCGAGAGACGTGTAGACATGACCGAGACATCTCTCCGGCCAATAACCGACAGTGGGTCTGGATATGCATGTTAGTTCCCACACTTTCCACGATGATCGCATTGGATGAACCACGATCTCAAGGATACAATCAACCCCGTATGCAATTCCCTTTGTCTATCGGTATGATACTTTCCCGAGATTCGATCGTCGGTATCCCTATACCTTGTTCAATATCGTTACTGGCAAGTCTCTTTACTCGGTCCATAGCACATCATCCCGTGACTAACTCCTTAGTCACATTGAGCTCATTATGATGATGTTCTACCGAGTGGGCCCAGAGATACCTCTCTGTCACACGGAGTGACAAATCCCGGTCTCGATTCGTACCAACTCAACACACACTTTCAGAGATACCCATAGTGCATCTTTATAGTCACCCAGTTACGTTGTGACGTTTGATACACCCAAAGCACTTCTACGGTATCCGGGAGTTGCACAATCTCACAGTCCAAGGAAATGATACTTGACATTGGAAAAGCTTTAGCAGACGAACAACACGATCTAGTGTTATGCTTAAGATTGGGTCTTGTCCATCACATCATTCTCCCAATGATGTGATCCCGTTATCAACGACATCCAATGTCCATGATCAGGAAACCATGATCATCTGTTGATCAACGAGCTAGCTAACTAGAGGCTTACTAGGGACATATTGTGATCTATATATTCACACATGTATTACTGTTTTCGGTTAATACAATTATAGCATGAAGAGTAGACAATTATCGTGAACAAGGAAATATAATAATAACTACTTTATTATTGCCTCTAGGGCATAATTCCAACAGTTTTACCATCCATATCGCTTGCCTTTTAACATCTCTTCGCCGAACTAGTGCACCTATACAACTGACAATTGTATTAGGTGTGTTGGGGACACAAGAGACTTCTTGTATCTTAATTGCAGAGTTGCTTGAGAGATACCATCTTCAACCTCTACTTCCCTAAGTTTGATAAACCTTAGGTCATCCACTTGAGGGAAATTGCTGCTGTCCTACAAACCTCCGTGCTTGGAGGCCCAACATAGTCTACAAGAATAGAAGTGTGCGTAAACATCAAGCTATTTCTGGCGCCGTTGCCGGGGAGGTGAGTGCTTGAAGATATATCTTTAGGTCCTGCAATTAAATCTTTTCGTTTCTTGTTTTTATTTTCACTAGTTAGGCTTAATGGAAAAAAACAAAAATATGAGAGAGCTTTATAAACTTTATCTTGAACTAGGACATGAAGTGTTTGAGGAGAAAATTAAAAAACCTATGGAACTTTATTATTTGCATAACAATTATGATGGTGGCAATGTTATTAGTATGCTTCCTTTGAATATAAATATTGCTAATGACATGGAAAGCTCTAAGCTTGGGGATGACGGGTTTGATGAACATGATATTTTTAGTCCCCCAACTTTTGAGGAGAAAATTTGCTTTGATGATACTATGCTTCCTATATATGATGATGATGAATGTGAGCTTTTTAGTACACCTACTTTAGAGGATAAGTTTTTATTATGATTATGATATGCCTCCTAAAAATGACTATTACCATGATGATAATGATTGCTTTACTCTCACTATTCCTAATAAGAAAGATTTTGCTTATAAGAAGTGTAATGATACTTTTATGCTTTTGGATCATGGAAATAATGCCTTATGTGATAATTATATTGTTGAGTTTATTCATGATCCCACTAAAAATTATTATGAGAAGGGAACATATGCTTATAGATATTTCAATAATATCAAGTTCCCTCTCTTTATGTTGAAGGTTTTGAAGCTGCACTTGTTTTGCCTTCCTATACTTATTGCTTTGTGCTTCAATGAATTATTCTATTGCAATATTACTATTCATAGGAAGCATGTTAGACTTAAATGTGTTTGGTATTTGCTTCTTGATGCTCTCTTTTGTTATACAACTCTTATTCCTACGAGAGCATCATTAAAATCTTAAGCCTATCTTTATGGCTATAAAGAAAGAGCTCTAGGGAGACAACCCTTGTTATCTCTACTTTGAGTTTTTACTTTCATTTTTAGTGGTCTTGATGTGTGTTACTACTGTAGCAACACATGGTATCTTTATTTTTAAGCTTTGTGCCAAGTTTTAGCCTCTGGATGCAAGGAAGTTCAAAAGTAGTGACATGCTGTCCAGAAACAGATTTTGTCTGCTTGACAGAAAAATTCACCAAAAATCACCAGATCATCTTTTTGATCTGAATTTGTTTGACAGTATGATCTATACAATTGGCTTTCTGGCTTCTATTCTGATGTTTTTGATTTGAGTTACATAAGTGCCCTGAAGAAATTATTTACTACCTACTGGTCTATTTTTCACAGATTCTGCCACGTTTTGCGTTTTCATCGTTTTGCAAATATTAAGCTTGCCTTTTCTTTGCAAAAACTTTTTGGAAATATTGAGAAACAGTAGCTCATCATGAAAATATTTATTTCCAGTGGAGAAAATATATTTTATTATGGGTACTAACCACTCTAATCAGCTTATGATGAGTTTCGTATGAAGGGAGTTTTCAAGTATGCGATGGAAGATGATGAAAGAAGATCCATGAGTGTCAAGCGCTCAAGCTTGGGCATGCCCCATGCAAACCCAATAAATATTCAAGGAGACTCAAGGGTCTAAGCTTGGTGATACCCCCGTGCATCCCCTTCTCCATCAACAATCATCAGTTCGTCCTTCTCCATACTATATTTTTATCACTTCATATGTTATATGCTATGCTTGGAGCGTCCCGCTCTTTACTTTTTAGTTTGTTTTAGTTTTGCTTGATGGTCATAAATAAGTTACATCCTATCATTATTATTTGGGAGAGAGAGACACTCAGTTTTAATTTCTTAGAACACTCTGGTTTTCACTCTTATTGTTGTGTGAGTGTTCACTTTTTGCTAGTACTGCATTTTGCTCTTGTTTTCCAGTCATATTTTGTTTAGAGCTTGTTAGTTTGCTTCAGTTATATATGATTATCTCTCTGGTCTTTAATTAATATTATCTGTGAGAGTTGTTTCAAGAAAGTTGATTGGTGTTGGAGAAGAGTAAAATATTTCATGCTTATAGTGGTGCAATAGGAAGCTTATTTAGATTGTGGCTTAGACTTTAACATGTCATGTTAGATATTATCTTAATTATATGCTTAGTAGTTATTGATGTAGCATGACTTGTCTCAAATAGCTGAGAGTGCTTAATGTGCCATTTAAAGAATCATGTGTTGTTTTTATCACATCGAAGCATAATATTGTGGTATTATCCTTTACTGCTTCATTTGGGTTGACTTGGCGCATGCTCACACCATGTTATGACTACAAACGAGTCACCTCTAGACTCTATGATCATTTAGTTTTTGACTTGTAATATTATTTATGCTTTGATTAATAGCGTTTTGTCGATATGCATGATTATGGCCGTTATTGCTCTCTTAGTTGGTCGCTCCCAGTCTCTTGCTAGCCTCCGCCTGTACTGAGTATGAGCTCTATACTCGTGCATCCAACTCCCAAAAAAAGCTTGCCAAATGTGTCCACCATACCTACCTACATGTGGTATTTAACCGCCAATCCAAGTAAATTTCTCATGTGCTACCTTTAAAACTTTCAAAATTATTCTTGTTTTGTGCCTCTGTTTTAGCTCATTAGGAAGTAGTAGATAATTCATGATCTTCTCATACTTGACAAGCTTTATCTTGGGTTTGCATGTCTAATCTGCGAACCCCTAATACGAGGAGGGACTGGCATGAGTGTGCCCAACTCATAAAAGATAATAGCAACAAACAAAACCTCCTTCACCCTTTGTTCATAAGAAATCGGAATAGTGATAAACAAAGGAGACTAAGGGGATGTGATCGTCCCCACTTTGGGAGCCGTTCCTCAAAACTTGTCCAGCATGAGAAGTATTGGGCTATGTGCTAGCATTCGTTGACGAATTATGCACCTCCCAAAATCTTGTTTTACAATCTTATTGATTTCAAAAATCTCTAAAAGCTCTAGCACATGAGTAATCCCTGCTTCCCTCTACGAAGGGCCTTTCTTTTACTTTTATGTTGAGTCTTCATTTTCTAACTTTATGCACCAATTAAGAGAGCATACTTGTCATTCTGAGTATAATGTGCATAGTCCCAAAATTTATTATTGATTGATTCATGATTATGTTATTACTTGTTCTCAAATTATTTGTATCTAGTCACCACTTGAACTTCGAAGGGTCCTGGCATTTATGTTTTGCCCCACTCCTAAGGAGAAGAGAAATACCACTTTGCTATGTTTTCTTTATGCTCGAAACAAACGTATAACTTTCAAGTGCATTATTATTCATGATCTTTTGTTTGTGTTACTTTTCATGTTGCAACATGGTTGCCAAGTTTCATTGTTAGAATTATATCTATCATGCATATGTTTAGAGTGTTATCATCTCAGCATACAAATGCTTTTACAAATATGATGATTAAGACTATGTTGGTAGCATGTCACCTCAGAATTTATTTTGTTTTTATCGTTTCACCTACTCGAGGACGAGTAGGAACTAAGCTTGGGGATGTTGATACATCCAAAACGTATCTATAATTTTCGATGGTTTCATGCTACTTTTATGCTTTTGATAATTGTTTTTATATTAAGTTTATGATTTATTTGTACTAACCTACTAATAGTTGCAAAAGTGCACAATGTTCTTGTTTTACACTTTGATGTGTAGGAACTATCAAAAATAGAAGAGGATACCTTGTTGGAGTGGGACTCTGACTTTCCTGAAATCTGTCCCCCTATAGATTTTAGAGATCATCTATTTCCGCCTCGAAGATGATGTCAAATGGAAAAATAATAGATGTGAAAGTTGTGGGGAAATTTTATGCTGATAATTCTAGACATAAAATTCGGCCCATTTGAAGTTTGGACGCTCGAGGAAAGCCCGTTTTACTGGACGACAAATATCTGATTACATGATTACGGGAATCGGTGACGTGATTGAGTCCAACTCTTACCATATTAGATGGATTAGGCCAAGCCACGACTTGTGGACCTAATTAGGGCTGAGAGGGGTTCCTAGGAAAGTTCTAGAGGTGCCCAAGAGCCCTTGGATCAAAGGGGGCATCCATCGGAGGGCCAAGGATGATCATCCCCACTCATATAAGGAGAGGAAAAATATGATTTCTCGAGAGCCACCAAGAGCTATGATATTTCCTCCTCCCACGCAGCCGCCTTGGGGTGGAGAACCACCTCCATACCAGCACCATCTCCAAGGAAGAAGGGGGGCCAAGGGCCGCCGCCCCCAAGCGTTGTGGCCGCCGCTGTGGCCGCCGTCGGCCACCGTCTCCTCTCCGGGTTGCACCTCTCCATCGACCTCTTGCTCACCATGGCCATGTGTGAGTAGTCTCCCTCGGGGTTGAGGTCTTCTACGTGTATCTATGTGGTCATCTCTCTCTCCCATGATGTGATCTTGATTGTGATCATAGGCTATGTTAATCTAGGGTGATCCCATGATGTTTCCCCTTCTTCTATGTATTGGATTGATATACTTACTTGATCTTATCTAGTATAATCCCCGAGACCATGGTGACAGCGGTCTATTGGACATGGATTAGAATAATATTTTCATGAGTGATTTCCTATTTTGTGAATTGATTGAAGATTGAGAGTCTCTTGGTGCTTGTCTTTGACTATCCTTAAGATATGTTGTGGTGATTGTGGTACTCTCTTTGGATGGCCGCGGTGACATTGGGAAATCCATAGATGAGAACTACGAACTCTCAGGTGTGCTTTTGTGGCCCTACATAATTCTCTTCCTGTCTTGATCATAGAGGAATGACCTCCAAGTACGTCTCCATTGCATGTTTTAGTGGAAATATCATGTGATTAGATTATGTTAATGTTGTTGGGAGTTGCCACTAGTGAAAGTATGAAGCCTAGGCCTTGTTTTCCACCATTGAACACCATTTACTTTTAGTTTTGTTTCATGTTTGCTTGCTGCCATTTTTATTTCAGATTTACAATACTTATTTTGCCATCCATATCACTTGCCTTTTAACATCTCTTCGCCGAACTAGTGCACCTATACAACTGACAATTGTATTAGATGTGTTGGGGACACAAGAGACTTCTTGTATCTTAATTGCAGGGTTGCTTGAGAGAGACCATCTTCAACCTCTACTTCCCTGAGTTCGATAAACCTGATGTCATCTCCTTGAGGGAAATTGTTGCTGTCCTACAAACCTCTGCGCTTGGAGGCCCAACATAGTCTACAAGAATAGAAGCGTGCGTAGACATCAATCTCTGTAATTAAGCTACAGTAATCTTATGCTAATGATGCCACGTCACCATTATTACTGTTGTCGAACTCGCGTTGGTTCAAACCCCGTTCAAATTCAAATTTAAGATAAAGTCAAACGAATAATGTTTTCAATTATCAAAACAAAAATGCTCAAAGTGTGGCAATTATGCTCTCGATATTGTCATGTTCAAAACCAATTTTTTATAAAGTGTTTTAGATGCACTATAATAATTAAAACAATAGAAAAACGATTAAATAAATGCCTTTTATATTTTATAAAATACTAGACTATTTTCATTTGGGATTAAACCTTTTTGTGGCGGTGACATAAATATTATAACTAAATTAGGAACTAGTTACATATTTTATAAAACAAAATTTAAAAAGAAACTAAAACTAAACAAAAAAGAAATAGTTAGAACAAAAGTTAAAACAAAACAAAATACAAATGTAAAAGAAAAAAAGAAAAAGTCCCCCCACCCAACTGGGCCAACCGGCCCGCCGGCCACCTCAATCGGCCCACCCCACACCATCGGGTATTTAACCCCCCACCTAAACCCTAACCCTCCCGCAGCCCCCAATCCGTGCAGCCACCACCACAACCCCTCGCAGCCCCCACTTCCCCAGTCCCCAACGAGCCTCCCCACCTCGCTCAGCTCCCCCTCTCCCCTCGATCCAGGAGGGATCGAGCTGGGGAGACCGACCCCCCATCACCACCCTTCGCCAGCCACCTGCGCCCCGCCTCCGCCGAGCCCAGCCCCCGCTGTCGGCCCTCCTCCAAACCTGCCTCCTTCGTGCACCACCCCGCCGCCGGCCTCCTCTCTGGCCGCCATGACCCGGCCGGCCTGCGCCTCCCCACCGATCGGCCACCACCTCGCCAGCTCCCCTCCTCCACCTCACCCCCGCGCACCACCTCCACCGGCCGCCTCCTCCACCTTCGTCGGACAACACCTCATCTCCGACGCCCCTCGCCGGACCGCACCACCGCACCACCACCCCGCCGGCTTCCCCGACCTCCTCCGAGCCACGTCTTCCTCTACAACGCAAGTGAGCTGTCGGGCTCCTCCCCTTCTCTCCCCTTCACCCCACACTCCAGCGGCCCCCTCGGATCTGGCCTCCACTGCCCGCCTCGCCCCATGTCGTTTCCCCATGCTCCGGCGAGCCACCGACCCTGTGCTCGCATGCACCATGGCCGCACCTTCCATGGCCGGCCCTGGGCCATCCTATAACCTGGGGGATTAACCCCCCCCCGGTGTGATTAGTGTATGGGGGATAAACCCGCCATGTGTGTGTATGTAAAAAAAGAAAAAAAAGGATATATATGTATGTATGTATATGTGTAGGTGTATGTATGTGCAAAGATATGTATGTCAAATTTATGCATGTATGAATGTATGTATAAAAATGTGTGTACAGGGTGTGTGTGCATGTAGTGTATGTGTGCTCGCTGTTCCAATGACATGCAGGCCCATGCCTCTAAAAACAGAATTTTAAAATGAATATTTTTTTTGTAAATGTTTAATATTAATTAATTAATTAATTGAATTAATTATTTAGTTAAGCAGTAATTACTGTTTTGGAATATTTAGGACTTACCACAATAATAATAGATAAATAAGTATTTAGTTAATTATAATGTTTAAAGATTATGTAAGTTAATTAAATAAACTCTTAGCTAAACCTGTTAATTAGGATAAATAAAATATCCTAAAGTAGTGTATGATAGTTGGGTCCCACCCCATTAATTAACTTGATTAAATAGTTATTTAACCCTAAAAATTAATGTGCCTATGACACATGGGACCCACTCGTCATATTTGACCACTCAAAACCCTGTTGACCGGTGATGTCATGCTCTCATCACAATGATGTCATATTTAATTATCTAATTTGTTTAAATTTGTTTAATTCCTAATAAATAATAAAACTTTAAAAATTAATATAAAATAAATCATAAGTCAGATGGAAATATTTTGAACATGAAAGTTCATGTGCAAAACAAGACGAACCCGGATATGTTGTTCATTCGTTTGTCTCGTGCCCCTCGCATAGCGAACATGAAACTTTTCCATCGTTTTCGTGTGACCGGTGGTATCCAGAGACTCGGGAAATATCATCTGATATTTTCCCGATCCGTCTATGATGGATAGCACTGCGTTAGCTCATTCCTAGCCCTGCATCTTGACATGTCATGCTTAGTGATTGCATTTGTGTTTATATTTATTGTTTCTTCCCCCCTCTTCTTACCGGTAGACCCCGAGACTGACGCTGCTGTTGGGTACGACTACCCTCCTGATGACCATCCCTTTACCGCAGAGTAACAAGGCAAGCAACCCCCCCCCCTTGATCATTCCTATATCGCCCATTTATGTCTTCCTCATGCTTGCATTAGAATTTTGCTACTGTTGTAGTTAGCTCCTATATCTGGTGCATAGCCTAATTTTTATGAACTGCTACTTTCAGTACCGCACTTTAAACTGGTTAGTATAGATGGCTCGGTCATCCCCTTTGCCCCCCTTAGTCCAGTTGCCCTGCTTTATCAACAAGTATCGATCCCTAATCGACGAGCCAAGGCCCGACACAACGCTTACACCACCCTTAGTTGTACGACGATGTAGAGCTACTATCAGGTACCGAGGATGTCACCTCGCGAAGTACTCATGCTGTTATCACTGTAGTGCAGCTAGTCGGTCGTGGTTATCGAGGGTGATCCCTCCTTCACCACTCCCGAAGATGATTTTGTCGTGCAACCCCTCAAGTTTGAGACCCTCAAAGGTGATTCCTCTAAGTCCATCTTGATGGTTACATCGTTCAGAATCCAACGAGGGTGATACCTCGGATCCCCCTGATGTTACAACCACACAGTTACTTGACCATGTTACTGGGAACATTGATGAATAATGTTAGGCGGGTGGATTCCCACGTGGATGTGTCAATGAGTTAATTAAAATGCTAAGAATTTGGGTATTTGATCTGGGTTGGTCGGAGACCTTATTCGCACTAACCGTCTACGTGGGAGGAGTTATGGGTGCTCGATGTCGTGGTATCAGTCGAACCTCTTCAGACATCAGCAATGGAGCGGAGCGCGCCCGAGTGGTCTATATAGGCATCGCGCTTGTAATAAAGGGTGCCAGGACTGACATCGGCCGCCCTCGAATCATGCAGGAGTGCAAAGGATGATGGGCCCATGACCCCTGCGTGCTTAGGATTTAGACCGGCGGGCTGGCCTCTGTGTTGAGTCTAGGTGGGGCTGCGACGTGTCGATGTTCCGAGGCCGAGCATGACCCAGGAAAGTGTGTCCGGCCAGAGTTTATCGAGCGTGACGGGAATATATGGTGCACCCCTGCAGGGAAGAACTTATCTATTCGAATAGCCGTGTACACGATTACAGGACAACTTGGAGTTGTGCCCCGATCTTATACAACTACAATTGTTACTTAATTGGAATGTTTGCTCCGGGATTTCTTCCTCGCAGGGAGTCAAGGGAGAATCTCTGGGCGTGACCTCATATTAATATTGCTGCAACAATATGACTATTATTTGTGTTGCCTGTTCTACTCTCGTCTATTGTTGTAAGACCCCTGAAGATGCTAGTCTTCGATAGGACTAGGCCTTCCCTCTCTTTCTCACATTGCTGCAGTCAGTCCATTATAAACCCTTCCTTTGATACTGATGCATACTTAGCATAGTTCTGATGTAAGTCTTGCGAGTACTTTGGATGAGTACTCACCGTTTCTTTGCTCCCCCTTTTCCCCTTGATCCGTTGCTGCGACCAGATGATGGAGCCTAGGATATGGCGTATCCCGCCGACGATGACTGCTACCCCGACGATGCCTACTACTACATGGAGGCCGCTGAAGACCAGGAGTAGTTAGGAGGCTCCCAGGAAGGAGGCCTCGCCTCGTTCGATCGTTGTATCTTTTGTACTAGCCTTCTCTAAGGCATCTCATGTTTAATGTCCGTACTCAGATATTTGTTGCTTCCGCTGACTCGTGTGTTTATCAAGCTTCTGTATTCTAGCCCTCGAGGCCCCTGGCTTGTAATATGAAGCTTGTATGTTTTATTTGTGTCTAGAGTTGTGTTGTGATATCTTCTCGTGAGTCCTTGAGCTTGGTCGTACGCATTTACGTGTATGATTAGCGTACGATCAAATTGAGGGTGTCACACTTGAGCCCTTTACTAATACTTTGTTCCTCTCTTTTAGGCGCATCACAATAAGACGGAGGTGTCAGAGTTGTACGACCTTTATGGTATGGCCCATACTGCCTCCTACAAGAAGGCCAAGGCATTCTGTGAGTCTGACCTGGATCATCCATAGAAGTTCACCAACATCTCGTCCCACCACAAGCTCGTGAAATACAGGGACGTGGGGGAAGGCTAGGAAAGGGGAGGACTTTAACCCGAGCTAGGAACCTTTGGATCTAGAGCTCGTGATGATATTTGGTGGCGGGAGGCCCCATGGCTCGATAGACTTTGGAGATGGGATAATATGTTGTCCACTCACTCTCCCGGAGATCAAGGCGCGCCAGTTGAGCTCCTGTCCTGAGATAACGCCTTGTCCACGGCTAGTCGATCTCGCCATCAAGGTTAGTTGTAGGGACTCACAAAACTTTCATCCATTTCATTGTGTGTGTGTCTATCGATCATTACAGTGGTAGAAAGGAATGGTGTTGCAGGCTGCTCCTCAAAAAGAGAGAGCGGCAAACCAGGCTGCTCTTGAGAAAGAGAGAGTGGAAAACCAGGCTAATCTTCAGGCTGCTTTTGAGGAGAGGGACCGGACCACGGCTCGGTTGTTGGAGGAGGAGAGGGCCTGGAATGAGGCGGGTCACCTGGCCATGTACAAACTTATTGTGGTAAGTTCCTTTTTCACATTAGCCAAATCATGTGTGTAATGTCTGTTTCATTACTAACTAATACGACCGACTCTTCAAAACCAAATGTGCAGTCTATGTGCGAGAAGACCGGTCAGCCCCCTCCGCTGATGCCTGTCTTTTCTGCGATTGGCACGGTGAGTTTCATTTCAATGGTCATTATAAACTAGTATTAACATGTGTCATCATGCTAACGAGACATTGCAAAATATCTTTTCTGCGGAATAACTCCCAAGCGGAATCGCATGACCCTTGTCCAGGGCAACCGTCTCCAAACTCAACCGGCCCGAGCAACCCTGGTGCTTATCCTAGATGACCACGACGGTAAGTTCTCTCTAGTTCATTTATGACATAATTAGCTAATTTAGCTCCAAAATGACGTAATTAGCTAATTTAGCTCCAAAATGACATAATTAGCTAATTTCTCCTCTTTCTTCTTCTCCTTAGCTTATTTTCCCAACAAAGACATACTCCCTCCGTCCCAAAATAAGTGTCTTAAACTTAGTACAGTTTTGTATTAGAGTTAGTACAAAGTTGAGACAATCATTTTGGGACGGAGGGAGTACTTAGCTAATTATCCTCCAAAATGACATAATTAGCTAATTTAGCTCCAAAATGACATAATTAGCTACTTTAGCTCCAAAATGACATAATTAGCTTAGTAAGGTAAAAAAACATCACAAGAACCTTGGTTAGCTCATAACTTAGCGTATATTCGTCCTAAATGACATAATAAGCTTAAAATGGCATAAGAACCTTGGTAAGCTCATAAATGTTATATACTTAGCTTGTTTTCCTCTAAAATGACGTAATTAGCTTAGTTAGGTCAAAATGGCATAAGAACATTTGTTACATCATAAATGTTAGACAGTTAGCTTATGTTCATCCAAAATGACATAATTAGCTTAGTTAGGTCAAAAATGGCATAATAACCTTGGTTAGCTCAAGAAGGTCATATATTTTGCTTATCTTCCGCCAAAATGACATAATAAGCTCAAAAATGGCATATATTGTTCTTCTTCTTCTAACTTTCTTATTCCTATTTTGCAGATTAGATTTACTACATGGAAGCTGGCATTGATGGAGTGCTTTAGTTTTTGTTTTCATTTGAGTTGATGAACAATGTGGAACTATATGTATGTATATATGGATGAACAATGTAAAACTTTGTATGTTGGTTCTTTCGATGTATGTGTTGTGATTGATGAACAAATGACACTGATGAACTTTATATGTATATCATATATGTGCTGTGAACTATATATACGAGTTGTGAACTATATATAATATATGTGATGTGAAATATATGTATATCATATAAGTGTTGTGAAATAACATAAAATAAACAAAACAGTGACAATATGGGCTCTTTGTCATCTACCAGCTGATGGCAAAGGCCTTTGCCATCAGCTGACAGACGACAAACGGGGCCACGTGGCAGATAGCTCTGCAAACTGGGCAACAGGCGGCAGGCCCATATGGGTACTTTGTCATTTGTTGCCCCGGAAAGCAGACAACAAAGGATTTATCAAAGCAGACGACAAAGGTTTTAAAGAGGCAGACGACAGATAGCTGTGCAAACTGGGCAGCAGGCGGCTGGCCCATATGGGTACTTTGCCATCTACTTCCCCGGAAAGCGTACGACAAAGGGTTTAACAAAGCAGACGATAAAGGTTTTAAAGAGGCAGACGTCAAATAGTTGTGCAAATTGGGCACCAGGCGGCTGGCCCATATGGGTACTTTGCCGTCTGCTGCCCTGGAAAGCAGACGGCAAAGGGTTTAACAAAGCAGATGGCAAAGAGCTTAAAGAAGGCAAATGGAAAATGCTCTGTTAGCCACCTAATGGAATAGTTGCCTGTCGGCTGTCGTCTAAACACCTTTGTCGTCTGCTTGCACATGTGACTAACGGTAAACCCCTTTGACATGTGCTTTACCCAGGCAGACGGCAAAGAAGGACATTTACTGACGACAGTAGTCGTAGAAGTTTTGCCGACAGGAGGCTGACGGCAAATTCCTTTGCCGACAGTGGAATACCCCTTTGCCGTCTGCTTTGGCAGACGACAAAGAAGCTGATTCATGTAGTGTTGACCCATGTTGCAACTCACTAGAGCTCTGATTTAACGGTATGGTTGCCTGAAACTTCATGTTCCCATGCTAGAAAATCATCACCTCCACTAGATCGCACGGGGATGTTCAAAATCGCTTCTGCATCTTGAGTTATAAAAGTGTCCCGAATTAGGTCTGTCCTCCAAGTCCAGTTGTCCGTATATATCAGATCACTAACCAGCAATACGTTTGTGCCCGGAGCTCGGAGTAGAGGAGCAAAAGTATCTGTAGCTGGAATCAACCAATCTTTCCAAATGGAGATCGTGGAGCCATCACCGCCACGCTTCATGAGACCAGTTAGCTAAGCTTCCCGTCCATCTATGATAACCCTCCAAGTGGCTGAGGATGAGCTCGGAGTTGAAGCTTGCATAAAATTCATGTGTGGGAAATATTTCCCCTTTAGCACTCTCGTGCACAAGGTGTTGGGGTTTGTAATCAAACGCCATACTTGCGTGCCCAATAGTGCTAAATTAAAGAGCTGGAGATCTCGAAATCCCATGCCACCTCTACACTTTGGTGTTGCAAGTTTCTTCCATGATATCCAATGCAAAGAACGTTTGTCTATGAAACTTCCCCACCAAAATTTTGCCATGCAAGATTTGAGACACTTGCATACCTTCTTAGTCAAGAGAAAAACACTCATGTTGTATGTTGGGATGTCCTGAATGATGGATTTTAAGAAGATTTCGCGTCCCGCACAAGAAAAAAGTCTCTCTGACCAACCTTGCATCTTGCTCCTCGATCTTTCCCCTATGTGATCAAAAGTACCACTTGTGATCTTACCCACGGCGGTTGGGAGACCTAGGTAGCGCTCGTTGAATGCCTCAACATGGACATCCAGAGAGTGTTTGATAGTTTGCCTGCGGCCGTGCAGTGTATTCGGGCTGGAAAAGATAGCACTCTTCTCTCTATTCACACCCTAGCCCGAGGCACTTCCATATATAAGCATTTCCATATATAAGCATGATTTCATTTAATCTGGCCGCACTTTGAACATCGGCCTTCATGATGATAAGACTATCATCTACAAAGAGCAGATGATTGACCCATGGAGCTCAAAAATTAACTCTAATCCCCGTGTCCATAGTGCCATAATATTTGAGTAGTGAAGAAAAACCCTCTGCACACATGAGAAACAGGAACAGTGGCATGTGGTATCCTTGACACAGTCCTCGAGATGGGCTAAAGTGCGGCAACAGTTCCCATTGACTCGCACAGAAAACCAAACCGACGTCACGCATTTCATTATCAGTCAAACAAATTTGGCGCCAAAACCAGACTTGAGTAATATAGCTTCCAAGCAGCTCCATTCAACTCGGTCGTAAGCTTTCATCATATCTAGTACGATTGCACAAGTGAAATTCTTCCCCTTCTTCCTACGCCTGTAGCATGGATATTTTCAAACGCAACTAGTATGTTGTCGGTCATCCAGGGATGAAACACTTTGTTCCTCATCTCGTCCATGAATTCCCTGATTCTGTTTGTGACGACGTTAACTGCCAACTTGTACAAAACCGGACATAAAGAGATGGGACGATACTGTGAGATAGTTGCCGGATTACGGACCTTTGGTATGAGTGTGATTGAAGTATCACTAAAACCCACCGGCAGCTCACCAACATTCAAAAAGTTCAGAACTGCATTGGTCAGATCTTCACTAAGTAGCTTCCAATGCTTCTCAAAGAAGCCAATGGTGAAACCGTCGGTGCCTTAGAAGGGGACATCTGAAATAGGGCCTTGTGCACATATTCCGGTTCGAAGGCTTTATCCAAAGTTGCATTCATCCCTAGGGTGACGTGCGCTGTCACATACGATAACAACTTGCTGCCATCTGAAGGCCCTTGCAAGGTTGTATAACTATTGATAGAAATCCAAGATTTTCACTCTATCTTCCTCAGCATTAGCGCAAACTGAACCATCAACTCTCCACAGTCCCATGATCTTGTTCATTCTCTGACGTTGTTTCGTGTGAGCTTGGAAATATATCGTGTTACGATCGTCGTAGCGTAGCCACAGCACACGCGACCGTTGCTGAACCCAGATCTCCTCTTGCCAGAGAGCTTCCGTAAGATTTGTCATCGTGCTCTTCTCCTCCTCCATGGGCTCTCGCCCTACAAATCAACCTCTGAAACAGCTTTTGAACTGTCCTTGCTAGGCAGCCGAACTCTTTCTATCCCCAAGGTTCGAGTCGCCTTTGCATGGCACTCGAAGAATCAACAATCCCTTGAAGGTTAGGAGCGCGTTGCTGGGCATGCCAGCACTCCGCCACAACATTTTCATACTCCAGGCGCGTTTGCGAGACATTTTCATAACGAAAGGGCCTTGCACCCCTAGAACAAACGTCCCCTCGCTACTCGTGGTACACCAAATTTACAAAACAATGATATGATTCGGTTGCACTGTTGTTGATACTGTTTGTGTAGGTTGTCCGGTGTGTCTCGTAACATGAGGTTCTTGTACTTGGCATGACCTTGCTCACATTCTTTGCGTTGACAGATCGCACCGAAACGCACAAGCTGGACATGACACGCCTGTTGCGTTCCTTCTAGACATGCCAACAACACTATATTTCAGACACTAGTACATCGACATGGATTCTGTTCCTTAGATGAAACTGTTTATGTCAGTGAGATGGCTTAGTTTAACCGAACGGTCGTTTATTCTAATCAAACTGGCATACTGCATATATTCCATAGCGCATTGCCAAAGGGGTGTGCAAGCACAACTGCGCTCGCTTAAGACTATATTTGAATCTTACCAGTCAGAAAAATTTACAAGATAACCTTAAATGGAAAAAGAAATGGGCTGCTATGTTCTTTCTTTCTGTAAGGTTCTGTTTGGATCTCAGATAATTCACTGGAAAGAGTTAATTCCTGCAGGAATCGGAAAAAATTCCGTGTTCCTAGCAGGGCCTAAGTATGAAAGAAAAACTATCTACTTCTGTATTTCTGATGTATACCCCTAAGGGGCCCCGGATATTTGACGTCCACACAGATTATAATCCATCATCCCACCTAGGAAGGTTTGCAGTAGCTTCATTGACCCTTTTTACCAGTGTAACCTGCAAGGAGTGTAGATCAGACAATCACAGAAGGATAGTGGTCAAATTTTGTAGATACAAATAATACCCCGATATTAAGATGGAATAACCATCCTTATTAAAATCAACATGATTATATGACTTAATCAGCATTATCAAGAAGCAGCGATTTCAAAACCACCCATTGACCAATGCATGAGAACGCACACACTTTTTTAGTCCATAGATAACAGTGGTATTGTAAGAGACTTCATCCAAAGTGTCAGGGATATCAACGTAAGGGATCGCTGTTCTTCAAAGAAGCGCTTAAATGGAAAACATCGCAGAGCATACCAACTTCTGATCCCAAGCACAGCTGATGTATACCATGACCTGCCATGCCAGCAGTCATATTCATCTCAATTAATCAAATTACGCCAGTTTCAGTGGCCACTTTAAAAAGTTCCAAATTCCAGTCTTAGAAACATTTTCGGCTTGATATAGGAAAAAAAATATGGCTCACACACAGTTACCAACTCGTATTAAGCTAATCATCATAGCATATACTCCTTCTGTTTTTTTTTTGTAAAAGTAGTAATATGTTACCTTAACTTATTCAAATGAAATGGAAGATGAATGCAATAATATGAAACTCTACTTTTTTTTTTTTGTAAAAGTTGAACACATATACAATACCTCTGCATCTTAAAAATCATAAAAAACTTGTTACGTAATTTTCCAATTTATTCGCTGGTAAACGTACCACGCTTTCTGGCACTCCTGGAGGGGGCAATGTAAGATTTCTTGGCGGTGGCCTATCTTGGTATGATCTCTTGTCAAATCTCCACTCACCAATTTTCCCATATGTCAGTACGCCCTGAAATTATTTCCCAAGATATTATCAAATACCTTGTGTTATGGCCGGAATACCAAACGGACGGCCTTATGATTAGTAACATAATAGAGAGAAAATAATGGGGCCTTAACTTTCTACCCTCAATCGTATTCATTTCATATGAATGAGATCTATAAAAAAAAGAATCACAGACTTATGAATAGTAGGCCCTGATAAATACCTTGAGTGTATAGTCACATCCATAGGTGAAGTGGATAATAAATGTATTGCCGAGCTTCTTATCAAATGGTGGCTGCATTTTTTAAGGGGTGTCAGTAATAGCTCTACTCTAATCATGTCAATCAAGCACATAATTTTCAATGCGTAGGTATACTTGCGGCAGAAAATCAGAAGCCGCTTCATTACCTGGATCATGAAATCTTTACGAAGGATATGTTGAACCCCATGCAATGCACTGGCAACAGCATATGCATACCTAGAAGCCAAAGAGAAATAACAAAAAAACTGGATTTATAACAAAGTAACAATGAGAAAATGTATTTATTAAATTCACACACAAGAAAAGATAATCCTTACATTTCCAGAACCCATCCAAAAGCCTTATCAGTCTCTTGATCCTCTTTCATTTGTAGTGATACATTCATCCATGTGGGAGCGATCTTCTCAAGCAGAGTCTAAACTTTCCTCATATAACGAGAGATTAAGTTAGATCCAGTAAAATGACTAACTGAAACACAAAGTCATGCAAAACCAAATGAATGGAATGGAGCTTCATATCATCCATGAGACTGCAATCTAAAGGGTGCCAGGTCAACTACAGTGAATTACCTTCTTAATAATTACAGGGGAATTCCCAATAGGGTCGACATTCGTGATAGGACCCCTTTCTTCAGGATAGTATTTCCTGATGATTTTCTCATATTCGGATGGTGTAATGTAAAAGAAGGGGAATGCTGCTGGATCATTGTCAAAAGCTAAATTTGGTAAAGGTTTCAAAAATATATGATCTGGTTCTGCCATCAGTATGTACCTGTGATATTCAACAGAACAGAACAGTTATAAAGACACAGAGAGAGAAAAAAATCCATGTTATGTATGCATCAATGTGCCTAAATATGTTTCCCATCTTACATCTAAACACCAACAACAACTTTCCTTGTTTCGCTTATTTTTGGTTAACCATGGATGTCTGGATGCCAAATCATAAAGTGTCTTGTGGAAGATTAAAAGTAAACCATACTGAAAGTATTTAAACCTTAAGGGCATATCAGTCTTTACTTACTCTTCTTCAATCTTTGCCTGCTGCAGCCATTGTACAAATGCCCATGGCCTGTTTAGGACGATATAGCCCTGCAGTGCAGACAGTATCATAATCAAACCTGGGGAGCATTTCAAAACTGATGTTGCTTTCCCCAGTAACTGTAACTGGGTGTACATGAAGGAAATAATGCTCAAGCTGACAGGGCAAATACAGTGCTCAAGGGAAGGCAAGAAAGCAGGACTTGGTGAGGAGAGCGGGTGACGAGTTACGGCACAAATGGATTCTCTAGTGCATGCAAAATCCATGAGCTTAACAGGGGCAATACCCGAGACTGAATAAAGGAATAACAATCACTTGATTTTGCTGCTGCAAGTTGGAAGCGAAGCACCGATTTTCATTTTGTCTCGTCTTAAAATCCGAAAAGACAGAGACCGTCTGCACACGTAGCCCCACAACGCCCCACGTCGCGCACAACAAACAAACAGACAGACAAACTGAAACAGAAGATATGCTAGTCGTGGCGTACTTACACGGTCCTTGCCGGCGGGGAGGGGGTCGACGACGAATGTGGGGATCTCGTCCATGAGGCCGTCGGGCTTCCCGGAGTGCAGCACGCGGGTGAAGGCGCCCATGTCGGCGCCCTCCGGGCGCGCCTGCATCCGCTTGTACCAGAAGTACATGACCCGGCACTGCCACCTGCTGTATGGGGCGTCCGTGGCCGTGAGCGCCACGTGGAAGGGCCGCCTCCGGCCCCTGGCACCGCCCGCCGCCCGCATCCACTCCGGCATCCGCACCACCGGGTCCCTGACTCCCGTCCCGACCCGCGCAGTTCCTCCTCCTCCGTTGCCGCCGCCGCCTCCGCCTCGGAGCACCATGGCGAGCACGCTGTAGGAGATCAGAAACGCGAACACCCCGGCCGCCACCAGCAGCAGCGCCGCCGCGACCGGGCCGCGGCCCCCTCCGCCGGCGGCCTTCCTCGCCGGCGCGTGCATCGCTCTCTGGAGATTCTTTCTCTCGCCCGCGCGGTGGGTTTGGAATCAGTAGGTATAGCCTATAGGGGTTTTGCCTTTCGGGATCGATCGGTGAGAGGAGGGGGAAGCGGAGAAATATGGAAAAGAAGAAGAAAGTGCTCGGTCGGGACTTGCGACGGAAGCGAGGTAGCCATCCTCGGGAATAACAAATTAAAGAAAGAATGAACAAAAGGCAAGGCATCACGGTGATTAATGCCGAGCCCAGAGAGAAAGCGGGGATGCCCACTGTCAGGTGGGCTCACCGTGTCAGAGGATGGTGGGGCCAAGAGGTCGGTGACAACGGGGGAACGTGCGCGCCGGTAGGGAAAAGGGAGTGGAGTGGAGAAAACGTCGCCTGTGTCAACTCTGTGTGTGCGCTCTCCGTGCGGCGGGTTCACTTGACCCCAACTGCCCGTGTGGGCCGACTTGTACCTTCTATGGCGATCGACGAGGGAATATTGCTCGATTTGGGCCTGTTGCTTGTCTTCATCGGACGGCATGCAATTACGGGCATGGACCCCCAATGTATGTACGTTTGGATATACAGGTTTGGATAGTGTAACCGAATCCTCAGCACGAGACGGCATGTATACACATTACTTTAGTACAATAATTACATATGTACATAGATGCCTCATAACAAGAAAATAACCAGAGGGACAGTGGCGTGTATACACATTACTTCCTCCATCTCAGTTCATAAGTCTGGCACGTGTATCTAAGTCGTTAATTCATGGCTAAAATTCATATCTAAGTCTTTGGAAGGTGTTCATAAAAATAAAATATTTGTATGTACGTTCGTATGAATATGGGTATGAGCATGTATATGAGCATTTGCGTTTGTACTATGTTAAAAAATTATAATTTTTTTACAAGCGACATTTTAAGGCTTTCAAAATAATTAACACTGTAACATATTTAAAAAAAGATAAAGAATTGCTATTGTATAAAAATATAAGACGTTTTTATATAGCTAAAACAACCTATCAAAACATCTTATTTAGGATAGTACAAACGGGACCTCATCCCAGCCCTCACACATTGAGCCACTTTGCGTTAGATGATACGTACTGGTTGGCCATTGGATGCCGTTGTTAATTTCACCTGACGTCAAATAGGCCGATTGTTTGACAAACTGAATTTTTTAAACAATTTCGTAAAGTTTTTATTAAATCATTACAACGTTTACAGAGATGAATGAAAGATTTTCAGGATGACCTAACAAAACATAACGGCCACCCTCAAGAAAGAGTCTATCCTTCGTTAAATTGTGAGTCTCAAAGTTTGAGCTCCTAAATTCATGACTAAAATTGTAAAAATTAAAAAATTAAGAGTGATCTAGTATTTCATTGATGATTGCACCGTAGCTTGACACATCAGTGGCAATCCTGCAATCTGAAGCAACATGGATACGACCCAAATGCAAATCATTGAAGAGGGCTAGCGTCTCTCTTACCGCCAGAGTTTCAAGAGTTTGCGGATCAGCAATGTACCTAAAGACAAGTGAAGAGGCTCCGATGAACTTGTCGGTTTCATGTCTACCCCCACCCCCACCCCACCCCCCCTGCGCGCCTCTATATCTCTTTCTTGTAGAAGTGGCCACGTCGATGTTTATCTTCATGTTGTTCGCCATGGAAGGTTGCCACTGTGTCGGTCTTGAAGACTTCATAAGCACAGGTAAACTGCTACTCCAGAAAAAAAAATCCTAAGTTCTGTGGTTGATTGGGCCCAAACCCATGTCCTTTTCTCTCGCACGCTCACGGCCCATCGCTGCGCTTGGCGGCGGCGCTCGCCTCGCTCTCCTCCGCTGCTCTCCGGTCCCTCTGTCGCTCCGCTGTTCTTGGTGCCCTTCACATGATCACATCAACCGCTCCCCAGTCCTCCTTACCCCACTGCTCCGGCGATGCTGCTCACCGACTAGAGCGGCGGCGCACGCCGGTCCCCTCTGCCGAGACGAGAACCACGTGACCGTGCCACCTCCTCTATCGTCGTTGCACATAGCGGTGGCGCTCACCATGCATGCTCCGCTGTGCCGATCCCCGCCCCCTCTATCACGGCGCCGATCCCAGTTGTCCCCCGTCGCTTCGCCGCTCCCCGGTCCCCTCGGTCACCTGTCGTTGCAATCGCCGGTTGTCCCCAACAAGCCCAGGCAACTACACTCTCGTCTGGTCGTTCCTGACCAGAGCGGCGGTTAGCAATGTAAGTGCTTCCTCTGATCCTCTCCCATATGTCGCGCCGCTACCTGTTTTTTAAAACGAGTATGGTTCTTGAGTGTGCTATAATCTCGTGTCTGATGGCATGAGAAGAGAAGACCACGAGTGCTAGAAAGGGAATAGAGGGATTGATGGAATAGTTGTTGTATTGCTTGAGCCCCATGAGGAAGTCAAGACAGGAACAAATCCTAGTCTATCTATGTTTCCTAAACAATTATGTTACTCAACATCACCCGCAGTCACAATGGTAGCGACGCAGACGATGAGACTGGAGAAGAATCCAAAGGTAAGCCGACGATCATCCCCCGACAGTAGTAACGATCGATCCATCGCAGAAGTTGTGGCTGGAGTGGAAACCGACGAGGTTGCTCAAGCAAGGCGGAAACCCTTTGTGCCGATGTCGAGGTAGCCGAGAGCGTAGGGTGGTGTAGATGTGGTTGAGGTAGCCAGTGAAGAATGTCGTGTCGACGTCGAGTCAGGGTAGCCGGTGTCGAGGGAGTCACCATGGAGCCACGGGCGCAAGGAGGCGTCGACTCCGTCATGGGCACAGTTGTCTCGAAGTAGTGATGCACCGGTAAGGAGACGTAGTTGACGACGCGTCGCGCCGGGTCTGCCAAGCCTAGGGACACTTCGTGGACGAAGGCACGCATCGGTGTTGACAACACCGGGCATGCGTAGACGGACGAAGACGATGTTGACAATGCGTCGCTCCAGGTTTGCCAGGCCCGGGATGTTGGGGAACGTAGTAATTTCAAAAAAAATTCCTACGTCATGCAAGGATCTATCTATGGAGAAACCAGCAACGAGCCAAGGGGTGGAGCATCTTCATACCTTTGAAGATCGCTAAGCGGAAGCGTTGCTAGAACGCGATTGATGGAGTCGTACTCGCAGCGATTCAGATCGCGGTGGATTCTGATCTATGCACCGAAGGTCGGTGCCTCCGCGTTCAACACACGTGCAGCCCGGTGACGTCTCCAACGCCTTGATCCAGCAAGGAGGGAGGAGAGGTTGAGGGAGAGATCCGGCAGCACGACGGCGTGGTGACAGTGGAGCTGCGTGGTAACTCCAACAAGGCTTCGCCCAGCACTGCGGAGGACGAGGAGGAGGAGTAGGGCTGCGCCGAGAGAGAGGCAATTGTTGTCTCAAATCTGCCCAAAAGTCCTCAATATATATAGGAGGAGAGGGAGGAGGTGCCCACCCTAAAGGGTGCGGCAGCCCTATAGGCCAAGGAGGGCGGCGGACAAGGGTGGAGGGCCCTAGGATGGGCCTTTGAGGCCCAAGGTGGCTCCCACGCCTAGGGTTTCCCCGCTCTCCACCCCTTGTGCGCCTTGGGCTGGTTGTGGAGGCGCACCAGCGCACATATGGGCTGGTTCCCACCCACTCTTAGCCCATGTAGCAACTTGGGGCTGGTGGCCCTTGCCGGTAGACCCCCGGAACCCTTCTGGTGGTCCTCATACAATACCGGTGTCGCCCGAAACACTTCCGGTGACCAAATCCTCACTTCCTATATATCAATCTTTAGCTCTGGACCATTCCGGAACTCCTTGTGACGTCTGGGATCTCATCCGGGACTCTGAAAAACCTTCAGTGACCACGTACACTATTTCCCTATAACCCTAGCGTCATCGAACCTTAAGTGTGTAGACCCTACGGGTTCGGGAAGCATGCAGACATGACCGAGACATCTCTCCGGTCAATAACCAACAGCGGGGTCTAGATATCCATTTTGGTTCCCACATGTTCCACGATGATCTCATCGTATGAACCACGATGTCAGGGATTCAATCAATCACGTATGCAATTTCCTTTGTCTATCGGTATGATACTTGCCCGAGATTCGATCGTCGGTATCCCTATACCTTGGTCAATCTCGTTACCGACAAGTCTCTTTACTCGTTCCATAACACATCATCCCGTGACTAACTCCTTAGTCACGCTGAGCTCAATATGATGATGGATTACCGAGTGGGCCCAGAGATACCTCTCCGTCACACAGAGTGACAAATCCCAGTCTCGATTCATACAGCCCAACAAATACTTTCGGAGATACCTGTAGTGCACCTTTATAATCACCCAGTTACGTTGTGACGTTTGATACACCCAAAGCACTCCTACGGTATCCGGGAGTTGCACAATTTCATGGTCTAAGTAAATGATACTTGACATTAGAAAAGCTTTAGCAGACGAACAAAACGATCTAGTGCTATGCTTAGGATTGGGTCTTGTCCATCACATTATTCCCCAATGATGTGATCCCGTTATCAATGACATCCAATGTCCACGATCACGAAACCATGATCATCTATTGATCAACGAGCTAGACAACTAGAGGCTCACTAGGGACACATTGTGATCTATATATTCACACATGTATTACCGTTTCCGGTTAATACAATTATAGCATGAATAATAGACAATTATCATGAACTAGGAAATATAATAATAACCACTTTATTATTGCCTCTAGGGCATATTTCCAACAGTCTCCCACTTGCACTAGAGTCAATAATCTAGTTACATTGTTATGAATCGAACACCCATAGAATTCTGGTGCTGATCATGTTTCGCTCGTGGAAGAGGTTTAGTCAACGGATCTGCGACATTTTGATCCGTATGTACTTTACAAATATCTATATCTCCATCCTGGATGTATCCACGAATGGAGTTGAAGCGGCGCTTGATGTGCTTGGTCTTCTTGTGAAACCTGGGCTCCTTTGGAATGGCAATAGCTCCAGTGTTGTCACAGAACAGAGTCATCGGGCCCGACGCACTTGGAATCACTCCTAGGTCGGTGATGAACTCTTTCATCCAGACTCCATCATGTGTTGCTTCCGAAGCAGCTATGTACTCCGCTTCACATGTAGATGCCGCCACGACACTTTGCTTGCAACTGCACCAGCTAATTGCTCCATTATTCAAAATATACATGTATCCGGTTTGTGACTTGGAGTCATCCGGATCTCTGTCGAAGCTAGCATCGACGTAACCCTTTACGACGAGCTCTTCAGCACCTCCATATACGAGAAACATATCTTTAGTCCTTTTCAAGTACTTTAGGATATTCTTGACCGTTGTCCAGTGATCCACTCCTGGATCACTTTGGTACCTCCCTACCAAACTTATGTCAAGGTTCACATCAGGTCTGGTACACGACATGGCATACATGATAGAGCCTATGGCTGAAGCATAGGGGATGGTACTCATCTTCTCTCTATGTCCCGCCGTGGTCGTACGTTGAGTTGCACTCACCCTCACACCTTGTAGTACATGCAACAACCCCTTCTCAGCCTTATCCATATTGAACTTCTTCAATATCTTGTCAAGGTATGTGCTTTGTGAAAGACCTATGAGGTGTCTCGATCTATCTCTATATATCTTGATGCGTAATATGTAAGCAGCTTCTCCAAGGTCCTTCATTGAAAAACTCTTATTCAAATAGGCCTTGATGCTTTCCAATAGTTCTATATCATTTCCCATCAACAATATGTCATCCACATATAATATGAGAAATGCTACAGTGCTCCCACTCACTTTCTTGTAAATACAGGCTTCTCCATAAGTTTGTATGAACGCAAACGCTTTGATCACCTCATCAAAGAGAATATTCCAACTCCGAGGTGCTTGCACCAACCCATAGATGGAGCGCTGGAGCTTGCATACCTTGTTAGCATTCCTATGATCAGCAAAACCTTACTGTTGTATCATATACAATTCTTCCTTAAGAAAGCCATTTAGGAATGTTGTTTTGACGTCCATTTGCCAGATTTAATAATCATAAAATGCGGCAATTGCTAACATGATTCGGACCGACTTCAGCATCGTTATGGGTGAGAAGGTCTCATCGTAGTCAATCCCTTGAACTTGTCGATAACCCTTAGCGACAACCGACAAGTCGAGCCTTATAGATGGTCACATTACCATCCGCGTTATTCTTCTTCTTAAAGATCCATTTATTTTCTATGGCTCGCCGATCATCGGGAAAGTCCACCAAAGTCCATACTTTGTTCTCATACATGGACCCTATCTCGGATTTCATGGCCTCAAGCCATTTGTTGGATTCCGGGCCCGCCATCGCTTCTTCATAATTCTAAGGTTCACTGTTGTCCAACAACATGATTTACATGGCAGGGTTGTCGTACCACTCTGGTGCGGAACGTACCCTTGTCGACCTTCGAGGTTCAATAGCAACTTGATCCGAAGTTTCTTGATCATCATCATTAACTTCATCTCTAGCCGGTGCAGGCGCCTCAGAAACATTTTCTTGCGCTGCACTACTCTCTGGTTCGAGAGGAGGTACAATTACCTCATCAAGTTCTATTTTCCTCCCACTTACTTCTTTCAAGAGAAACTCTTTCTCTAGAAAGGATCCGTTCTTGGCTACAAAGACTTTGACTTCGGATCTAAGGTAGAAGATGTACCCAATACTTTCCTTAGGGTATCCTATGAAGACACATTTTTCTGCTTTGGGTTCGAGCTTCTCTGGTTGAAGTTTCTTCACATAAGCATCGCAGCCCCAAACTTTAAGAAACGACAGCTTAGGTTTCTTGCCAAACCATAATTCATACGGTGTCGTCTCGACGGATTTAGACGGTGCCCTATTTAAAGTGAATGAGGCGGTTTCCAATGCATATCCCCAAAATGATAGCAGTATATCGGTAAGAGACATCATAGATCGCACTATATCCAATAAAGTGCGATTACGACGTTCAGACACAACGTTGCGCTGCGGTGTGCCAGGCAGCGTGAGTTGTGAAACAATTCCACGTTTCCTTATGTGTGTGCCAAACTCGTGACTCAAATATTCTCCTTCACGATAAGATTGTAGAAACTTTATTTTCTTGTCACGTTGATTCTCCACCTCACTATGAAATTCCTTGAACTTTTCGAAGGTTTTAGACTTGTGCTTCATTAAGTAGACATACCCATATCTACTCAAATCATGAGTGAGGGTGAGAACATAATGATAGCCATGGCGAGCTTTGACGCTCATTGGACCGCATACATCGGTATGTATTATTTCCAATAAGTTGGTTGCTCGCTCCATTGTTCTGGAGAATGGAGTTTTGATCATCTTGTCCATGAGGCACGGTTTGCATGTGTCAAATGATTCAAAGTCAAGTGACTCCAAAAGTCCATCTGTATGGAGTTTGTTCATGCGCTTTACACCGATATGACCAAGGCGGCAGTGCCACATGTATGTGGGACTATCATTATCAACCTTACATATTTTGGTACTCACACTATGAATATGTGTAACATCACGATCGAGATTCATCAGGAATAAACCATTGACCAGTGGGGCATGACCATAAAACATACCACTCATATAAATAGAACAACCATTATTCTCAGATTTAAATGAGTAGCCATCTTGCATCAAGCGAGATCCCGATACAATGTTCATGCTCAAAGCTGGTACTAAATAACAATTATTAAGTTTTAAAACTAATCCCGAAGGTATATGTAGAGGTAGCGTGCCGATGGTGATCACCTCGACCTTGGAACCATTCCCGACGTGCATCGTCACCTCGTCCTTAGCCAGCCTACGCTTGTTCCGCAGTTCTTGCTTAGAGTTGCAAATGTGAGCAACAACACCGGTATCAAATACCCAGGAGCTACTATGAGCGTTGGTAAGGTACACATCAATAACAAGTATATCACATATACCTTTGACGTTGCCGGCCTTCTTGTCTGCTAAGTACTTAGGGCAATTCCGCTTCCAGTGACCGGTTCCCTTGCAGGTCTGAGGCTTCCATCCTTTCTTTGGCTTCTTCCCGGCAACTGGTTTACCGGGCGTGGCAACTGCTTTGCCGTCCTTCTTGAAGTTCTTTTTACCCTTGCCCTTCTTGAAACTGGTGGTCTTATTGACCATCAACACTTGATGCTCTTTCTTGATTTCTACCTCCGCAGATTTCAACATTGAATACAACTCTGGAATGGTTTTCTCCATCCCTTGCATGTTGTAGTTCATCAAAAGCCTTTATAGCTAGGTGGAAGCGACTGGAGGATTCTTTCAATGACCGCAACATCCGGAAGTTCAACTCCAAGCTGAGTCAAGCGGTTGTGCAACCCAGACATTCTGAGTATGTGTTCACTGACAGAACTGTTCTCCTCCATCTTACATCTAAAGAACTTGTCGCAGACTTCATATCTCTCGACCCGGGCCTGAGCTTTAAAAACAAGTTTCAGCTCCTCGAACATCTCATATGCTCCGTGTTGCTCAAAACGCCTTTGGAGCCCCGGTTCTAAACTATAAAGCATGCCGCACTGAACCAGAGAGTAGTCATCACTCCGTGAGTGCTAGGCGTTCCTAACGTCCTGGGTCACTGATACATCTCCAACGTATCTATAATTTTTGATGGTTCCATGCTATTATCTTGTCAACTTTGGATGTTTTGTATGCATGATTATGCTATTTTATATCTTTTTCGGGACTAACCTATTAACTCAGTGCCAAGCGCCAATTCCTGTTTTTTCGTGTTTTTGACCCTTTTCAGAGAAGAGTATTAAACGGAGTCCAAACGGAATAAAACCTTCGAAAGATTTTTTTTCCGTAACAGAAGATACGCAGGGAACTTGAGAACCAAGGCAAAGGACTCCAGGGGAGGCCACAAGCCCCCTAGCCACGACCGGAGGGGGGGGGCGCCTACCAAGCTTGTGGGCCCCCCGTGGCTCCTTTGCCCTACTTCTTCCGCCTATAAATTCCCTAAAAATCCAAAACTGCCAGAGAGAGCCACGAAAATACTTTTCCGCTGCCGCAAGCTGCTATCTCCGCAAGATCCCATCTGGGGCACGTTCTGGTGCCCTGCTGGAGGGGGATTCGGACACGGAGTGCTTCTTCATCAACACCATTCCCTCTCCGATGATGCGTGAGTAATTCACCATAGACCTTCGGGTCCATAGCTAGTAGCTAGATGGCTTCTTCTCTCTCTTTGATCTTCAATACAAAGTTCTCCATGATCTTCATGGAGATCTATCCGATGTAACCTTCTTTTGCGGTGTGTTTGTCGAGATATGATGAATTGTGGATTTATGATCAGATTATCTATGAATGTTATTTGAGTCTGTTCTGATCTCTTATATGCATGATTTCGTATCCTTGTAATTCTCTTCGAGTTGTGGGTTTCATTTCGCCAACTTGATCTATAATTCTTGCAATGGGAGAAGTGCTTGGTTTTGGGTTCATACCGTGCGGTGTCCTCACCCAGTGAGAGAAGGGGTAGCGAGGCACGCATTGTGTTGTTGCCATCAAGGGTAAAAAGATGGGGTTTATATCTATTGCATGAATTTATCCCTGTACATCATGTCATGTTGCTTAAAGCGTTACACTGTTCGTTATGAACTCAATACACTAGATGCATGCTGGATAGCGGTCGATGTGGAGTAATAGTAGTAGATGTAGACAGTATCGGTCTACTTGTGTCGAACGTGATGCCTATATGTATGATCAGTGCCTTAGATATCATCATGACTTTGTGCGGTTCTAGCAATTGCTCGACAGTAATTCATTCACCCACCGTAATACTTGCTATCATGAGAGAAGCCTCTAGTGAACACTATGGCCCTCGGGTCTACTTCACATCATATTTTCAGCTCTACACTTTTACTTTGTTGCACTTTCCACCTTCAGATCTCACCTTGACAACCCCTTTATAGAGTTGGGTGCAAGTTTGTTTGTTTTTGCGCACGTACTTTGGTCACTTGTCTTGATACTCCTACTGGATTGATAGCTTGGTTATCAAACTGAGGGAAATACTTGCTGCTACTGTGCTGCATCACCCTTTCCTCTTAAAGGGAAAAACCAACGCAAGCTCAAGAGGTAGCAAGAATAAATTCTGGCGCCGTTGTCGGGGAGTATCAAGTCAAGAATAGTCTCCCTTCAACGTGTCAATTTCTCGCACTGGGGATTATTCTTAGTGAAGCTTATTCAAGTAACTATCGCAAACTCATCTCTTGCATTTACTTTTTTTTTTCCTTTTGCCTCTTGTTTTCATCTCCCCCACTTCTGAAAAAACAAAAAATTACAAAAATATTTGCCTTTTTCGTTCGCCCTTTTCTTTCGCTTCCTTTCTGTTCGCTTGTGTGCTTGTCTGCTTGCTGAAGTCACCATGACTGAAAACACCAAATTGTGTGACTTCTCGAATACTAATAATAATGATTTTATTAGTACTCCGATTGCTCCCGCCACTAGTGCAGAATCATATGAAATCAATGCTGCTTTGCTGAATCTTGTTACGGAAGAGAAATTTTCCGGCGTTCCTAGTGAAGATGCCGCATCCCATCTTAATACCTTCATTGAGTTATGCGATATGCAAAAGAATAAAGATGTAGATAATGATGTGATTAAATTGAAGCTATTTCCGTTCTCATTACGAGATCGAGCAAAAACTTGGTTTTCATCTTTACCCAAAAATAGCATTGATTCTTGGAACAAGTGTAAAGATGCTTTTATATCCAAGTATTTTCCACCGGCTAAGATTATCTCTCTCCATAATGATATCATGAATTTTAAGCAACTAGATCATGAACATGTTGCACACTCTTGGGAGAGAATGAAATTGATGATTAGAAATTGTCCCGCTCATGGCTTGAGTCTTTGGATGATTATACAAATCTTCTATGCTGGTTTGAATTTTGCTTCTAGAAATATCTTCGATTCCGCCTCCGGTGGAACTTTCATGGAAATCACATTAGGAGAATCCACAAAACTCCTAGACAATATCATGACAAACTATTCTCAATGGCACACTGAAAGGTCACCTACTAGTAAAAAGTGCATGCTATAGAAGAAATTAACTCTTTGAGTGCTAAGATGGATGATTTAATGAAATTGTTTGCTAGTAAAGGTGCTCCTCTAGATCCAAATGATATGCCTTTGTCTTCCTTGATTGAGAATATCAATGAGAGCTTGGATGTTAATTTTGTTGGTAGGAATAATTTTGGCAACAACAATGCTTATAGAGGTAACTTTATTCCTAGGCCTTTTCCTAGTAATCCCTCTAATAACTTTGCCAACTCCTACAACAATGCTCATGGAAATTACAATAAATTACCCTTTGATCTTGAGAGTAATATTAAAGAGTTTATCAACTCGCAAAAGATTTTCAATGCATCCATAGAAGAAAAACTGCTCAAAATTGATGACTTGGCTAGGACCGTTGATAGAATGTCTCTTGATATTGATGCTTTGAAATTGAGATGTGCTCCTCCCAAGATTAATATGGATGAAACTTTGAAAGCTATGCGTGTTTCCATGAATGAGAGTAAAGAAAGAACCGCCCAAATTCGTGCTAGACATGAATGGCTTAGGCGTGTTCTCGTGATGAGAATCACGAAGATCTTAAAGTGCTTGGTGTGACTCCCATTGAATCCTTGTTTTATAATGTCAAACCTAATGATGATGGGGCTGGATATGAATCCACTTTGGTTGAAAAATGCCCCAATGATTCAGAGTCTATCTACCTTGATGCTAAAAGCATTGAAAGTGGAGTAGATGATATCAAAACTTTGAGTAGCGATGAAATTACTACTTTGGATTTCAAGGAATTCAATTATGATAGTTGCTCTTTGATTGAATGTATTTCCTTGATGCAATCCATGCTAAACTCTCCACATGCCTATAGCCAAAATAAAGCCTTTACCGATCATATCGTTGGTGCTATGATGAAATCTCTTGAAGATAAACTTGAGTTGGAAGTATCTATTCCTAGAAAACTTCATGATGAGTGGGAACCTACTGTCAAAATCAAGATTAAAAACTATGAATGCAATGCTTTGTGTGATTTGGGTGCTAGTGTTTCCGCCATTCCAAAGTCTTTATGTGATGTTCTAGGCTTCAACGAGATTGATGAGTGCTCTCTTAATTTGCATCTTGCGGATTCTACTGTTAAGAAACCTATGGGAAGGATGAATGATGTTCTTATTATTGCAAATAGGAACTATTTACCCGTGGATTTCATTGTGCTTGATATTGATTGCAATCCGACATGTCCAATCATTCTTGGTAGACCTTTCCTTAGTACTATTGGTGCTATCATCGGTATGAAGGAAGGGAATATTAGATTTCAATTTCCATTAAAGAAGGGCATGGAACACTTTCCTAGAAAGAAAGTAAGATTGACTTATGAATCCATGATGACGGCTACTTATGGTTTGAGCACCAAAGACGATGATACTTGATTCTATCGCCTTATGCCTAGCTAAGGGCGTTAAACAATAGCGCTTGTTGGGAGGCAACCCAATGAATTTATCTTTGCCTTTTGCTTTCTGTTTTGTTGTGTCCACACCATCATAATTCTGTTATGATTGTGTTTTTTGTGTTTCTTTTTGTGTTTGAGCCAAGTAAAACCTTTATGACTAGTTTTTGTGATGGTTGTTTGATCTTGCTGAAAAAGACAGAAACTTTGCGCTCACAAAATTATTTTTCATTCCTATCCAGAAATAGATTTTGAGTTGATTCTTTTTGCTGCTCGTTGATATGCCAATTTTCCTAATTTTCGAAATGTTTCAGAATTTTTTAGATAACAGAAGTATACGAAGTATACAGATTGCTACAGACTGGTCTGTTTTTGACAGATTCTGTTTTGTTGTGTTGATTGCTTATTTTGATGAAACTATGGATAGTATCGGGGTGTACTAGCTATGGAAAAGTGAGAATACAGTAATATGACACTAATATAAATAGAAATCAAGTTTACTACAGTACCTAAAAGAGTTGGTAGTTTGTTTCTAATACTAATGATATCACTAGTTTCTGTTTAAGTTTTGTGTTGTGAAGTTTTCAAGTTTTGGGTGATGTTCTCATGGACAATGGGATAAAGAGTGGAAAGAGCTCAAGCTTGGGGGATTCCCAAGGCATCCAAAGCCAAATTCAAGGACACCAAAAAGCCTAATCTTGGGGATGCCCCGGGAAGGCATCCCCTCTTTCGTCTTCAATCCATCGGTAACGTTACTTGGAGCTATATTTTTATTCACCACATGATATGTGTTTTGCTTGGAGCGTCGTGTATTATAGGAGTCTTTTATTTTTGCTGTGTCACAATCATCCTTTCTGCACACCTTTTGAGAGAGACATGCACTCATCGTGATTTTGCTAGAATACTCATTGAGCTTCACTTATATCTTTTGAGTTAGGCAATTTAGCTCGCATGTGCTTCACTTTTATCTTTTGAGCTAGATAACTTTGCTCTAGTGCTTCACTTAGATCTTTTTAGAGCAAGTCGGTGTCATATTTGGAGAAATAAGAGCTCTCGATCTTCACTTATATATTTTTGAGAGTGCTCTCTCTGAGTAACTTGGTAGTTGCCGTGTGCCATGAAAGAGTCCTAAAGAAGTTAGGCATCCAAAGAGGATATAATAAAACTTCCATATTCATGTGTATTGATTAGAAAGAGAAGTTTGATTCCTCACAATTAGTTTTGAGATATGGTTTTGTTAATATTAAAGTTATGTTAGTAGGGTGTTGTGAATCTAGAAATACTTGTGTTGAAGTTAGTGATTCCCGTAACATGCACGTATGGTGAACCGCTATGTTAGGAAGTCGGAGCATAATTGATTTATTGATTGTCATCCTTTGTGTTGCGGTCGGGATCGCGCAATGGTTAACACCTACCAACCCTTCCCCTAGGAGTATGCGTTTAACACTTTGTTTTGATTACTAATAAAACTTTCGCAATAAGTATATGAGTTCTTCAAGACTAATGTGAGTCCATGGTATAGATGCACTTTCACCTTCCACCATTGCTAGCCTCTCTAGTGCCGCGCAACTTTCGCCGGTGCACAAACCCACCATTTACCTTCCTCAAAACAGCCACCATACCTACCTACTATGGCATTTTCATAGCCATTCCGAGATATATTGCCAGGCAACTCCCACCATTCCGTCTCATGACTTGTGCCGTCAATTTCATATTGCCATTGCATGATGTAAGATAGCTAGCGAGATGTTTCAACATCATACGCTAAGCTAGATCGTTGCACATCCCGGTACACTGCCGGAGGCATTTCCTATAGAGTCATCATTGCTCTAAGTATTGAGTTGTGAGTAAATAAAAGTGTGATGATCATCATTATTAGAGCATTGTCCCATGTGAGGAATAAATAAATAAAAAGAGGCCAAAGATGCCCACCAAAAAATGAAAAGTGGCCGAAGAGCCCAAACAAAAAAGAGAGAGAGAAAAAGAGAGAAGGGACAATGCTACTATCTTTTTCCACACTTGTGCTTCACGATAGCACCATGTTTTTCATGATTGAGAGTCTCTTGTTTTGACACTTCCGTATACTCGTGGTAATTTTCATTATATAACTTGGCTTGTATATTCCAATGATGGTCTTCCTCAAAATTGCCCTAGGTCTTCGTGAGCAAGCAAGTTTGGTGCACACCCACTAGTTCTCCTTTTGAGCTTTCACACACTTATAGCTCTAAGTGCATCTGTTGCATGGTAATCCCTACTCATTCACATTGATATCTATTGATGGGCATCTCCATAGCCCGTTGATATGCCGAGTCAATGTGACCATCTCCTCCTTTTTGCCTCACAACCTCCACCACACTCTATTCCACCTATAGTGCTATATCCATGGCTCATGCTCATGTATTGCGTGAGAGTTGAAAAGGTTTGAGAAAGTAAGAGTGCGAAAACAATTACTTGGCCAATATCGGGGTTGTGCATGATTTAAATTCGTTGTGTGGGGATGATGGAGCATAGCCAGACTATATGATTTTGTAGGGATAACTTTCTTTGGCCTTGTTATTTCAAAAGTTCATGATTACCTTGCTAGTTTGCTTGAAGTATTATTGTTTTCATGTCAATAGCAAAATATTGTTTTGAATCTTACGGATCTGAACATTCATGTCACAAGAAAGAAGTTACAAAGGACAAATATGTTAGGTAGCATTCCACAACAAAAATTCAGTCATTATCACTTACCTACTCGAGGACGAGCACGAGTTAAGCTTGGGGATCCTTGATACGTCTCCAATGTATCTATAATTTTTGATGGTTCCATGCTATTATCTTCTCAACTTTGGATGTTTTGTATGCATGATTATGCTATTTTATATCTTTTTTGGGAATAACATATTAACTTAGTGTCAAGTTCTAGTTCCTGTTTTTCCCGTGTTTTTGACCCTTTTCAGAGAAAAATATTAAACGGAGTCCAAACAGAATAAAACCTTCAGAAAGATTTTTTATAACAAAAGATACGCAGGGAACTTGAGAACCAAGGCAAAGGACTCCCGGGGAGGCCACAAGCCCCCTAGCCGCAGCCTGGGGGCGCCTACCAGGCTTGTGGGCCCCCCGTGGCTCCTTTGCCCTACTTCTTGCGCCTATAAATTCCCTAAAAATCCAAAGCTGCCAGAGAGAGCCACGAAAATACTTTTCCGCCGCCGCAAGCTTGTCTCCACAAGATCCCATCTGGGGCACGTTCTGGTGCCCTGCCGGAGGGGGGATTCGGACACGGAGGGCTTCTTCATCAACACCATTGCCTCTCCGATGATGCGTGATTAGTTCACCACAGACCTTCGGGTCCATAGCTAGTAGATAGATGGCTTCTTCTCTCTCTTGGATCTTCAATACAAAGTTCTCCATGATCTTCATGGAGATCTATCCGATGTAACCTTCTTTTGCGGTGTGTTTGTCGAGATCCGATGAATTGTGGATTTATGATCAGATTATCTATGAATGTTATTTGAGTCTCTTCTGATCTCTTATATGCATGATTTCGTTTCCTTGTAATTCTCTTCGAGTTGTGGGTTTCGTTTGGCCAACTTGATCTATAATTCTTGCAATGGGAGAAGTGCTTGGTTTTGGGTTCATACCATGCGGTGTCCTCACCCAGTGACAGAAGGGGTAGTGAGGCACGCATCGTGTTGTTGCCATCAAGGGTAAAAAGATGGGGTTTATATCTATTGCATGAATTTATCCCTCTACATCATGTCATCTTGCTTAAGGCGTTACTCTGTTCGTTATGAACTCAATACACTAGATGCATGCTGGATAGTGGTCGATGTGTGGAGTAATAGTAGTAGATGCAGACAGTGTCAGTCTACTTGTCTCAGACGTGATGCCTATATGTATGATCATTGCATTAGATATCATCATGACTTTGTGTGGTTCTATTAATTGCTCGACAGTAATTCGTTCACCCACCATAATACTTGCTATCATGAGAGAAGCCTCTAGTGAACACTATGGCCCTCGGGTCTACTTCACATCATATTTTCAGCTCTACACTTTTACTTTGTTGCAC
This sequence comes from Hordeum vulgare subsp. vulgare, assembly GCF_904849725.1. Lineage (NCBI taxonomy): Eukaryota > Viridiplantae > Streptophyta > Magnoliopsida > Poales > Poaceae > Hordeum > Hordeum vulgare. The sequence continues at coordinate 197,551,388 of NC_058520.1, forward strand.
TTTCCACCTTCAGATCTCACCTTGCAATTAATTGTGAAGGGATTGACAACCCCTTTATATCGTTGGGTGCAAGTTTGTTTGTTTTTGAGCAGGTACTTTGGTCACTTGTCTTGATACTCCTACTGGATTGATACCTTGGTTCTGAAACCGAGGGAAATACTTACTGCTACTGTGCTGCATCACCCTTTCCTCTTCAAGGGAAAAACCAACGCAAGCTCAAGAGGTAGCAGTCACCGCGGGAACGGGAGGATCACCTAGCGGTGCATTAAGTACATATGCCTTCTTGAAATCCATGAGGATGAGCTTTAAGTTACGAGCCCAGCCGCATAGTTGCTCCCATTGTCTTTTAGCTTGGTTTTCTTTAGGAACGCGTTGAAGTTGAATGGGACATTTGTGTTGGTCATTGATACGTCCATTTTGCATCATGCTTTCATGTTGACATTTATCGCTTTTTGGGCTGTTATTACACTTCACGGTACAATACTTATGCCTTTTCTCTCTTATTTTGCAAGGTTTATATGAAGAGGGAGAATGCCGACAGCTCGAATTCTGGCTTGAAAAAGGAGCAAGTTTGAGATACCTATTCTGCACAACTCCAAAAGCCGTGAAAATCAATGAGGATTTATTTTGGGATTTATAAAAAATACTGGGCCAAAGAAGTGCCAGAGGGGTGCCAGCAGGAGGCCACAAGCCTGCTAGGTACGTCCACCCCCTTGGCCGTGCCTAGGGGGCTTGTGAGCTCCCTGCTGGCCCACTGCCCCCTCTTTTGCTACAAGAAGGGTTTCAGTCTGGAAAAAATCAAGAGGAGGCTTTTCGGAGGATTCGCCGCTGCCACGAGGCGGAACTTGAGCAGAACCAACCTAGAGCTCCGGCAGGACGATCGTGCCGGGGAAACTTCCCTCCCAGAGGGGGAAATCGTCGCCATCGTCATCACCAAAACTCCTCTCATCGAAGGGGATTCATCCCTAATATGTATGATCTATTAGTGTGTGGAATAAGCTTTGTACGAACCTGTGATGAGGAAGACATAAAAGCGAGAGACTGCATAATAAAGTTATTATTATAGGAGGCAATATAAAGTGACGTTCCTCCGCACTAAGAGGACACGCATCCAAACCTCAAAAGCGCATGACAACCTCTGCTTCCCTCTGCGAAGGGCCTATCTTGTACCTTTACTTTTTGCCCTTGAAAGAGTCATGGTGATCTTCACCAATTCCTTGTTTCGCCTTTATCTTGGCTAACGTCATATGCTAGGGAAAGATCTATATTCATATGTCAACTTGGAAGTAAGTATTCATGAATTATTATTGTTGACATTACCCTTGAGGTAAGCAGTTGGGAGGCGAAACTATAAGCCCCTATCTTTCTCTGTGTCCGACTGAAACTTTGATCTCATGAGTACCACGTGAGTTGTAGCAATTGTAGAAGACAAAAAGATGATTGAGTATGTGGATTTTCTTTACAAGCTCTTATTTGACTCTTTCCGATGTTGTGATAAATTGCAATTGCTTCAATGACTAAAGGCTATCGGTTGTTAATTCTCGGTAAGGTTCTTGATCCATGCTTTACTTTGTGAAGGAATTGTCACTTTAGCATAAGAGTTGATATGATGGCATTGCTGTTCTGATCGTGATCATGATGCGTGCATGTTCGTATCTTGTTTTGTTGACACCTCTCTCTCTAAACATGTGGGCATATTTATTGATCTCGGCTTTCGCTTGAGGACAAGCGAGGTCTAAGCTTGGGGGAGTTGATACGTCCATTTTGCATCATGCTTTCATGTTGATATTTATCGATTTTTGGGTTGTTATTACACTTCATGGTGCAATACTTATGCCTTGTCTCTCTTATTTTGCAAGGTTTATATGAAGAGGGAGAATGCCGACAGCTGGAATTCTGGCCTGAAAAAGGAGCAAGTTTGAGATACCTATTCTGCGCAACTCCAAAAGCCGTGAAAATTAACGAGGATTTTTTTGGGATTTATAAAAAATACTGGGCCGAAGAATTGCCAGAGGAGCGCCAGCACGAGGCCACAAGCCTGCTAGGCGCGGCCACCCCCTGGCCACGTCTAGGGGGCTTGTGAGATCCCTGCTGGCCCACTGCCCCCCCTCTTTTGCTACAAGAAAGGTTTCAGTCTGGAAAAAATCAAGAGGAGGCTTTTCGCAGGATTCGCCGCCGCCACGAGGCGGAACTTGAGCAGAACCAATCTAGAGCTCCGGCAGGACGATCCTGCCGGGGAAACTTCCCTCCCGGATGGGGAAATCGTCGTCATCGTCATCACCAACACTCCTCTCATCGGAGGGGACTCATCACCATCAACATCTTCATCAGCACCATCTCATCTCCAAACCCTAGTTCATCTCTTGTAACCAATCTCCGTCTCGCGACTCCGATTGGTACTTGTAGGGTTGCTAGTAGTGTTAATTACTCTTTGTAGTTGATGCTAGTTGGATTACTTGGTGGAAGAGTTTATGTTCAGATCTTTCATGCTACTCATTGTTGGAATTATGCCCTAGAGGCAATAATAAATATAGTTATTATTATAATTCCTGTATCAAGATAATCGTTTATTATCCATGCTATAATTGTATTGAATGAAGACTCATTTACATGTGTGGATACATAGACAAAACACCGTCCCTAGCAAGCCTCTAGTTGGCTAGCCAGTTGATCAAAGATAGTCAGTGTCTTCTGATTATGAACAAAGTGTTGTTGCTTGATAACTGGATCACGTCATTAGGAGAATCACGTGATGGACTAGACCCAAACTAATAGACATAGCATGTTGATCGTGTCATTTTGTTGCTACTGTTTTCTGCGTGTCAAGTATTTATTCCTATGACCATGAGATCATATAACTCACTGACACCGGAGGAATGCCTTGTGTGTATCAAATGTCGCAACGTAACTGGGTGACTATAAAGATGCTCTACATGTATCTCCGAAGGTGTTAGTTGAGTTAGTATGGATCAAGACTGGGATTTGTCACTCCGTGTGACGGAGAGGTATCTCGGGGCCCACTCGGTAATACAACATCACACACAAGCCTTGCAAGCAATGTGACTTAGTGAAAGTTGCGGGATCTTGTATTACGGAACGAGTAAAGAGACTTGCCGGTGAACGAGATTGAAATAGGTATGCGGATACTGACGATCGAATCTCGGGCAAGTAACATACCGAAGGACAAAGGGAATGACATACGGGATTATCTGAATCCTTGGCACTGAGGTTCAAACGATAAGATCTTTGTAGAATATGTAGGATCCAATATGGGCATCCAGGTCCCGCTATTGGATATTGACCGAGGAGTCTCTCGGGTCATGTCTATATAGTTCTCGAACCCGCAGGGTCTGCACACTTAAGGTTCGACGTTGTTTTATGCGTATTTGAGTTATATGGTTGGTTACCGAATGTTGTTCGGAGTCCCGGATGAGATCACGGACGTCACGAGGGTTTCCAGAATGGTCCGGAAACAAAGATTGATATATAGGATGACCTCATTTGATTAGCGGAAGGTTTTCGGAGTTACCGGGAATGTACCGAGAATGACGAATGGGTTCCGGGAGTTCACCGGGGGGGGGGGGGGCAACCCACCCCGGGGAAGCCCATAGGCCTTGAGGGTGGCACACCAGCCCTTAGTGGGGTGGTGGGACAGCCCAAAAGGGCCCTATGCGCCTAGGAAAGAAAATCAAAGAGAAAAGAAAAAAAGAGGAGGTGGGAAGGGAAGGAAGGACTCCCACCCACCAAACCAAGTCCAACTCGGTTTGGGGGGGGGGAGCCTTCCCCCTTGGACTCGGCCGACCCCCTTGGGGCTCCTTGAGCCCCAAGGCAAGGTCTCCTCCCTCCCACCTATATATACGGAGGTTTTAGGGCTGATTTGAGACGACTTTTCCACGGCAGCCCGACCACATACCTCCACGGTTTTTCCTCTAGACCGCGTTTCTACGGAGCTCGGGCGGAGCCCTGCTGAGACAAGGTCATCACCAACCTCCGGAGCGCCATCACGCTGCCGGAGAACTCTTCTACCTCTTCGTCTCTCTTGCTGGATCAAGAAGGCCGAGATCATCGTCGAGCTGTACGTGTGCTGAACGCGGAGGTGCCGTCCGTTCGGTACTAGATCGTGGGACTGATCGCGGGATTGTTCGCGGGGCGGATCGAGGGATGTGAGGACGTCCCACTACATCAACCGCGTTCACTAACGCTTCTGCTGTACGATCTACAAGGGTACGTAGATCACTCATCCCCTCTCGTAGATGGACATCACCAAGATAGGTCTTCGTGCGCGTAGGAAATTTTTTGTTTCCCATGCGACGTTCCCCAACAGTGGCATCATGAGCTAGGTTCATGCGTAGATGTCTTCTCGAGTAGAACACAAAAGTTTTTGTGGGCGGTGATGTTTGTTTTGCTGCCCTCCTTAGTCTTTTCTTGATTCCGCGGTATTGTTGGATTGAAGCGGCTTGGACCGACATTACTCGTACGCTTACGAGAGACTGGTTTCATCACTACGAGTAACCCCATTGCTCAAAGATGACTGGCAAGTGTCGGTTTCTCCAACTTTAGTTGAATCGGATTTGACCGAGGAGGTCCTTGGATGAGGTTAAATAGCAACTCATATATCTCCGTTGTGGTGTTTGCGTAAGTAAGATGCGATCCTACTAGATACCCGTGGTCACCACGTAAAACATGCAACAACAAAATTAGAGGACGTCTAACTTGTTTTTGCAGGGTATGCTTGTGATGTGATATGGCCAATGATGTGATGTGATATATTGGATATATGAGATGATCATGTTGTAATAGAAAATATCGACTTGCACGTCGATGGTACGGCAACCGGCAGGAGCCATAGGGTTGTCTTTATACTAACGTTTGTGCTTGCAGATGCGTCTACTATTTTGCTAGGATGTAGCTTTAGTAGTAATAGCATGAGTAGCACGACAACCCCGATGGCAACACGTTGATGGAGATCATGGTGTGGCGCCGGTGACAAGAAGATCGTGCCGGTGCTTTGGTGATGGAGATCAAGAAGCACGTGATGATGGCCATATCATGTCACTTATGAATTGCATGTGATGTTAATCCTTTTATGCACCTTATTTTGCTTAGAACGACGGTAGCATTATGAGGTGATCTCTCACTAAAATTTCAAGACAAATTTGTGTTCTCCCCGACTGTGCACCGTTGCTACAGTTCGTCGTTTCGAGACACCACGTGATGATCGGGTGTGATAGACTCAACGTTCACATACAACGGGTGCAAAACAGTTGCGCACGCGGAACACTCGGGTTAAGCTTGACGAGCCTAGCATGTGCAGACATGGCCTCGGAACACATGAGACCGAAAGGTCGATCATGAATCATATAGATGATATGATTAGCATAGGGATGCTTACCACTGAAACTATACTCAACTCACGTGATGATCGGACTTGAGCTAGTATAAGTGGATCATGAACCACTCAAATGACTAGAGAGATGTACTTTTTGAGTGGGAGTTTAGCGAATAATTTGATTAAGTTAAACTCTAATTATCTTGAACATAGTCTAAGTCCACTTTGAATATATTTGTGTTGTAGATCATGGCTCACGCGACAGTCACCCTGAATTTTAATACGTTCCTAGTGAAAGCTAAGTTGAAAGATGATGGAAGCAACTTTGTAGACTGGGCTCGTAATCTTAAGCTAATCTTACAAGCTGGGAAGAAGGATTATGTCCTTAATGCTGCGCTAGGAGATGAACCACCCGCTACGGCTGATCAGGATGTTAAGAACGCTTGGTTAGCACGTAAGGAGGACTACTCAATAGTTCAATGTGCAGTCTTGTATGGCTTAGAACCGGGACTTCAACGTCGCTTTGAGCGTCATGGAGCATTTGAGATGTTCCAGGAGTTGAAGTTTATCTTTCAGAAGAATGCCCGGATCGAGAGGTATGAGACCTCCGATAAATTCTATGCTTGCAAGATGGAGGAAAACTCGTCTGTCAGTGAACATGTGCTCAAAATGTCTGGGTACTCAAACCGTCTAGCTGAGCTGGGGATTGAACTCCCACAAGAGGCTATCACTGACAGAATCCTTCAATCACTGCCGCCAAGCTATAAAGGCTTTGTGTTGAAATACAACATGCAAGGGATGAACAAGTCTCCCGGCGAGTTGTTTGCGATGCTGGAAGTCGCAGAGTCTGAACTCCGTAAAGAGCATCAAGTGTTGATGGTGAATAAGACCACTAGTTTCAAGAGAAACGACAAAGGCAAGAAGGGTAATTCTAAGAAGAGCGGCAAGCCTGTTGCCAATCCGACGAAGAAACCCAAAGCTGGACCTAAGCCTGAAACGGAGTGTTACTATTGCAAGGGTATGGGTCACTGGAAGCGCAATTGCCCCAAGTATCTGGCAGATAAGAAGGCGGCCAAAGAAAAATCAGGTATATTTGATATACATGTTATTGATGTGTACTTAACCGGCTCTCGTAGTAGTGCCTGGGTATTCGATACCGGTTATGTTGCTTATATTTGCAACTCGAAACAGGAACTGCGGAATAGACGAAGGCTGGCGAAAGATGAAGTGACGATGCGCGTAGGAAATGGTTCCAAGGTTGATGCAATCGCCGTCGGCACAGTTTCACTTCAGTTACCATCAGGATTAGTGATGAACTTAAATCATTGTTATTTAGTGCCTGCGTTGAGCATGAACATTATATCTGGATCTTGTTTATTGCGAGACGGTTATTCTTTTAAGTCAGAGAATAATGGTTGTTCTATTTCTATGAGTAACATCTTTTATGGTCATGCACCTAATGTGAGAGGATTTTTCATATTGAATCTTGATAGCGATACGCATATACATAACATTGAGACCAAAAGAGTTAGAGTTAACAATGATAGCGCCATGTTTTTGTGGCACTGCCGCTTAGGTCATATTGGTGTAAAGCGCATGAAGAAACTCCATGCTGATGGACTTTTGGAGTCACTTGACTTTGATTCACTTGACACGTGCGAACCATGCCTCATGGGCAAGATGACTAAAACTCCGTTCTCCGGAACAATGGAGCGTGCAAGTGACTTGTTGGAAATCATACATACCGATGTGTGTGGTCCGATGAGCGTGGAGGCACGCGGCGGATATCGTTATTTTCTCACCTTCACTGACGATTTGAGTAGATATGGTTATGTCTACTTGATGAAGCACAAGTCTGAAACATTTGAAAAGTTCAAGCAATTTCAGAGTGAAGTGGAAAATCATCGTAACAAGAAGATCAAGTACTTACGGTCTGATCGTGGGGGTGAATATCTGAGTTTCGAGTTTGGTACTCACTTAAAACAATGTGGAATTGTTTCATAGTTAACACCGCCTGGAACACCACAGCGTAATGGTGTGTCCGAACGTCGTAATCGTACTCTATTAGAAATGGTGCGATCTATGATGTCTCTTACTGATTTGCCGTTATCGTTTTGGGGTTATGCATTAGAAACAGCTGCATTCACTTTAAATAGGGCACCATCAAAATCCGTTGAGACGACACCATACGAACTGTGGTATGGCAAAAGGCCAAAGTTGTCGTTTCTTAAAGTTTGGGGATGTGATGCTTATGTCAAAAAGCTTCAGCCTGAAAAGCTGGAACCCAAAGCGGAAAAGTGAGTCTTCATAGGTTACCCAAAAGAGACAGTTGGGTACACCTTCTATCTCAAATCCGAGGGCAAAGTGTTTGTTGCTAAAAACGGAGCTTTTCTCGAGAAGGAGTTTCTCTCGAGAGAATTGAGTGGGAGGAAGATAGAACTTGACGAGGTTGTCGAACCTCTCATCCCTCTGGATGGTGGCGCAGGGCAAGGGGAAACCTCTGTCGTTGCGACGCCGGTTGAGGAGGAAGTTGATGATGATGATCATGAAACTCCAGTTCAAGTTTCTGTCGAACCACGCAGGTCGACGAGACCACGTGCTGCTCCAGAGTGGTACGGTAATCCCGTCTTATCAATCATGTTGTTAGACAACAATGAACCTGCAAATTATGAAGAAGCAATGGTGGGCCCAGATTCCAACAAATGGCTAGAAGCCATGAAGTCCGAGATAGGATCCATGTATGAGAACAAAGTGTGGACTTTGGAGGTACTACCTGAGGGCCGCAAGGCTATTCAGAACAAATGGATCTTTAAGAGGAAGACGGACGTCGACGACAATGTGACCGTTTATAAAGCTCGACTTGTGGCAAAGGGTTTTTCACAAGTTCAAGGAGTTGACTACGATGAGACATTCTCACCCGTAGCGATGCTTAAGTCCGTCAGAATCATGTTAGCAGTAGCTGCATTTTTCGATTATGAAATCTGGCAGATGGATGTCAAAACGGCGTTCCTTAACGGTTTCCTTAAGGAAGAGTTGTATATGATACAACCCAAAGGTTTTGTCGATCCTAAGAATGCAAACAAGGTGTGCAAGCTCCAGCGATCCATTTATGGACTGGTGCAAGCATCTCAGAGTTGGAACAAACGCTTTGATGAGGTGATCAAAGCATTTGGGTTTATACAAGTGGTTGGAGAATCTTGTATTTACAAGAAAGTGAGTGGGAGCTCTGTGGCGTTTCTAATATTATATGTGGATGACATATTGCTGATTGGAAACAACGTGGAGTTTTTAGAGAGCATAAAGTATTACTTGAATAAGAGTTTCTCTATGAAGGACCTAGGAGAAGCTGCTTACATTCTAGGCATTAAGATCTATAGGGATAGATCAAAACGCCTGATAGGACTTTCACAAAGCACATACCTTGATAAAGTTTTGAAGAGGTTCAAAATGGAACAGTCCAAGAAAGGGTTCTTGCCAGTTTTACAAGGTACAAGATTGAGTAAGACTTAGTGCCCAGCAACTGATGAAGATAGAGAGCATATGCGCTCCGTCCCCTATGCTTCAGCCATAGGTTCTATCATGTATGCAATGCTGTGCACTAGACCGGATGTTAGCCTGGCCAGAAGTATGGCAGGTAGGTTCGAGAGTAATCCAGGAGTGGATCACTGGACATCGGTCAAGAATATCCTAAAGTACCTGAAAAGGACTAAGGAGATGTTTCTCGTGTATGGAGGTGACGAAGAGCTCGCCGTAAAAGGTTACGTCGATGCAAGCTTTGACACAGATCCGGACGACTCTAAGTCGCAAACCGGATACGTATTTATTCTTAATGGGGGTGCGGTAAGCTGGTGCAGTTCCAAGCAAAGCGTCGTAGCAGATTCTACATGTGAAGCGGAGTACATGGCTGCCTCGGAGGCGGCTAAGGAGGGTGTCTGGATGAAGCAGTTCATGACGGATCTTGGAGTGGTGCCAAGTGCACTGAATCCAATAACCTTGTTCTGTGACAACACGGGTGCCATTGCCTTAGCAAAGGAACCACGGTTTCACCGGGGGGGGGGGGGGGGGGGGCAACCCACCCCGGGGAAGCCCATAGGCCTTGAGGGTGGCACACCAGCCCTTAGTGGGGTGGTGGGACAGCCCAAAAGGGCCCTATGCGCCTAGGAAAGAAAATCAAAGAGAAAAGAAAAAAAGAGGAGGTGGGAAGGGAAGGAAGGACTCCCACCCACCAAACCAAGTCCAACTCGGTTTGGGGGGGGAGCCTTCCCCCTTGGACTCGGCCGACCCCCTTGGGGCTCCTTGAGCCCCAAGGCAAGGTCTCCTCCCTCCCACCTATATATACGGAGGTTTTAGGGCTGATTTGAGACAACTTTTCCACGGCAGCCCGACCACATACCTCCACGGTTTTTCCTCTAGACCGCGTTTCTGCGGAGCTCGGGCGGAGCCCTGCTGAGACAAGGTCATCACCAACCTCCGGAGCGCCTTCACGCTGCCGGAGAACTCTTCTACCTCTTCGTCTCTCTTGCTGGATCAAGAAGGCCGAGATCATCGTCGAGCTGTACGTGTGCTGAACGCGGAGGTGCCGTCCGTTCGGTACTAGATCGTGGACTGATCGCGGGATTGTTCGCGGGGCGGATCGAGGGATGTGAGGACGTTCCACTACATCAACCGCGTTCACTAACGCTTCTGCTGTACGATCTACAAGGGTACGTAGATCACTCATCCCCTCTCGCAGATGGACATCACCATGATAGGTCTTCGTGCGCGTAGGAAATTTTTTGTTTCCCATGCGATGTTCCCCAACACTCATTACCTCTCTGGTCATGAATATGATTATGCTTTGTGAGTAGTTACTTTTGTTCCTGAGGACATGGGATAAGTCATGCTATAAGTAGTCATGTGAATTTGGTATTCGTTCGATATTTTGATGTGTTGTATGTTGTTTTTCCTCTAGTGGTGTTATGTGAACGTCGACTACATAACAGTTCACCATTATTTGGGCCTAGAGGAGGGCATTGGGAAGTAGTAAGTAGATGATGGGTTGCTAGAGTGACAGAAGCTTAAACCCTAGTTTATGCGTTGCTTCGTAAGGGGCTGATTTGGATCCACTAGTTTAATGCTATGGTTAGACTTTGTCTTAATTCTTCTTTCGTAGTTGCGGATGCTTGCGAGAGGGGTTAATCATAAGTGGGATGCTTGTCCAAGTAAGGGCATTACCCTAGCGCCGGTCCATCCACATATCAAACTATCAACGTAACGAACGCGAATCATATGAACATGATGAAAACTAGCTTGACAGAATTTCCCATGTGTCCTCGGGGCCGTTTTACCTCCTATAAGACTTTGTCCAGGTTTGTCCCTTGCTATAAAAGAGATTGGGCCACTTTGCTGCATCGTTGTTACTGTTTTTACTTGCTACTTACCGCAAATCATCTCACCACACAACTACTTGTTACCGATAATTTTAGTGCTTGCAGATATTACCTTGTTGAAAACCACTTGTCAGATCCTTCTTCTCCTCGTTGGGTTCGACACTCTTACTTATCGAAAGGACTACGATAGATCCCCTATACTTGTGGGTCATCAAGACTCTTTTCTGGCGTCGTTGCCGGGAGTGAAGCGCCTTTGGTAAGTGGAACTTGGTAAGGAAACATTCATATAGTGTGCTGAAATTTATTGTCACTTGTCACTATGGAAACTAATCCTTTGAGGGGCTTGTTCAGGGTAACTTCACCTCGAACGGAAGCACAAAGAGTTGCTCCTCAACCTGCTGCACCTACTGAAAATATTTTCTATGAATTTCCTTCGGGTATGCTTGAGAAACTGCTGGCTAATCCTTTTACACGAGATGGAACATCACATCCCTACTTGCATCTAATCTATGCAGATGAAGTTTGTGGTTTATTTAAGCTTGCAGGTTTGCCCGAGGATGAGGTCAAGAAGAAGGTATTTCCCTTATCTTTGAGGGATAAGGCGTTGACATGGTATAGGCTATGTGATGATACTGGATCATGGAACTACAATTGGTTGAAATTGGAATTTCATCAAAAGTTTTATCCTATGCATTTAGTACATCGTGATCAGAATTATATTTATAATTTTTGGCCTCGTGACAGAGAAAACATCGCTCAAGATTGGGGGAGGCTTAAATCAATGTTATATTCATGCCCCAATCATGAGCTTTCGAGAGAAATTATCATTCAGAACGTCTATGCTCGACTTTCTCATGATGATCGCACCATGCTTGACACTTCTTGTACCGGTTCTTTTATGAAGAGAGATATTGACTTCAAATGGAATTTACTGGAGAGAATTAAACGCAACTCTCAAGATTGGGAGCTTGATGAAGGTAAGGAGTCAGGTATGAATTTCAAGTTTGATTGCGTTAAATCCTTTGTTGAAACAAATACCTTTTGTGATTTTAGCGCTAAGTATGGACTTGACTCTAAGATAGTAGCTTCATTGTGTGAATCATTTGCTACTCATATTGATCTCCCCAAAGAGAAGTGGTTTAAATATCATCCTCCCTTAGAAGTCAATGTAGTTAAACCCAATCCAGTTGAAGAGAAAGTCATTACCTATAATGATCCTATTGTTCCCAGTGCTTACATTGAGAAAACACCTTTCCATGTTAGGATAAAGGATCATTTTAAAGCTTCAACTGTGATACGTAGGGGCTACATTAGAACACCTACACCCCCTGAGCAAATTAGAGTTGAACCTAGCATTGCTATTATCAAAGATCTCCTGTCCGACAATGTTGATGGCCATGATATTCACTTCCGTGAAGATGCTGCTAGAATTGCTAAACCACATGCTAGAGCTAAACATAGGCCTGTTGTTGGCACGCCTGTTGTTTCTGTTAAGATAGGAGATCATTGTTATCATGGTTATGTGACGTAGGTTTTAGTGTTAGTGCAATACCTCAATCCTTATATGATAAAATCAAAGACGAGATTGCACCTGTTGAGATAGAGCCTACTGATGTCACTATTCAGCTTGCCAATAGAGATACTATCTGCACTGTGGGAATTGTTAGGGATGTTGAAGTATTGTGTGGTAAAACGAAGTATCCTGCTGATTTCCTCGTTCTTGCTACCACCCAAGATAGCTTTTATCCCATCATATTTGGTATACCCTTTCTCAATACTGTCAATGCTCATATTGACTGTGAGAAGCAAACTGTCACTGTTGGCTTTGAAGGTGTGCCACACAAGTTCAATTTCTCCAAGTTTGGTAGAGAACCTCATGAAAAAGAGTTGCCCAGTAAGGATGAAACTATTGCCTTAGCCTCTATTGCTGTGCCTCCTACTGATCCTTTAGAGCAATACTTGCTTGAGCATGAAAATGATATGCATATGGATGAAAGGGATGAGATAGATAGAGTTGTCTTAGAACAATATCCTATCCTTCAGAATAATCTGCCTGTTGAACTGCTTGGGGATCCACCCCCACCAAAGGGTGATCCTGTGTTCGAGCTTAAACAGTTGCCTGATACTCTTAAGTATTCTTATCTTGATGTGAAAGAGATATATGCTGTTATTATTAGTGCTAGCCTCTCAGAGCATGAAGAAAAGAAGTTACTGAAAACTCTGAGGAAGCGCCGCGCTGCTATTGGATATACTCTTGATGATCTTAAGGGCATTAGTCCCACTCTATGCCAGCACAAGATTAAAACTGATCCCAATTCCAAACCAGTTGCTAATCATCAAAGGAGATTAAATCCTAAGATGAAAGAGGTAGTAAGAAAAGAAATACTAAAACTCCTGGAAGCAGGTATTATCTATCCAGTTGCTCATAGTGATTGGGCGAGTCCGGTGCATTGCGTCCCAAAGAAGGGAGGTATTACCGTTGTCCCTAATGATAAGGATGAATTGATCCCACAAAGGATTATTACTGTCTATAGGATGGTGATCGATTTTAGGAAATTGAATAAAGCCACTAGGAAAGATCATTACCCTTTGCCTTTTATCGACCAAATGCTAGAAAGACTGTCTAAACACACACACTTCTGCTTTCTAGACGGTTATTCTGGTTTCTCCCAAATACCAGTTGCACAAGCTGATCAGGGGAAAACCACTTTCACCTGCCTTTTCGGTAGTTTTGCTTATAGACGTATGCCTTTTGGCTTATGTAATTGTCACGGCCAAGATGCGACCCTATCCTCAATTTGGCACGAAGGCCTCGTCAGGGATAGAAGCGCATCTCGTCGTGTCGCAAGAATGGATATCGTTACAAGTACATGTACTGAAAAGGAGAGATATATATAGAATTGGCTTACACTCGCCACAAGCTACATCAGAGTCACATCAGTACATTACATAAACATCAAGAGTAAGAGCAGGGTCCGACTACGGACGAAGACAAACGAGAAAATAAGAACGACGTCCATCCTTGCTATCCCAGGCTGCCGGCCTAGAACCCATCCTAGATCGATGAAGAAGAAGAAGAAGAAGCAACTCCAAATGAACAATCAAAGCGCTCGCGTCAAGTAACCTTTACTTGTACCTGCAACTGGTGTTGTAGTAATCTGTGAGCCACAGGGGACTCAGCAATCTCATTTCCAAAGGTATCAAGACTAGCAAAGCTTAATGGGTGAGGTAAGGTTAAGTGGTGAGGTTGCAACAGCGACTAAGCATGTATTTGGTGGCTAAACTAACGAGTACAAGAAATAAGAGGGGGAAGATCTACGCATCACGGACGTTACCACTCATGATCAAATGAATGATCTTGAACACCTACCTACGTCAGACATAACCCCACCGTGTCCTCGATCGGAGAAGGAACTCACGAAAGAGACAATCACGGTTACACACACAGTTGGCATATTTTAATTAAGTTAACTTCAAGTTATCTAGAACCAGTGTTAAACAAAGCTTCCACGTTGCCACATAACTGCGGGCACGGCTTTCCGAAAGATTTAACCCCGCAGGGGTGCTCCAACTAGTCCATCACAAATTACCACAAGCCGCATAGAAATCCTCAATCACGAAGCTCGCAATCTCGTCGGATTCCCTAGTGGAAAACCTCAACTCTGAGATTACCCAAAGCATCACCGGAATCCCGATGCACAAGATATTCCATCAAAGGTAAAACTAATCCAGCAAGGCCGTCCGACGTGTCGACGATCCCGATAGGAGTCGTGTACCTCGTTCTCAGGACACGACGGATGAGATAGATGTCGGGATTGCTAAACCTCCGGGTGACCAGAGGGGCGCCGGACATCACTCAGGTCGGACCAACACTCATGAGGAGCACTGGCCCGGGGGTTGATTAAATTATCCTCGGGGCCCGGAAGTCCCTATGCAATTTCATTAGGTTATGAAGCAAATGTAGTACCAAAGTTGGGCCTTGCCAGACCAACTTTATTCTAAAACGAATTATCAAGGGGGTCCCCATAACAACCCCGATCGTGTTAGGAGCGCTCAATTATGGAACATAACACCGGTAGCCGAAACTAAGGGGGCAAAGGTGGCACAAAACACCAGGCTAGAAAGGCCGAGCCTTCCACCCTTTACCAAGTATATAGGTGCATTTAATTAAATAGCATTTAAATATGGTGATATAACAAGGAACCCATGTTTTCACATGGAAGCAACTGCACCCGCGACTAGCAACGCTAACACAGGGTTAAGCAAGCGGTAACATAGCCAATCAGTGGTTTGCTAGGTTGAACACGTTGATGGTTTTCATGGCATTGTTGGGAGGCTCATATTTAACATGTGGTAGGCAACGAGACATAATCGATAGCATCGAAATAACTAGCATGGCAATGATAGTAATGGTATCTGGGGAAATGGTCATCTTGCCTGAGATCCCGCTTGGAAGAAGAATGCCTCCGTGAAGCAGACGAACCGGCGTAGTCGAACAGGTCCTCACATCCGACACGCTTGCAGAACTCTATCGAGACAGGGAAAACCGGAAACAAGCATCAACACACTAAATTCACCACACGATGCACAACAAAAAAATGCATGAGCAGCTGAATACATGCAAGTCACGACATGACAATTCACACAAACAAACACTACACATTAAGTGAACTTCAATATGCAACGAGTTGCATATTGACGAAACTCCACGTTAATTATTTAGTTCTATCCCGATTAGATACACGACAATATTAAATGTGGTTAACATGGCAAGAGGTGAAGCATAATTAAACTACCTATCTAGGCATTTTAAATGAGGTCGGAAATGACATATAGCACCTCCGGAACGACCTCACATGTTAATTTACAATTCTGTCCAGATCTGAACTAAAAATTTAATTAGTTGTTAAACAGAAAAACAAATAGGTTCACGTGATTCTACGCGTCATGACAAGCAATTTACACAAAGAGAACATGTCCAACGGAGCTACGGTTCTAAAGATACAAGCACCGCAAGATATGATGGCATGAATGCAATATGTGTGCAACGACGGTCACGAGCACTTCAAAACATACAACCAGCAAGGGAAAATGAAACTACACGAGATTCTAAGCAAGTTTCATGTAGGACATGATCAAATTGGAGCTACGGTTCAACAACTACGAGCAAAACAAGATATCACTACAATCTGCCAAAATCAGCCACATAGCATTTCCTACACCCCACAACTACGAGCTACTCAACTCCAATATACTCAAGCAAGGCATGTCACGAAAGAGGGCAAGAAGCACTACCACAAACAACTAACAACAACTAGCATGGCATCAAGGATCACTAGGGAAAGAAGACACAAAATGGCATCACACACACTATTTCAGACTTGGTGAAAATTACACCTCATGAAAGTGCAGTTTTCGATTTGAAGCCATATTGACAGCAGCAAAGCCCATAGCTACAGGACTCCAAATGGCATGAAAATTCACATCATGCTAGAGAAACACAAGGTCTACAACTAACTCCATTGCACCAACCTCAAAAGAGCTACATATCACAAGTTACAAGCAAGACAAGACATCAACAAAATATAACAGATCTCAGACTTAGAAATATTTCAGCATCTCTAAAACATCACTATTTCTGGCAACTTGAGAGCAAGCAAACCACACCTAAACATGCATTTCTATTGCAACCAAAAATTACCAGGAGCTAGACTAAGCATCCAAGAACAACTCTCTAGTTGTTAACCCCGTGAAACGAAGCACGAAATAAATCCTACGAAAAAGACAATAGGGCAACATTGCAAAATATCGCGCGAACTAACTTCCTCAAAAGCTAAAACTAATTGCATAAAAAAATCCAATGGATTTTTCTATCCCGAAAACATATAAAACATGTGGGGTTGCAACACGAAAATATTGCCACAGGTAAATGCGAGAAAATAACCTATACACGGAAAAATAAACTAGCGGCTAATCCCTACGTGCAAAAATACCATCGGCTACTCTAAAATACATGGCAAATGGGTCCCTAGAGCATGAACAGTTTATCTAAGGCATTCGGGCAAACCGGACACGCGTGAAAAATAAATACGGGACGCAAACATAATTGGACAGCATGTTAATCTATGTATACGGCACGCTAAACGTCGTTAAACAAATATGCAAGTTTTAAATTCGTATTCTACGCACAAAACTACCACAAAACCATATCTAATATGTCACGATCCGACTTACGGATAATAAACTACAGACGTTTTATTATCGCCTATTTTTCTGGAAATAATATATTCTCAGAAAATTCCTAAGCTAAATGGGCCTAATAGTGGGCGCAACTTAGCTAAACAGATACCTGGGCGAGGGAAAAGAGGGTCTCACCTTGGGGCCGAAAGGAGGAGGCGGACCGAGGCCTGGAGGGCGTACTGGCCTGGAGATGGGCCTAGGGTCAGAGGAGAGCAGGCCCACGTGGGTGCTGGCGAGCGCTGCGCGTGGTCGGGCGGCCGTCCTCTTTGCAGGAAGCATGGCGGCGCGGCAGAGTGCCGACGGAGGAGCTCCCGGCTCGGCTGCGAGGGGAACCGACGAGGGAACCTGTTCGGCAGTTCGATCCGGCCAGGATCCACCCGTTCCCGGCGGCGGCGGCCGGCGATGGGCTCTAAAAACGACGGGGAAGGCGCGGGGGTGGCGGTTGCTGCTATTGCGGATGCTCACGTCGGCCTAGACAGGCCATGGCGGCAGGATCCGAGGCAGCGGCGGCGAATCTGGCTGGCCGGAGGTGGCGAAAGGGCAGGTGCTCCGGCTAGGGCTCCGGCTGCTGCGGGGCTGTGGGGCGAGGGGCTCGGGAGGAGCTGTGCGAGTCTGCGGGCATGGGAGAGCTCCGGTGGTCGCTAGGACATGTCCGATTTGACCACGGACATGTCTAGTAGGTGGGGATTTGGACTAATCTGAGCCATTAGATGTAAATCCAATGGCCAGATTTGTTCAGAGGGGTCGGGCTGCGGGATTTAGAGGGTTAGGCCTAGCAGGTGGAGTTTTTGAGGGGGGTGGCTGCAAAAATGGCTAGGCGAAACCCTAGTGGAGTGAGAGGGGTCTCTCTAGGGGGTGATACTTATATAGGGTTGGTCTCTGGTGGGTGGACCTGATCCGGCCGATCGCGATCCGATGACCACGAACGGAGGAAGTGGCTAGGTGGCACTACCAACCTGTGTAGACGGGCTAAGTAGGGGAGAGAGGGAAATAGCGCGGCGTTGCAACATGATTTAAAACACCGACACACTTCCGACGATACACCGAATACGGTGCCGCTACGGTCGACCGTTCGGGTACCAGACGGTCTCCAACCGCGATGAAATTCGACAGGCGTCCTAGCTATAACTAAACACGACCGCATGCCAAGTTTCACCCCGATCAGAGAAAGTTTTCAACACACTTTTAAAACAGGGTTTTGTCGATGCCGCGGGCGCGTGCATGTGCGGTCGGGCTCAGAACGGACAACGACGCGAACCGGCAACTAACAACGGATGCAAGTTTTGAAAACTAGCGGCAACGGAGATGCCGATGCAATGCAGATGATGCGCATGATGCGATGATGATGCGACAAAAGAAAATAGACACACAACGAAAACAGAAAGAAAAGGGGAATCTTCTGGAACGTCGGCATCGGGCTGTCACAACTCTCCTACACTACAAGAGGATCTCGCCCCGAGATCCAAGAATGAAAGGGGGAGAGGATGATAAAGAACAAGAGGTAAAAACTTAGTCGGTTCTTTGACAAACGAGTGAAACCAATGATCCTTGAAAGTTGCAAAGAGATGAGGAATGATATGAGAAAGAAGCAAGAATTCACGGAAAATTTCGGCAACACTTCGGTAGGAAAACGGGACAAAAAATTCGATAAGATGGTAGAAATAGACAATATTCATAACAAACAACTAAATAGAACATGGGAACACCATGATCTTGATAGAACAACATGATAGACACAAAAGAGCAACATCACAATGCCTCCGAAACAATAGAATATGAACTAGATCATACGGAAGAAGAGAATGAAGAAAAGAATGACAACCACTATCTCAAATGAACTTGGCAAGCATCCTTGCGAGAAGAATTGAACGGAGTTGTTGGAAAAACAACAACGAAAAGAACAAGATAGTAGTGGGCTTATGAAAATCATCTCAACAAATATGAGGTGACAACCAACCACTAAAAGAAACAAGGATAGTTTCGGGAAACAAGACATGAACAATTTCTTACACCAAGAGAATAAATTGAGAACTTGAATTAATGACAAGCACCATGATAGAAACAATCCATAGGAAAAGCTTTAGGTGAAATCCAAACCAAGATAGCTCAACGAAGAAATCATGGGTAGAAATATCTCATGATCATAGAATTGGTGGGTTTAATTATCTCATACTTGAAAGGAAATCTCTTCGAGGCTCCTACACTAACAGGAATGCTATAATACCACCTCAAAGGATAAAGGAAGAACAATTACACATATAAATGCAAGAGAAAGGATACTTGAGGTTCTTCAACAAGAATCTTGAAGAACACTTTGAGAATGAATTGAAACCTTGATGACCCACCATGAAGGACCTCCGTATACAAATGAACGATGCAAAGATATGAAGGTAGAAAAGAATAAGATTATGACCTTACCAAGATTTAGAAAAAGCCTCACAAAGAGATACTTAAAAGAACTCGGAACTCCGGAAAAGAAAGATAGGCACTTGAGAAAATAATTGATATCATGAGCCCTCCGGAAGAAGAATTTAGATTACTATGAACAAGAATAATAATTATGTTACGCTCATCCTTCATCAAATTAAATTGATGACAAGCAACGGATTTAGCATAGCACTTATTCCTCTTGAAAAGATTAAAGAGAGATAGATAAAGCACAAAATAGAAGAAATGTTGCAAGAAACACCGGTAAGAATTCACAATTGAATGGGAACACCACGAATTAATGGAGAAACATGAGAATGAAGAGATCATGAGCCACCTGAGAGAAAACTTGAACAAGGCACTGGATAATCGAGAGACGAACGAAGAGACAACAATGGAGAAAAATTGAGGATGAAAGCTGAAAGCTGAGAACGAAGAATCTTCTAAAATGATGGCCTTCGGAGGATCGAGAATGAAAACAACTCAGAAATACATCGGATAGCAAGAAAGAGATTACTCATGATTGGGAATAAATCAAGATGATGGCAGAAGGCTGAAACGATGAATCCTGAAGAGAATGGACCAATATTGAGAGAAACACTCATTCGAATTTGCAAGCTGGGAATGATGACGGGGAACAACACCAAGAATAGCTGAGACACCCGGAAATAAGAAAAAAATGCAAGGTTGAGCCAAATATGAGAATTAATTCCAATAGATCTTGAAGAAGGGATATGAGTGATGAAAATCATACTTAGGTCATAGTTGAAAGATTTAATGATCTCCGGAAAAAGATTAAAAGAGCCAGGAAAGATCCTGGGAAAACCTGTGGGTTATGGGCCCACTCGAAGAAATCCCCGTTGACAAGATTGCTTAGAAGAGGGATATTGCACCGGTACAAATGAAGACTAGATGAGGTTAGCACCCCGAAATCAATGAAAGAATTGAAAACAAGAATTTCTGAGATATCTTTAACACTCCGGATAGAAAGAGAGAGGAATTAAAAAAACAAGATAGGCTGAAAGAATTTCCAATGTCGGAAAGAATTTAATGGTTGAAAAGGATATGATGACCACGGATAACTGAATTGAATTCACCGGAAAAGATAACAAGACTGAATAAAGATGAACACGAAGCTCCTGAGACTCTTCACAATGAAACACCGGATAAGACACGGAAGAAAAGATAGCGAAAGCACAAGAAAGAACACTCTTGGATAAAAACTAATCACTGAAGAAAAAGGGCGGGAGGGTGGGGAAAAAACAAAGATGACTTGGAACAGATGAGATGAACTCCGGCATAAAATGAGAGAATGATCTTGCCAAATTAGATAAGATTGAATTCAGTGAAGAGAAGCACACCGGTTGAATGGAATTGATACGATGACTCCGGTTGACAAGAATTGATAAGACAACTGATTGAGCAAAAGAATTAGCATTCACATAAAAATATGAGAACACCTCTTAGGAAAGATCTAAAATCACCACTTGACATAGAAGCAACTTAAATTACCATATTCAACAAAACAAAGGGATGAGGCTTATGAAACAAGCCAGAACAAACTCATGGGAAAGATTTCATCCGATATTTTCGTGGATAGGAATGCACGGGCTCGATTTTATAGTATCCATCAAGTGCAAGGTTGTGCACCCTACATACGAAGCGTCCCCGAGTCGTAGCAAGCTACAAGGAATCTTTAAGACACAACGTGTACCGTTGTAAGTCGATCGTGAACAAACGAATCCACTAGATGTCGAACCCCAACCTAACATCATGCATTTGTTGGAAGAATGTCCTATAAGTAACTACTTGAATTCCCACCTATGAATTCCTGAAATATCTGGTCATGCAATCTGGTACACGGATACAAGGAGTAATATTCACACAACTCCTATACTAACCCGTCACCTGTATCACATCCGTCAACACACAACCAGAATCTTGGACCTTCATCTACAACAGACCCTCGTGATCACAACGATACAAAGTATGGCAGTACTCCCAAACAATCTGCACTAGTACTGGGGACATCGGGGTTATCTCGCCACTACCAGTATTGAAGCAATTACGAACATCCTTCGTTCTGAGATATTAAGAAATCTAAATGATAACGATGTGCTCGAGAATCCCCTGGAGCTCAACTCCCCTGAAACTCAAAGTAGATAGGAGGCACCAAGAAAGAACTCCGTCACATCGGCATCATATAGATTCCAAGAATATATGCGTGATCCTAATTTTTTTTTGTGTGAGAAGAGGATTAGAATTAAATTATTACATCAGGATTCCTCACCAGAGCATAAAAGAGGAGAAAAAATAATCCTACACTCCGATATATAACTAGACTCAAAGCAGTTTTTCACTAGACTCGACTCGGCCAAGTTCGATCAATCAAGGGGGCTCCTAGGTCGGTACTGCTCTGATACCAACTTGTTACGCCCAAGATGCGACCCTATCCTCAATTTGACACGAAGGCCTCGTCAGGGATAGAAGCGCATCTCGTCGTGTCGCAAGAATGGATATCGTTACAAGTACATGTACTGAAAAGGAGAGATGTATATATAGAATTGGCTTACACTCGCCACAAGCTACATCAGAGTCACATCAGTACATTACCTAAACATCAATAGTAAGAGCAGGGTCCGACTACAGACGAATACAAACGAGAAAATAAGAACGACGTCCATCCTTGCTATCCCAGGCTGCCGGCCTGGAACCCATCCTAGATCGATGAAGAAGAAGAAGAAGAAGCAACTCCAAATGAACAATCAACGCGCTCGCGTCAAGTAACCTTTACTTGTACCTGCAACTGGTGTTGTAGTAGTCTGTGATCCACAGGGGACTCAGCAATCTCATTTCCAAAGGTATCAAGACTAGCAAAGCTTAATGGGTGAGGTAATGTTAAGTGGTGAGGTTGCAACAGCGACTAAGCATGTATTTGGTGGCTAAACTTACGAGTACAAGAAATAAGAGGGGGAAGATCTACGCATAACAGACGTTACTACTGATGATCAAATGAATGATCCTGAACACCTACCTACGTCAGACATAACCCCACCGTGTCCTCGATCGGAGAAGGAACCCACGAAAGAGAGAGTCACGATTACGCACACAGTTGGCATATTTTAATTAAGTTAACTTCAAGTTATCTAGAACCAGTGTTAAACAAAGCTTCCACGTTGCCACATAACTGCAGGCACGGCTTTTTGAAAGAGTTAACCCTGCAGGGGTGCTCCAACTAGTCCATCACAAATTACCACAAGCCGCATAGAAATACTCAATCACGAAGCTCGCGATCTCGTCGGATTCCCTAGTGGAAAACCTCAACTCTGAGATTACCCAAAGCATCACCGGAATCCCGATGCACAAGATATTCCGTCAAAGGTAAAACTAATCCAGCAAGGCCGCCCCACGTGTCGACGATCCCGATAGGAGTCGCGTACCTCGTTCTCAGGACACGACGGATGAGCTAGACGTCGGGTCGCTAAACCTCCGGGTGACCAGAGGGGCGCCGGACATCTCTCACGTGGGACCAACACTCATGAGGAGCACTGGCCGGGGGGTTGATTAAATTATCCTCGGGATCCGGAAGTCCCTATGTAATTTCATTAGGTTATTAAGAAAATGTAGTACCAAAGTTGGGCCTTGCCAGACCAGCTTTAATCTAAAACGAATTATCAAGGGGGTCCCCATAACAACCCCGATCGTGTTAGGAGCGCTCAATTATGGAACATAACACCGGTAGCCGATACTAAGGGGGCAAAGGTGGAACAAAACACCAGGCTAGAAAGGCCGAGCCTTCCACCTTTTACCAAGTATATAGGTGCATTAAATTAAATAGCATTTAAATATGGTGATATAATAAGGAACCCATGTTTTCACATGGAAGCAACTGCACCTGCAACTAGCAACGCTAACACAGGGTTAAGCAAGCGGTAACATAGCCAATCAGTGGTTTGCTAGGTTGAACAGGTTGATGGTTTTCATGGCATTGTTGGGAGGCTCATATTTAACATGTGGCAGGCAACGAGACACAATCGATAGCATCCAAATAACTAGCATGGCAATGATAGTAATGGTATCTGGGGAAATGGTCATCTTGCATGAGATCCCGCTTGGAAGAAGAATGCCTCCATGAAGGAGACGAACCGACGTAGTCGAACGGGTCCTCACATCCGACACGCTTGCGGAACTCTATCGAGACGGGGAAAACCGGAAACAAGCATCAACACACGAAATTCACCACACGATGCAAAACACAAATGATGCATGAGCAGCTGAATACATGTAAGTCACGACATG
This sequence comes from Hordeum vulgare subsp. vulgare, assembly GCF_904849725.1. Taxonomy (NCBI): domain Eukaryota; kingdom Viridiplantae; phylum Streptophyta; class Magnoliopsida; order Poales; family Poaceae; genus Hordeum; species Hordeum vulgare. The sequence goes on from NC_058520.1 coordinate 197,575,052, forward strand.
ACAATTCACACAAACAAACACTACACATTAAGTGAAGTTCAATATGCAACGAGTTGCATATTGACGAAACTCCACGTTAATTATTTAGTTCTACCCCGATTAGATACATGGCAATATTAAATGTGGTTAACATGGCAAGAGGTGAAGCGTAATTAAACTACCTATCTAGGCATTTTAAATGAGGTCGGAAATGACATATAGCACCTCCGGAACGACCTCATATGTTAATTTACAATTCTGTCCAGATCTGAACTAACACATTTAATTAGTTGTTAAACAGAAAAACAAATAGGTTCACGTGATTCTACGCGTCATGACAAGCAATTTACACAAAGATAACATCTCCAACGGAACTACGGTTCTAAAGATACAAGCACCGCAAGATATGATGGCATGAATGCAATATGTGTGCAACGACGGTCACGAGCACTTCAAAACATACAACTAGCAAGGGAAAATGAAACTACACGAGAGTCTAAGAAAGTTTCATGTAGGACATGATCAAATTGGAGCTACGGTTCAACAACTACGAGCAAAACAAGATATCACTACAATCTGCCAAAATCAGCCACATAGCATTTCCTACACCCCATAGCTACGAGCTACTCAACTCCAATATACTCAACCAAGGCATGTCACAAAAGAGGTCAAGAAGCAATACCTCAAACAACTAACAACAACTAGCATGGCATCAAGTATCACTAGGGAAAGAGGAGACAAAATGGCATCACAAACACTATTTCAGACTTAGTGAAAATTACACCTCCTGAAAGTGCAGTTTTCGATGTGAAGCCATATTGACAGCAGCAAAGCCCATAGCTACACGACTCCAAATGGCATGAAAATTCACATCATGCTAGAGAAACACAAGGTCTACAACTAACTCCATTGCACCAACCTCAAAAGAGCTACAGATCACAAGTTACAAGCAAGACAAGACAACAACAAAATATAACATATCTCAGACTTAGAAATATTTCAGCATCTCTAAAACATCACTATTTCTAGCACCTTGAGAGCAAGCAAACCACACCTAAACATGCATTTCTATTGCAACCAAAAATTACCAGGAGCTAGACTAAACATCCAAGAACAAGTCTCTAGTTGTCAACTCCGTCAAACGAAGCGTGGAATAAATCCTACGAAAAAGACAAGAGGGCAACATAGCAAAATATCACGTGAACTAACTTCCTCAAAAGCTAAAACTAATTGCACAGAAAAATCCAATGGATTTTTCTACCCCGGAAACATATAAAACATGTGGGGTTGCAACATGAAAATATTGCCATACGTAAATGCGAGAAAATAACCTATACACGGAAAAATAAACTAGCGGCAAATCCCTACCTGCGAAAATACCATCGGCTACTCTAAAATACATGGAAAATGGGTCCCTAGAGCATGACCATTTTATCTAAGGCATTCGGGCAAACCGGACACGCGCGAAAAATAAATACAGGACGCAAACATAATAGGACAGCATGTTAATCTATGTATACGACACGCTTCCGACGGTAGACCGAATACGGTGCCGCTATGGTCGACCGTTCGGGCACCAGACGGTCTCCAACCGCGATGAAATTCGACAGGCGACCTAGCTATAACTAAACTCGACCGCATGCCAAGTTTCACCCGATGAGAGAAAGTTTTCAACACACTTTTAAAACAGGGTTTTGTCGATGCCGCGGGCACGTGCATGTGCGGTCGGGCTCAGAACGGACAACGACGCAAACCGGCAACTAACAACGGATGCAAGTTTTGAAAACTGGCGGCAACGGAGATGCCGATGCAATGCAGATGATGCGCATGATGCGATGATGATGTGACAAAAGAAAATGGACACACGACGAAAACGGAAAGAAAAGGGGAATCTTCTAGAACGTCGGCATCGGGCTATCACAGTAATGCACCTGCCACCTTTCAAAGATGTTTGATGGCTATATTCTCTGACTTTTCTGAAAAGATTGTTGAGGTTTTCATGGATGACTTCTCCGTTTACGGGTCTTCTTTTGATGATTGCCTCAGCAACCTTGATCCAGTCTTGGAGAGATGTAAAGACACCAATCTTGTCTTGAATTGGGAGAAGTTCCACTTAATGGTTAATGAAGGCATCGTCTTAGGACATAAAATTTCTGAAAGAGGTATTGAAGTCGATAAGGCTAAGGTTGATGTAATCGAGAATGTCATACCCCACAGATATCAAAGTTATAAGAAGTTTCCTTGGTCATGCTGGTTTCTATAGAAGGTTCATTAAAGACTTCTCTAAGATTTCTTGGCCTCTTACCAATCTCTTGCAAAAGGATATTCCTTTTATTTTTGAGGATGATTGTGAGGAAGCCTTTGAAATACTTAAGAAGGCCTTGATAACTGCACCTATTGTTCAACCACCTGATTGGAACTTACCTTTTGAAATCATGTGCGATGCTAGTGATTATGCTTTTGGTGCTGTTCTAGGGCAAAGAGTTGATGAGAAGTTGAATGTTATTCACTATGCTAGTAAAACTCTAGACAGTGCCCAAAGAAACTATGCTACTACGGAAAAGGAATTTTTAGCAGTCGTGTTTGCATGTGAAAAGTTCAGGTCTTACATAGTTGATTCCAAAGTCACTATTCACACTGATCATGCTGATATTAAGTACCTAATGGAGAAGAAAGACCCTAAAACTAGACTTATCAGATGGGTACTCTTGCTCAAGAATTTGATTTGCATGTTGTCGACAAGAAGGGTGCTGATAACCCCGTAGCAGATAACCTGTCTAGGTTGGAGAATGTTCTTGATGACCGACAACCTATTGATGATAGCTTTCCTGATGAGCAATTAAATGTCATCAATACTTCACGTAGTGCACCATGGTATGCTGATTATGCAAACTATATCGTTGCCCAATATAAACCACCTAGTTTCACATACCAGCAAAAGAAGAAATTCTTCTTCGATTTAAGACATTACTTCTGGGATGATACTCACCTTTATAAGGAAGGAGTAGATGGTGTTATTAGACGTTGTGTACCTGGACATGAACAGGGACATATCCTACAGAAGTGTTTCTCCGGGGCCTACGGAGGACACCATGCGAGAGATAGAACTGCGCACAAGGTATTGCAATCAGGTTTCTATTGGCCCACTCTCTTCAAGGATGCCCGTAAGTTTGTCTTGTCTTGTGACGAATGTCAAAGAATAGGTAATATCAGTAAACGTCAGGAAATGCCTATGAACTATTCACTTGTCATTGAACCATTTGATGTTTAGGGTTTGATTATATGGGACCTTTTCCAAAATCCAATGGGCATACTCATATCCTAGTGGCTGTTGATTACGTCACTAAGTGGGTAGAAGCTATCCCCACTAGTAGTGCTGATCACAACACGTTTATCAGGATGCTTAAAGAAGTTATTTTCCCTAGATTTGGAGTCCCTAGATATCTAATGACTGACGGTGGTTCACATTTCATTCATGGTGCTTTCCATAAAACGCTTGCTAAGTACGATGTCAACCATAGAATTGCGTCTCCCTATCACCCTCGGTCCAGTGGTCAAGTAGAGCTAAGCAATAGAGAGATTAAAATAATTCTGCAAAAGACGGCCAACAGGTCTAGAAAGAATTGGTCTAAGAAGCTCGATGATGCACTATGGGCTTATAGAACTGCCTATAAGAATCCCATGGGCATGTCCCCGTACAAATTAGTTTACGGCAAAGCATGTCATTTACCTCTTGAGCTAGAGCACAAGGCTTATTGGGCAATCAAAGAGATCAACTTTGATTTCAAACTTGCTGGTGAGAAGAGGTTATTTGATATTAGCTCGCTTGATGAATGGAGAACTCAGGCATATGAGAATGCCAAGTTGTTCAAAGAAAAGATTAAGAGGTGGCATGATAAAAGGATACAAAAGCGTGAGTTCAATGTAGGTGATTATGTCTTGCTATATAATTCTCGTTTAAGATTTTTTGCAGGCAAGATTCTCTCTAAATGGGAAGGTCCCTATATTGTGGAGGAAGTATATCGTTCTGGTGCTATCAAGATCAACAACATGGAAGGTAATTGTCCGAGCGTGGTAAATGGGCTGAGAATCAAGCATTACATCTCAGGTACTCCCATAAATGTTGAAAGCAATATTATCAATACCATAACTCCGGAAGAATACCTAAGGGATATTTATCAGTTTGTTTCAGACTCCGAAAACGAAGAGGTATGTGATTCGGTAAGAAAACAGATTCCATAACTTTTCCAGTATGAATTTTTCTCTGTTTTGGAATATTTGAAAACATATAAAAATTTGAAGTAGTCTGGAAAGCGCACGAGGAGGCAACAAGCCTGCCAGGCGCGGGCCACCCCCCTGGCCGCGCCTGGGGTTTGTGGCCACCTCGTGTGCCTCCCGGACTCTGTTTTCGTGCGGAGTACTCATTCTGGTCAGAAAAAAAATCATTATATATTCTCCCGAAAGGTCTGACCCTCGTATCACGCAAATTTCCTCTGTTTTCGTTTCAAGTCTGTTTTCTGCCGCAGATTTAGAGGAAGATGTCTTCTCAAGATTCAGAGGGGGAGAGCTATGTGGCCGATTACCTTGCTAACCCCAAGGTCTATGGGGACTTGGATCCTTATGGCTGGACCACTGATGAGGAAGAAGATTATGATCCCAAGGGGAAGGAACAAACAAGTTCTGATGAGGAGGAGGCTCCTCTACCTCAACTTGGACACATGCATGTGGAGTTCAAGAAGTCTAGCCTCCCTGACTCAAGGAAGAAGCCTAAGACTTTGTTTATCCCTTCTCGTTTCTTGCAGGAGAGTAAGCAGGAATTATGCCAAAGGGTGTTGAGGCTTGAAGAGGAAAATGATGATCTAAGGTAGCAGAATTTTATGCTCAAGTGGAAATTAAACAAGTTCAAGACCTCTACAACAACTCCACCACCATCACCTCCAAGGGAAGACAACTGAGCACGTGTATGGGCAATCCCCTTGGCTTGTGCCAAGCTTTGGGGAGTTCCCCCGGTATCGTATCACCATCACATCTTTTGCCTTTACCTTTGTTTTAGTTTCTTCCTTTTCAGTTTTCTCTTTCTCTAGTAGAATAAAGGTCTTAGTGTTTTAGGCTTGAGTTTTCTTTGTGTCACCCCCGATGTATTCGAGCTCGTGAGCCATATAATAAAGAGTGTCTTAGTTAAGGGCCTTGCCTCATGCCATGATCAAAAGGATGAGAAAAGAACAAAAGCATGATAGATCATGCAATGATCTAATGGGAAGTGATGGCTTCACATATAAAAAGAATGATGATTGAAACTTGTTGAGAGTAGACAAACGTAGACCTTGGTCATTGTTGCAATTAATAGGAAGTGATAAAGAAGGAGAGGTTCACATATAAATATATCATCTTTGACACCATCTATGATTGTGAACACTCACCAAACTATTGCATGCTTAGAAGTAGATGTTGGACAAGGAAGACAACATAATGAATTGTGTTTGCTTGGTTCCGAACAATGTTATATGAATAGAGATACCTTAGCATGTGATGATTGCTTCCACCTCATATTAGCCAAAACTCCCGCACCAAGTAGAGATACTACTTGTGCATCCATAAACCTTCAACCCTGTTTTGCCATGAGAGTCCACCATACCTACCAATGGATTGAATAAGATCCCTCAAGTAAGTTGTCATCGGTGCAAGCAATAAAAATTGCTCCCTAATATGTATGATCTATTAGTGTGTGGAATAAGCTTTGTACGAACCTGTGATGAGGAAGACATAAGAGTGAGAGACTGCATAATAAAGTTCTTTATTATAGGAGGCAATATAAAGTGACGTTCCTCCGCACTAAGAGGACACGCATCCAAACCTCAAAAGCGCATGACAACCTCTGCTTCCCTCTGTGAAGGGTCTATCTTGTACCTTTACTTTTTGCCCTTGAAAGAGTCATGGTGATCTTCACCAATTCCTTGTTTCGCCTTTATATTGGCTAACGTCATATGCTAGGGAAAGATCTATATTCATTTGTCAACTTGGAAGTAAGTATTCATGAATTATTATTGTTGACATTACCCTTGAGGTAAGCAGTTGGGAGGCGAAACTATAATTCCCTATCTTTCTCTGTGTCCGACTGAAACTTTGATCTCATGAGTACCACGTGAGTTGTAGCAATTGTAGAAGACAAAAATATGATTGAGTATGTGGATTTGCTTTACAAGCTCTTATTTGACTCTTTCCGATGTTGTGATAAATTGCAATTGCTTCAATGTCTAAAGGCTATCGGTTGTTAATTCTCGGTAAGGTTCTTGATCCATGCTTTACTTTGTGAAGGAATTGTCACTTTAGCATAAGAGTTGATGATGGTATTGCTGTTCTGATCGTGATCATGATGCGTGCATGTTCGTATCTTGTTTTGTTGACACCTCTCTCTCTAAACATGTGGGCATATTTATTGATCTTGGCTATCGCTTGAGGACAAGCAAGGTCTAAGCTTGGGGGAGTTGATACGTCCATTTTGCATCATGCTTTCATGTTGATATTTATCGCTTTTTGGGCTGTTATTACACTTCATGGTGCAATACTTATGCCTTTTCTCTCTTATTTTGCAAGGTTTGTATGAAGAGGGAGAATGCCGGCAGCTGGAATTCTGGCCTGAAAAAGGAGCAAGTTTGAGATACCTATTCTGCGCAACTCCAAAAGCCATGAAAATTAACGAGGATTGTTTTGGGATTTATAAAAAATACTGGGCCGAAGAAGTGCCAGAGGAGCGCCAGCACGAGGCCACAAGCCTGCTAGGCGCGGCCACCCCCCTGGCCGCGTCTAGGGGGCTTGTGAGATCCCTGCTGGCCCACTGGCCCCCCTCTTTTGCTACAAGAAAGGTTTCAGTCTGGAAAAAATCAAGAGGAGGCTTTTCGGAGGATTCGCCGCCGCCACGAGGTGGAACTTGAGCAGAACCAATCTAGAGCTCCGGCAGGACGATCCTGCCGGGGAAACTTCCCTCCCGGATGGGGAAATCATCGTCATCGTCATCACCAACACTCCTCTCATCGGAGGGGACTCATCACCATCAACATCTTCATCAGCACCATCTCATCTCCAAACCCTAGTTCATCTCTTGTAACCAATCTCCGTCTCGCGACTCCGATTGGTACTTGTAGGGTTGCTAGTAGTGTTAATTACTCTTTGTAGTTGATGCTAGTTGGATTACTTGGTGGAAGAGTTTATGTTCAGATCTTTGATGCTACTCATTACCTCTCTGGTCATGAATATGATTATGCTTTGTGAGTAGTTACTTTTGTTCCTGAGCACATGGGATAAGTCATGCTATAAGTAGTCATGTGAATTTGGTATTGGTTCGATATTTTGATGTGTTGTATGTTGTTTTTCCTCTAGTGGTGTTATGTGAACGTCGACTACATAACAATTCACCATTATTTGGGCCTAGAGGAAGGCATTGGGTAGTAGTAAGTAGATGATGGGTTGCTAGAGTGACAGAAGCTTAAACCCTAGTTCATGCGTTGCTTCGTAAGGGGCTGATTTGGATCCACTAGTTTAATGCTATGGTTAGACTTTGTCTTAATTCTTCTTTCGTAGTTGCGGATGCTTGCGAGAGGGGTTAATCATAAGTGGGATTCTTGTCCAAGTAAGGGCATTACCCAAGCGCCGGTCCACCCACATATTAAACTATCAAAGTAACGAACGCGAATCATATGAACATGATGAAAACTAGCTTGACAGAATTTCCCATGTGTCCTCGGGACCGTTTTACCTCCTATAAGACTTTGTCCAGGTTTGTCCCTTGCTACAAAAGAGATTGGGCCACTTTGCTGCATCGTTGTTACTTTTTTTACTTGCTACTTACTGCAAATCATCTCACCACACAACTACTTGTTACCGATAATTTTAGTGCTTGCAGATATTACCTTGTTGAAAACCACTTGTCAGATCCTTCTGCTCCTCCTTGGGTTTGACACTCTTACTTATCGAAAGTACTATGATAAATCCCCTATACTTGTGGGTCATCAGTCATTGGATCTACAATATTTGTAAAGACAATTTTAGACTAAGTTTATGATAATTAAGTTCATCTAATCAAATTACTAATGAACTCCCACTTAGATGGACATCCCTCTAGTCATCCAAGTGTTACATGATCCACATTGACTAGCCCGTGTCCGATCATCACGTGAGACGGACTAGTCATCAATGGTGAGCATCTCCTGTAGCGACCCGACTCAAGACGAGTCAAGCCTCTGGTGTTTCCGTACCATCCCAAGATCATGCTGGTACACACTCAGTACATAATGTATATATTCAAGAGTTCAATCACACAGCTTTATTAATCGAAATCTCATAAAGAGTACTTTATTACAATAAAGGATTACAATAAAGTGGATGAAGGCGATCTCATGAGATATCTAACGAAGACTAGCGGAAGCATCAGGTAGACGAGTCCATCCGACTCCAGGGCATGTCGCTGAGCGTAGATCGTAGCCTCACTCCTGGTCAGAAAAGTACTCTGCAACATGATACGTTGCAGCCGTGCAGGTCAGCATATGGAATATGCCGGCAAGTCATCAAAGAGAGGAGTAAAATAATAATCAACTATCTCTACATGCATATTTGGCAGGTGGGGCTATAAGTTTTGCATAAAGCCAGTTTTATCCTACAACAAGAGGGGCTGGAAGCGAAATATTACTACATTGTTTGTTGTTAACGAGATGGTTCCGCCAACCAATTCTCGTACCCGAATAGTTTTTAACACCCACATCATTATTAAGTTGTGTCGAGAGTTCAGGGAAATTTCAATGCCTTCGGCTCAAGTCGTCCATGACCATGGACACGGCTAATCGATTAGGTTGGGCACTCTGCAGAGTTTTGCACAGGTTCCCCACAAGATTTGATCGCCTCCGTGTTTGTCCTCGCACTTTAGGGTGTTTGAAGACCGGATGATCAAAACATGGTCTTTCAACGGGTCCCTCTGAATCCCTGTCGGTGCCCATCCATTCCTACCGTTCTTCCACATCTGCTAGCACCGCCTGTCCAGAGTCGCCGCGTTGTCCAACCAAGCCAGAGCCCATAATGACTTGTGGCTGTGCAGGTAAGCCTTGAGTCTTGAAGTCTCCATCCGTCTCTTCCAGCCTCGGTGAAGCTTTCCGCAGGATGTCATGGCCGTCTCGAGCATCCCGGGCATCCACTGGTTTCTCCAGGGAGCTGATCAACCGTCCTTCACCCAGAGTTGCATTGCGTCCGAGGTCTTGAAAATCTTGTCTTAACAGGTCTTGGTTATTTAATCAACCTCGCATCACTCGTGTTATGCAATCAACCGAAAACCCGTCTACTCAAGCATAGCATATATGAAATTGTCATCCCGGGGCCAAGTATCGGGGTTGTTGTGTGACTACCACATGATACTAATAACTATACTAAAATTTCCAAGTACCTAGGCAGCATGCAATTGGGCAAAGAAAGGTGAAACTACCATGCATCGAAAACATAGGAAATAGAATGATCAAAATGACTTGCCTTGATGATAGTTGTCTTGATCGAGCGCTTCTAAGTAACACGCTTCGCACTCCGGGTGATCTACCGATACAAACAAATACACACCATAAGCACTACAATCAATCAACAAGAAAAAAATAACATGACAAGTAAAAGTTTGCTATGGCCTAAGTGAAAGAATTTAATACACGTCACTAGGGCAGAAACTTGTTTCTGTTAAAAACCCAAGTAAATATATTTAAAAAAAATTGAAACTTCTACCACAGTAAGATATAATCACTAGGAAGCAGTAGCAAAAAGAATCAACTCAAAATCATTTTTTAAACTCCTGGAATAAGCAAAACAAGGTTTAAACTAAATCTAATCTAATTCATATTTCAAAATTTCCAACATAGACAAATTATATGTTTTTAAAAACTACAGAAAAAGCTATGGTCAAAACAAAACTGAAACTTTGCTGTTTTTGGAACTAGACAGAAAAAGAAAAATATTTGCTAACAGACAGGGGGGTACACGTGGCGCTCTGTGAATGGCTGCGAGGTGTGTGTTGCTAGTGTTAGGAGGAAACGGCGGCCATTGGTGGTGGAGGTGGCTCCGGTGCGTCCCGACGGCGGCCGAAGGCTTCGGGAGGCGGCGGTGAAGGTCCCGCGTCCAGTGGCGGCGTCGGTGAGGCGAGGGGGGGCGCTCGGGGTGGTTGCCTCGGGTGGCCGAAAGTGGCCGGCTTCGGGAGCTCCGGCGAGGCTGCGGCAGGGCAACTTGGGGCGGCGGAACGGCGGGGGCGAAGTGGGGAACGGGGTGCGGGCGGCCGGGGCAGTTTATATAGGCGGGGTGGGGGCTTGGGAAGGGAAGGGGCAGGGGATCCCGGGTGGATCCCGGTGAACCTGGGACTCGGGCTCGGGCTCATTTTTTGGAAGGGAGAGAGGTGGGGGGTGACCGAGCTGGGGAAGGGGTCGGGCGGTGGGGCCTACCTGGCAGGGAGAGGGGCTGGGGTGATAGGGGGCGATCGGCCGATCCTTAAGGGATTCGGGATCCCGGGCTCTGGGGGATTCGGCCAACGGCTAAGATGCGCTTGCTGCGGTTCCTTTTAAAAAAACCTTTCCTAGTTTTAGTCTTTTTCCGAAACAAAAACAAAAAGGGAATAAAAAGGAACAAATAAAATATTTAATATGGGGTATTATATACCAAAAAAATCAGAAAAATATCCTCTACTCGAATAACATTTTTCCAAAGCAAATATATATTTTTTTAAATGTTTTTTTTCAGAAATTCCCTAAATGCTTTATTTTCTTTTTGCAAATATTTTCGCAAATAAACTTTGGATTTCTTGGCTCCAAATATTTCAGAAATGCCCGCACTTTGGAGGGTCATTTTCCTCCGCTCTCTCTCTTGCGTGCAAGAGAGTATTTTCCCGGCATTTCTCGTGTGAGGAAAAATGGTAATGCAAAAACAAAAGTCGAAAGAATTCAAATGCCAACTTTATTTAAATCAATATGCATAGATGCTTAGCTATAATGTAAAACATTCCTAATTAGGAAAATTGGGATGTTACAAACCTACCCACCTTAAGATGAATCTCGCCCTCAAGATTCGGGTTGGCTAGAAAATAGGTGCGGGTGGTCTCGACGAAGATCCTCTTCTCGTTCCCAGGTGGCTTCTTCCTCCGTGTGATGGCTCCACAACACCTTGCAGAATGTGATGATCTTGCTGCGGGTAACTCTATTGGCAGTCTCGAGAATCCTGACGGGTTTCTCCTCATACGTCAGATCACTGTCAAGTTGTATGGCCTCTAGGGGCACTGTATCTCTCAACGGAACATCGGCCATCTCAGCGTGGCATTTCTTCAACTGGGAAACATGGAAGACATCATGAACTCCGGACAATCCTTCCGGCAGTTCCAGTTTATATGCAACTTCGCCTCTACGCTCAAGAATTTTGTAGGGGCCAATGAATCGGGGTGCTAACTTTCCTTTCACACCAAATCTCTCGATTCCTCGAAGTGGAGACACCCGAAGATATGCTCGGTCTCCCACTTCGTACGTTACTTCCTTGCGTTTGCTGTCAGCATAACTTTTCTGCCTGGACTGAGCTATCTTGAGTCGGTCACGAATTAGCTTGACCTTATCTTCAGAATCTCGGATAAGGTCGGGACCAAAAAGTTGTCGGTCACCAACTCCATCCCACATCAACGGTGTTCTGCACCTCCTTCCGTATAGAGCTTCGAAAGGGGCCATCTTCAGACTAGTCTGGTAGCTGTTGTTGTATGAGAACTCGGCATAAGGCAAATTGTCATCCCAACTAGACCCATAGTCTAGTGCGCAAGCTCTCAACATGTCCTCTAGAATCTGATTGACTCTCTCGGTCTGTCCATCTGTCTGTGGGTGAAAAGATGTACTGAACTCCAATCTCGTTCCCAAGGTTTCATGCAGTTGGTGCCAAAATTTTGATGTGAACTGAGTCCCTCTATCTGACACAATACTCTTCGGTACTCCGTGCAGACATATGATCCTCGTCATATATATCTTGGCCAGCTTGGCACTCGTGTAAGTAGTCTTCACCGGAATGAAGTGAGCTACCTTGGTCAAACGATCGACCACAACCCAAATAGAATCATAGCCAGAACGGGTCCTGGGTAATCCTGTGACGAAGTCCATACCAAGCTTTTCCCATTTCCACTCGGGTATAAGCAGAGGTTGGAGCAAACCTGTTGGCTTCTGATGCTCGGCTTTTACTCGCTGACAAACATCTCATATTGCTACGAACTCGGCAATGTCTTTCTTCATTCCTGTCCACCAGAAACTTTCTTTCAGATCCAGATACATCTTGGTGTTGCCGGGGTGTATCGAGTACGGGGAATCATGGGCCTCCTGAAGTATCAACTTCCTGAGCTCGGGATCATTGGGCACATAGATGCGATCCTCAAACCATAAAGTTCCGTGTTCATCCTCACGAAAACCTTTAGCCTTCCCGTCTGTCATTTTTTGCTTAATCTCAGCTATCTCCTTGTCTGATTTCTGTGCCTCGCGGATCTTTTCGGTCAAAGTGGACTGAATTTCTAGTGTGGCAACAAATCCTCTTGGAACTATTTCCAATTTGAGCTCTCGGAGGTCATCGACTAACTCCTGGGGTAATCCTCCTGCTATGAGCATGTTCACATAGCTCTTACGGCTCAACGCATCGGCTACAACATTTGCCTTGCCTGGGTGATAATGCTATCTCATGTCATAGTCCTTGATCAACTCTAGCCATCGCCTCTGTCTGAGGTTCAACTCCTTCTGCGTGAAGATATATTTCAGGCTCTTGTGATCAGTGTAAACATCACAACTATTTCCGATCAGGAAATGTCTCCACGTCTTGAGAGCGTGCACTACAGCTGCTAGTTCCAAGTCATTCGTGGCGTAATTCAACTCATGGGGTCTGAGCTGTCTGGATGCATAGGCTACAACTTTACCTTCTTGCATGAGCACTCCTCCGAGTCCTTGACGAGAAGCGTCACAGTAAACCTGGAAATCCTTCCGAATGTTCGGCAATATCAGCACTGGGGCTGTAACAAGACGTTTCTTCAGCTCTTGAAAACTGGTTTCACATTCCTCAGTCCAAACATACTTGGATTCCTTCTTCAATAACTCTGTCATGGGCTTGGCGATCTTTGAGAAATTCTCAATGAACCTCCGGTAATATCCGGCAAGTCCGAGGAAACTGCGGATCTCCTTGACTGAAGTGGGTGCTACCCATTCGGTGACTGTTGCGACCTTGGCAGGGTCCACTGCTATTCCTTCTCCTGAGATGACGTGTCCGAGGAATCCGACTTCCTTCAACCAAAACTCACATTTGCTAAACTTTGCATATAGCTTATGCTCTCGAAGCTTCTCCAGAACTAGACGCAGATGTTCCTTGTGTTCCTCTTCGTTCTTGGAGAACATCAGTATGTCATCGATGAACACCACGACAAACTTGTCCAAGTATTCCATAAATACCTTGTTCATCAGATTCATAAAATATGCCGGAGCATTAGTCAGTCCAAATGACATGACCGTGTACTCATACAAGCCGTACCGAGTGGTGAAGGTTGTCTCGGGTATATCCTGTTCACGAATCTTCAACTGATGATACCCGGATCGAAGATCGATCTTTGAGAATATGCGAGCTCCAACTAACTGATCAAACAGATCATTGATCATCGGCAAGGGGTACTTGTTCTTTATGGTCACCTCGTTCAATGAACGATAATCGACAACCATTCTCAAGGACTTATCCTTCTTTTCAACCAAGAGCACTGGGGCTCCCCAAGGTGAAGAACTTGGGCGAATATACCCTTTGTCCAACAAATCCTTAATTTGCTTCTTGATTTCTACCAAGTCATTTGCGGGCATCCGATAGGGTCTCTTGGATATCGGGGCTGTTCCGGGTAATAGCTCAATCAAGAACTCAATCTCTCTATCAGGTGGCATTCCCGGCAATTCCTCCGGAAATACATCTGGGTACTCCTGTACAATCGGTACTTCCTCCTGGACTACTCCCGTGAGAGAGTTTACTCGTTTACTCCGTGTCGGGCGCTGAGACACGTACTTAATCCGCTTCTGCTCGGGGGTGGTGAGCTAAATAGACTTAAGGGCACAATCAATATTCCCTTCATACTTGGCCAACCAATCCATGCCTAGGATTACATCCAATCCCTGGGACTCTAATACGATGAGGTCGGTGGGAAAATTATGGTTCCCGATGTTGAGACTCAAAGCATGGCATCCTATCCCGGCTGTCATCATGCCTCCCGGGGAACTGACCTTAATAGGCTGGCTGAGGGTTCTAGTTGGCAAACTATACTTTTCCACAACTACTCTTGATATGAATGAATGCGTTGCACCAGAATCAAAAAGTACCAATACTCGACGTGAATTTAGCAAAAACTTACCAACCACAGTATCGGGGTGATCATAGACCTCTTCAACATCAATGTGATTCACCTGAGCTCGAGGAAAAGGATTGGGCTTCTTTGCTGCAGACTTGCAAAGCCGTTTCCATTTCCCTGCTTGTTCTGGGGGCATTCAGTGGCATAGTGTCCCGTCTTCTGACACTTGAAGCAGGTGATGTGGTTAAGATCCTTCTGAGCTGGAGCTGAATGCTGCTGAGTGCTAGTACCGCCATTCTTGAAGTTGCTGTTGTTGCGGTGGTTCCCATTTCCTCCATGGTTGTGGCCTCCATGGTTGTGCACTGGGTGGTTATGCTGGACGTGTCCTCCAAACTTACCGGATCCAGTCCCGGTATTCCCTGAATAGGGGGTGTAGCGAGGCTTCTGCTGAGTGCCGGAGTTGAACTTTCCAATTCCATACTTCCGCTTGCGGTTCTCCATCTCCTGGTGTTTCCCCTCCAAGATGAGGGCCTTATCCACCAGCTCCTGATAGTTGTTGAAGGTGGCTACAGTCAGCTGAATGCTCAACTCATCATTGAGTCCTTCCAAGAACTTTTCTTGCTTGGCCGCATCATCGGCCACATCTCCAGGTGCATAACGGGCGAGCATGCTGAATTCATCGACATACTGAGCTACCGAGCGATTCCCCTGGCGTAAGTTGCGAAACTCACGCTTCTTCAGACTCATTGCACCAGCTGAGACATGTGCAGTACAGAAGGCTTGCTTGAACTGCTCCCAAGTGACTCCATCAATGGGGTATGTGGTGGTGTAGTTCTCCCACCATGCAGCTGCAGGGCCTTCAAGTTGATGCACGGCAAAGCGCACCTTCTCAGCTTCAGTACAACCAGCAGTGATAAGTTCACGCTCCATCTTGCGGAGCCAATCATCTGCCACAATGGGCTCAATGCTGCTGGAGAAAGTTGGAGGGTTCAACCTCAGGAAACGGGTGAGATTGTCGGCCTGGGGTGGATGACGGTTGTTGTTATTGTTCTGGTTCTGGATGATCAGCTGCATCAGGGTGTTCTGTTGCTGGATCAACTGGGTGAGTTCCGGCGGAAAGTTGGAGGTAGGGGCACGTCTCGGAGGCATCTGATGTTTGTAGAGGGGTGAGATTAGCATAGAACAATGGTCTAAGAGTAACTACATTACCCACATGAAATGCAACAAACAAGTATCACACCACACATTTTATTCAATACCATCACAAAGGTTCACACCGGGATACAAAAATTCGATAATCCTAAACATCGGCCTAAACGTTTAACGATAAAGTAAATTTGGTGGTCTAGTCTAAGTGTCCTCCTCAGAAAAGCATGGTGATGGGTCCTTCGGTGGAGCTTTCTTCGTAGTCCTCGTCATTGCTGATCAAGGGGGCTATGTCGCCTTCGGGATGAAGGTTCTCGCCCATGTCCAGTTCCTCCTCCAGGTATGCAACTCGAGTCTTCAGCTTCTCGATCCTCTCCAGAAAGTCCTTCACTTCCAGTTCGTGCTCATAGTGGGCTTTCCGGGCTGCTTCTTCGAGTTCGAGTTCGCGGAGCGACAGTTGCTTGATCTTCCTGGCGTCCTTGATCACACGATGCTCCAGAGTCCCGCTGTGCTTCTCCAAGGTCTGGGCATAAGTCAGGAGAGCGTCCTTGGTCTTGCTTGAGATGATTTCTCCGTCTTCGCTTCTCCGGGATACCATGAATTGGTCTGGTGAAATAGGGAAGCCTTTGTACTCTTCCTTGATACGTCCGAGTGCACAATGGACCGCCATGTCCCTTCCGAGAATCCAGTTGGGTGCGATGAACTTGAAATCCACCGGCTCAGTGCGCGGCTCGAATGTTCTTCCGGGAACGTGCACCTCGATCCTGTAGCGTGAATCCTCCGGGTAAGACGAAGTCGGCTTCCCTGTGATGGTCGGCAGAGCAATCCTCAAGTCCTTGGTGATCTGTACCAGCTCCTTTCCGAAAGGCATAGTGGCGTCGGGCTGGCAAAACTCCGTGAACTTAACGGGGATGAAGGTGGCCATCTAAAACATTGGAATATCGGAGAGAAGTCAGAAATGATCAAAAGAGGAAATAGAAGATTTATAGACATAAGAGAAAATAGTTTTGTTCCTAAGGCTTTTCCATTCCTAGAGGTTACGTCCTATGGTCAGCGTGTGCTCTGATACCATTTCTGTAGCGACCCGACTCAAGACGATTCAAGCCTCTGGTGTTTCCGTACCATCCCAAGATCATGCTGGTACACACTCAGTACATAATGTATATATCCAAGAGTTCAATCACACAGCTTTATTAATCGAAATCTCATAAAGAGTACTTTATTACAAAAAGGATTACACTAAAGTGGATGAAGGCCATCTCATGAGATATCTAATGAAGAGTAGCGGAAGCATCAGGTAGACGAGTCCATCCGACTCCAGGGCATGTCGCTGAGCGTAGATCGTAGCCTCACTCCTCGTCGGAAAAGTACTCTGCAACATGATACGTTGCAGCCGTGTAGGTCAGCATATGGAATATGCCGGCAAGTCATCAAAGAGAGGAGTAAAATAATAATCAACTATCTCTACATGCATATTTGGCAGGTGGGGCTATAAGTTTTGCATAAAGCCAGTTTTATCCTACAACAAGAGGGGCTGGAAGCGAAATATTACTACATTGTTTGTTGTTAACGAGATGGTCCCGCCAACCAATTCTCGTACCCGAATAGTTGTTAACACCCACATCATTATTAAGTTGTGTCGAGAGTTCAGGGAAATTTCAATGCCTTCGGCTCAAGTCGTCCATGACCGTGGACACGGCTAATCGATTAGGTTGGGCACTCTGCAGAGTTTTGCACAGGTTCCCCACAAGATTTGATCGCCTCCGTGTTTGTCCTCGCACTTCAGGGTGTTTGAAGACCGGATGATCAAAACATGGTCTTTCAACGGGTCCCTCTGAATCCCTGTCGGTGCCCATCCATTCCTACCGTTCTTCCACATCTGCTAGCACCGCCAGTCCAGAGTCGCCGCGTTGTCCAACCAAGACAGAGCCCATAATGACTTGTGGCTGTGCAGGTAAACCTTGAGTCTTGAAGTCTCCGTCCGTCTCTTCGAGCCTGGGTGAAGCTTTCCGCTGGATGTCATGGCCGTCTCCAGCATCCCGGGCATCCACTGGTTTCTCCAGGGAGCCGATCAACCGTCCTTCACCCAGAGTTGCATTGCGTCTGAGGTCTTGAAAATCTTGTCTTAGCAGGTCTTGGTTATTTAATCAACCTCGCATCACTCGTGTTATGCACTCAACCGAAAAACCGTCTACTCAAGCATAGCATATATGAAATTGTCGTCCCGGGGCCAAGTATCGGGGTTGTTGTGTGCCTACCACATGATACTACAAACTATACTAAAATTTCCAAGTACCTAGGCAGCATGCAATTGGGCAAAGAAAGGTGAAACTACCATGCATCAAAAACATAGGAAATAGAATGATCAAAATGACTTGCCTTGATGATAGTTGTCTTGATCGAGCGCTTCTAAGTAACACGCTTCGCACTCCGGGTGATCTACTGATACAAATAAATACACACCATAAGCACTACAATCAATCAACAAGAAAAAAATAACATGACAAGTAAAAGTTTGCTATGGCCTAAGTGAAAGAATTTAATACACGTCACTAGGGCAGAAACTTGTTTCTGTTAAAAACCCAAGTAAACATATTTCAAAAACTTTGAAACTTCTACCACAGTAAGATATAATCACTAGGAAGTAGTAGCAAAAAGAATCAAGTCAAAATCATTTTTGAAACCCCTGGAATAAGCAAAACAAGGTTTAAACTAAATCTAATCTAATTCATATTTAAAAATTTCCAACATAGACAAATTATATGTTTTTAAAAACTACAGAACAATTGGGATCTACTGGAACAAGAATCAACATCATTGGACTTCGGGATCAAAAGCTATGGTCAAAACAAAACTGAAACTTTCCTGTTTTTGGAACTAGACAGAAAAAGAAAAATAATTGCTAACAGACAGGGGGGTACACGTGGCGCTCTGTGAATGGCTGCGGGGTGTGTGTTGCTAGTGTTAGGAGCAAACAGCCGAAGCCTAACAAGAACCCGCTGGCTAAAAGTTAAGTGAAATAAAACCCGAGCGGTTTTGTTAGAAAACCGAAGGGGTATCTAGGAACTAATCTAACGCGTACGTGAATGATCCAATGGTGCTGGAGGGAGATGGAGGTGCTCACCAGCGGGATGAACTCCGGCAGGAGCTTGACGACGGACGAAGGTGGTGGAGGTGGCTCCAGTGCGTCCCAACGGCGGCCGAAGGCTTGGGGAGGCGGCGGTGAAGGTCCCGCGTCCAGTGGCGGCGTCGATGAGGAGAGGGGGGGGGCTCGGGGTGGCTGTCTCGGGTGGCCGAAAGTGGCCGGCTTCGGGAGCTCCGGCGAGGCTGCGGCAGGGCAACTTGGGGCGGCGGAACGACGGGGGCGAAGTGGGGAGCGGGGTGCGGGCGGCCGGGGCAGTTTATATAGGCGGGGTGGGGCTTGGGATAGGAAGGGGCAGGGGATCCCGGGTGGATCCCGGTGAACCTGGGACTCGGGCTCGGGCTCATTTTTTGGAAGGGAGAGAGGTGGGGGGTGACCGAGCTGGGGAAGGGGTCGGGCGGTGGGGCCTACCTGGCACGGAGAGGGGCTGGGGTGACACGGGGCGATCGGCCGATCCTTAAGGGATTCGGGATCCCGGGCTGTGGGAGATTCGGCCCACGGCTAAGATGTGCTCGCTGCGGTTCCTTTAAAAAAAACTTTCCTAGTTTTAGTCTTTTTCCGAAACAAAAACAAAAAGGGAATAAAAAGGAACAAATAAAATATTTAATATGGGGTATTATATACCAAAAAAATCAGAAAAATATCCTCTACTCGAATAACATTTTTCCAAAGCAAAAATAAAAACTTAAAAAAATGTTTTTTTTTCAGAAATTCCCTAAATGCTTTCTTTTCTTTTTTCAAATATTTTCGCAAATAAACTTTGGATTTCTTGGCTCCAAATATTTTAGAAATGCCCGCACTTTGGAGGGTCATTTTCTTCCGCTCTCTCTCTTGCGTGCAAGAGAGTATTTTCCCGGCATTTCTCGTGTGAGGAAAAATGGTAATGCAAAAACAAAAGTCGAAAGAATTCAAATGCCAACTTTATTTAAATCAATATGCATAGATGCTTAGCTACAATGTAAAACATTCCCAATTAGGAAAATTGGGATGTTACATCTCCATGCTGATTGTATCAACCATACGACTCATGTTCGACCTTTCAGTCTCCCGTATTCGAGGCCATGTCTGTACATGCTAGGCTCGTCGAGTCAACCTAAGTGTTTTGCGTGTGTAAACTGGCTTACACCCGTTGTATGCGAATGTTAGAATCTATCACACTCGATCATCATGTGGTGCTTCGAGACAATGATCCTTCGCCACGGTGCACACTTAGGGGAATACATATCTCGAAATTTTAATGAGGGATCATCTTATCTTTGCTACCGTCGTTCTAAGCAATAAGATGAAAAACATGATAAACATCACATGCACTCATATAGTGACATGATATGTCCAATATCATCTTGCTCCTTCGATCTCCTTCTTCGGGGCACCATGATAATCATCGTCACCGGCATGACACCATGATCTCCATCATCATGATCTCCATCATTGAGTCTCCGTGAAGTCGTCATGCCAACTATTACTTCTACTACTATAGCTAACCGTTAGCGATAAAGTAAAGTAATCAACATGGTTTTGCATCTCATACAATAAATTAAGACAACTCGTATGGCTCCTGCCGGTTGTCATACTCATCGACATGCAAGTCGTGAATCCTATTACAAGAACATGATCAATCTCATACATCACATATGTAACATCACATCCTTTGGCCATATCACATCACATAGCATACCTTGCAAAAACAAGTTAGACGTCCTCTAATTGTTGTTGCAAGTTTTACGTGGCTGGTTAGGGTTAGCAAGAACGCTTCTTACCTACGTGACAGCCACAACATTGATATGGCAATGCTATTTACCCTTCATAAGGACCCTTCATCGAATCCGATTCGACTAAAGTGGGAGAGACACACACCCACTAGCCACCTTATGCAACAAGTGCATGTCAGTCGGTGGAACCAGTCTCACGTAAGAGTACGTGTAAAGTCGGTCTGGGCTGCTTCATCCCATGGTACCGCCGAATCAAGATAAGACTAGTAACGACAGGAAATTGACAAAATCAGCGCCCACAACTTTTGTGTTCTACTCGTGCAGAGAATCTACGCATAGAACCTTGGCTCGGATACCACCGTTGGGGAACGTAGTAATTTCAAAAAAATTCCTACGTCATGCAAGGATCTATCTATGGAGAAACCAGCAACGAGCCAAGGGGTAGAGCATCTTCATACCTTTGAAGATCGCTAAGCGGAAGCGTTGCTAGAACGTGGTTGATGGAGTCGTACTCGCAGTGATTCAGATCGCGTTGGATTCTGATCTATGCACCGACCGTTGGTGCCTCCGCGTTCAACACACATGCAACCCGGTGACGTATCCAACGCCTTGATCTAGCAACGAGAGAGGAGAGGTGGAGGGAGAGCTCCGGCAGCATGACGACGTGGTGACCGTGGAGCTGCGTGGTAACTCCGACAGGGCTTCAGCAAGCACTACGGAGGACGAGGAGGACGAGGAGTAGGGCTGCACCGAGAGAGAGCCAATTGTTGTCTCAAATCTGCCCAAAAGTCCTCAATATATATAGGAGGAGAGGGAGGAGGTGCCCACCCTTTTGGGTTTCCCACCATAAAGGGTTAGGCAGCCCTAGAGGCCAAGGAGGGCAGCGGCCAAGGGTGGAGGGCCCTAGGGTGGGCCTTTGAGGCCCAAGGTGGCCTCCCACAACTAGGGTTTCCCCTCTCTCCACCCCTTGTGCACCTTGGGCTGGTTGTGGAGGCGCACCAGCCCACATATGGGCTGATTCACACCCACTCTTATCCCATGTAGCAACTTGGGGCTGGTGGCCCTTGCCAGTGGACCCCCAGAACCCTTCCGGTGGTCCTGGTACATTACCGATGTCGCCCGAAACACTTCCGGTGACCAAATCCTCACTTCCTATATATCAATTTTTACCTCCAGACCATTCTGGAACTCCTCATGACGTCCGGGACCTCATACGGGACTCTGAAAAACCTTCGGTAACCACGTACACTATTTCTCTATAACCCTAGCGTCATCGAACCTTAAGTGTGTAGACCCTACGGGTTCGGGAAGCATGCATACATGACCGAGACATATCTCCGGTCAATAACCAACAGTGGGGTCTGGATATCCATGCTGGTTCCCACATGTTCCATGATGATCTCATCGGATGAACCATGATGTCAGGGATTCAATCAATCCCGTATGCAATTCCCTTTGTCTATCAGTATGATACTTGCCCGAGATTCGATCGTCGGTATCCCTATACCTTGCTCAACCTCATTACCGGCAAGTCTCTTTACTCGTTCCGTAACACATCATCCCGTGACTAACTCCTTAGTCACATTGAGCTCAATATGATGATGGATTATCGAGTGGGCCCAGAGATACCTCTCCGTCACACGAAGTGACAAATCCCACTCTTGATTCGTTCAACCCAATAGATACTTTCGGAGATACCTGTAATGCAGCTTTATAATCACCCAGTTACGTTGTGACGTTTGATACACCGAAAGCACTCCTACGGTATCTGGGAGTTGCACAATCTCATGGTCTAAGGAAATGATACTTGACATTAGAAAAGCTTTAGCAGATGAACAACACGATCTAGTGCTATGCTTAGGATTGGGTCTTGTCCAACATATCGTTCCCCAATGATGTGATCCCGTTATCAATGACATCCAATGTCCATGATCAGGAAACCATGATCATCTATTGGTCAACGAGCTAGCCAACTAGAGGCTCACTAGGGACACATTGTGATCTATATATTCACACATGTATTACGGTTTCCGGTTAATATAATTATAACATGAATAATAGACAATTATCATGAACTAGGAAATATAATAATAACCACTTTATTATTGCCTCTAGGGCATATTTCCAACACGGGAACATATCGGGGATGAAGGCACGCGGAAGTGTTGCCAGCACCGGGCATGCGTAGACGGGGACCTGCACACAACTTGTATACCATGTCGAGGAGGCTAGCAAAGAAGGACTCGACTACGGTTGCAGAGCAAATCCGCGGGGCCGATGTAGCCCGCGGTGATCGGAGTAGACGAAGTGGTCGACGAAGACGACGGCGAAACTCACGATGAGCTTGGTGCTGGACGAAGATGAAGGAGGTGGACGGACTGCGAGGCTCGGGTGAGCGAGCTGCAGCAGCGCCAAAGGAGAGCGGCAGTGATGGCTGGTTAGGAGGGTGACAACGATGAAGAGGCCGGCGGCATGACGAAGACCGGAACGGACGATGGCATTCCCGCACCGAAGGACGACGCGATGCATACCAGAGGAATTCGACGTGCGGGGATGGCGGAGTGGACCGCGCGCCGTGGTGCTACGACTCGAAGGGGCGACGAAGTGACATCGCTTGAGTCGGGGCAACAACGGGAAAATCTAGAGGTGGCGGTTGATACGTCTCCGTCATATCTACTTTTCCGAACTCTTTTGCCCTTGTTTTGGACTCTAATTTGCATGATTTGGATGGAACTAACGCAGACAAACGCTGTTTTCAGCAGAATTGCCATGGTGTAGTTTTTGTGCAGAAATAAAAGTTCTCGGAATGTCCTGAAAATTTACGGAGATTTTTTCTGGAATAAAAGAAAAATACATGCGCAAAGATCCACCGGAGGAGGTGGACCAGTGGGCCACAAGCCCACAGGCTGCGACCACCCCCCTGGCCGCGCCGTGAGGGCTTGTGGGGCCCACGTGGCTCCACCGCCCCCAAACTCAGCTCTATATCTTCCGTTTCACACGGAAAAAAAATCAGAGAGAAGGATTCATCGCGTTTTACGATACGGAGGCGCCGCCACCCCCTGTTCTTCATCTCGAGGGCAGATCTGGAGTCCGTTTTGGGCTCCGGAGAGGGGAAATCATCGCCATCGTCATCATCAACCTTCCTCCATCGACAATTCCATGATGCTCTTCATCGTTCATGAGTAATCTCATCGTAGGGTTGTGGGACGGTGATGAGTTTGATGAGATCTATCATGTAATCGAGTTAGTTTTGACGGGGATTGATCCCTAGTATCCACTATGTTCTCAGATTGATGTTGCTACTACTTTGCCATGCTTAATGCTTGTCACTAGGGCCCGAGTGCCATGATTTCAGATCTGAACCTATTAGGTTGTCGCCAATATATGTGTGATTTAGATCCTATCTTGCAAGTTGTAGTCACCTACTATGTGTTATGACCCGGCAACCCCGGAGTGACAATAGCCGGAACCACTCCCGGAGATGACCATAGTATGAGGAGTTCATGTATTCACCAAGTGTTAATGCGTTGGTCCGGTTCTTTATTAAAAGGAGAACCTTAATATCCCGTAGTTTCCATTAGGACCCCGCTGCCACGGGAGGGATGGACAATAGATGTCATGCAATGCAAGTTCTTTTCCCTAAGCACGTATGACTACATACGGAATACATGCGTACTTTAGATTGACGAACAGGAGCTAGTTACTTATCTCTCCGTGTTATAGCTGTTACATGATGAATCACATCCGTCATACCCATCTATCACCGATCCACTGCCTACGAGT
The DNA here is from genome assembly GCF_904849725.1 of Hordeum vulgare subsp. vulgare. Lineage (NCBI taxonomy): Eukaryota > Viridiplantae > Streptophyta > Magnoliopsida > Poales > Poaceae > Hordeum > Hordeum vulgare. Next base: position 197,599,149 of record NC_058520.1, read on the forward strand.
CTTTACTACTAGTCCTTGCTACGTTACTTTGTCAATGCTTGTCCCTTGCTACAAAAGGGATTGGGCCACTTTGCTGCTACTGCTGTCGCTACTGCTGTTACTGCTGCTGCTACTGCTGTTCCTTGCCACTTTGTTGTTACTTGTTGCAAGATCCTTTTTCGACACCGTTGTCAGGGAGGAATAGTTCCCCGTCCACGTGCAACTTACTGGCACCATTGATACAACAGTTAGGAACAGTCTGCCGTCAAGAGATCTGTTTCTGGCACCGTTGCTATCATACTACTTTGCTACTGATACTTTGCTTGCAGACACTAATCTTTTAGGTGTGGTTGAATCTGACAAACTCAGCTGCTAATACTTGAGAATATTCTTTCGCTTCCCCTTGTGGCGAATCAATAAATTTGGGTTGAATACTCTACCCTCGAAAACTGTTACGATCCCCTACACTTGTGGGTTATCAAGACTATTTTCTGGCGTCGTTGCCGGGGAAGCACAACTATATTCTCTGAGTCACTTGGGATTTACGTCTGCTAACCACTATGAAGAATCCGAAATATCCAAGAACTGAAATCTTTCCCTCAACTATGAGGACAGGTAAGGAACTGCCATCTAGCTCTCCACTTGATTCACCTTCAGTTATGAGTAAGTTTGCGACTTCACCTCCTGCTAGAAATCTTGATATGTCGTCTGTGCCTGAAGATGCTATGCTTGATACTATGCCTGATGATGCTATGCTTGATACTGCTTTGCCACTAGGTGCATTCCTTGATGCACATATTGCTAGAGTTGCTGCTAGATGTGATGATACTTCTGAAACTGCTGATACTATTGAAGTAGAACCTGCTACTATGCCTGAATTGCCTGTTATGCCTGATACGTGCTATGTTATGGAGGGAGAGATAGCTGAGGATTTTCTTGCGTGTAAGGATAGCTATGATGTTGAGAAATTACTGCGCAAGTGGAAAGAAAAATCTCTGAACGCTAGGATGAAATACGACCCGAAGTTTGCCACTTCGACTATCTTTGTGACCGATAAGGATTGTGAATTCTCTGTCGACCCTGATCCTTTTCACGGTTATGAGTCTGAAACGGTTGTAGCCCATCTTACCAAACTGCACGATATAGCCACCCTATTCACTAGTGAGGAAAAGATCCGCCACTACTACGTGCTCAAGCTGTTTCCTTTCTCGCTAAAGGATGATGCTAAGACCTGGTTCACTTCTCTTGCTCCTGGTTGTGTGCGTAGCCCCCAGGATATGGTATACTACTTCTCTGAAAAATATTTCCGTGCCCATAAGAAGCAAGCTGCCTTGCAGGAAATATACAACTTTGCTCAAGCTGAAGAAGAGAGTCTCCCACAAGCTTGGGGGAGGCTCATCCAGCTACTGAATGCTTTGCCTGATCACCCTCTTGAGAAGAATGAAATACTTGATATCTTCTATAATGGACTTATCGATGCTTCCAAAGACCACCTAGATAGTTGTGCCGGTAGTGTTTTTAGGGAACGAACCGTAGAACAAGATGAGATTCTATTGAATAACATCTTGTGCAATGAGAATGCTTGGACTATTCCCGAACCAGCTCCTAAGCCAACTCTGAAGAAAAGAGGTATTCTATTCCTCAGTCCTGAAGATATGCAAGAAGCCAAGAAATTTATGTGAGAGAAAGGCATTAAATCTGAAGATGTCAAAAATCTACCACCTATCAAAGAGATCCATGGTCTCGATAACCCGATACAGGTAGTAGAAGTAAATTCTCTACGTAGGTTTGATGAGAGTGATATTCCTTTTGATAAACCTGCTAGCCTATGCATGGATGAATTTGATAACTTCGTTGTCAAACAACAGAGTTTCAATGATTATGTTAGCAGACAATTGGAACAGAATGCTCGTATGCTTAGTCATTTAAGTGCTTGTGTGGACAGAAATGTCAATGATCTTAAACTTCTGAGTAAACATGCCTCTATGGTTACCACTCAGGTAGAATAAGTACTTAAAGCTCAAAATGACTTGCTCGATGATTTGAATGACAATTCCGTCAGAGTCGTCACTAGAGGCGGTAGAATGACCCAGGAACCTATGTATCCAGAGGGTCATCCGAAGAGAATTGAACAAGATTCTCGAGGAGTTAGCACTGATGCACCTAGTCATCCTAGAAAGAAGAAGAAAGATGATAGGAACCTGCACGCTAGCGACCATGTTGCTGCTACACCTGAGAGTCCAAATGATGCCTCTGTCTCTGATGCTGAAACACAATCTGGTGATGAACATGAGCCTAATGATGATATCAATAGTGATGTTCATGTTGATGCTCAACCTAGCAATGAAAAGGATGTGGAGATTGAACCTGTTGATCTTGATAACCCACAGCCTAAGAATAGAAGATACGATAAGAATGACTTCACTGCTAGGAAGCATGGTAAAGAAAGGGAACCATGGGTTCAGAAACCTATGCCCTTTCCTCCAAAACCATCCAAGAGAAAGGATGATGAGGATTTTGAGTGCTTCGTTCAGATTATCAGACCTGTCTTTCTGCAAATGCGTTTGACAAATATGCTCAAAATGTCTCCGTATGCTAAGTACATAAAGATATTGTGACTAATAAGAGGAGGATGCCTGAGGTTGAGATTTCCACCATGCTTGCTAATTATACCTTCAAGGGTGGAACTCCTAAGAAACTAGGTGATCCTGGTGTGCCCACTATACCTTGCTCCATTAAAGGCAACTACATTAGAACTGTGTTATGCGACCTTGGAGCCGGTGCTAGTGTTATGCCTATCTCTCTTTTATCGTAGACTTGAACTGGATAAGTTGACACCCACTGAAATCTCTCTGTAAATGGCCGACAAATCAACTGCTTTCCCTATCGGCATTTGCGAGGATGTGCGTGTTGTGGTTGCTAACACCACTATCTTAACAAACTTTGTTATCTTGGATATTCCCGAGGACGATGCCATGGTTGTCATCCTCGGAAGACCCTTTTTAAACACTGCAGGGGCTGTTATAGATTGCAACAAAGGCAATGTCACTTTCCATGTCAACGGTAATGAGCATACGGTGCACTTTCCGAAGAAACAATATCGAGTACATTGCATCAATGCCATCGAAAAGACTTCATCGATTCTTATTGGGAGCTTTGAATGCCCTATTCCTCCTGTTAAGATGAAGTATGATTTGCTTGTTGGGGAGATACACATCCCCATTGAGGTGACCTAGTGATTGTTCAAAAATTCTCCGTCTTCTTTTGCGATTCCAAAAGTTTTGTCGAGGGGATTTGGTCAACCCCATCGGCGGATTTCTTTCGATGACCATGAGATGGATGAATCGATGAGTCACAAACCTTTGTTCCAAGCTTTCACCTTTAGGTTGCTTAGAAGAAAAATGATAGATTTAGTTTACTTTTCCCTGTTTTCTGGTTTAGCGTTCGGTAGAAAAGTACCCCGAAAATAAAAGTTCTCCGAACGTCGTGAAAATCAAATATGATTTTTTCTGGAATTTTTGAAAAATTCTGAGACGAAGAGTTTGTCTGGGGGTTGCACCAGTGGGCCACAAGCCCTTGGGGTGAGGGCACCCCCCTGGCCATGCCACCCAGGCTTGTGGGGCCCACAGGCACCCCCTCCACTCATTCTTGCTCTCATCTGGTTCTCCTACCTCCAGAAAAAATCGTTTCACAGCTCAAACCCGTGTTCTTGCTCCTCTTGCTGGGATTATTGATCTCTTTGCTCAAATCACCGTTCTCCGAACTGTTTTGGGGACATTACTCCTTGGTAAGTGACTCCTCCATTGGTCCAATTAGTTTTTGCTCTAGTGCCTTATACTCCGCGTATTTTTGCTGCCTTGGTGACCATGTTCTTGAGCTTTGCATGCCGATCTTAGCTGGTCCCAAGTAGTTTTGATGCGTAATATGGCCTCTAGGCACTTATGGGAGTAGTTGCTACGAGTTTAGTTGAGCCTTGTACACTTTTCCTAAGAGTCACTAAAAATTTCAGAAATTTTCAGAGATAGAAAAGGGAAAAGATGAGGAGGTTCTTAAGAGGTCCGTCAAGCCATGACCCCAAGAATGATGGGAGTGAGAAGAAGCCCAAGTATCTGGTCCCTCGAGTCGCGGAAGTTCGAGCGTGCGAATGTCCAAGCGACGTGTTCTTACGCGCCGCTCGAATTTATGAGGACTTTCATCACTTGGTGGAGAACGCATGCCTTACCGCCTTCGTTGAAGATAAGTGTCCGCAATACCTCCTCCTCACTAATATCTTCGTACAAAGCTTTAACTTCTATCCGAGGAAGAATCCTCCCATGGTTGAGTTTAAACTTTATGATATCCCCCAGCGCATGTCACTCCAGGATTTTTGCAATGTGTGCAAATTACCTTACGTTGGGGATATTCATGAACCTCGTCCACGGGACTTGGAAGCTTTCATCAGTACAATTGCTGTAGGAGAGGAGAGAGGAGTGTCTTGCGCTAGAGTTACTAGCATTCATTTTCCCGTGCTTCGATACTTCTAATTATTTGTGGGAAAATGTTTGATTGGCCGTGGGAAAGCTTGGTCACTTAGTTCCCCAGATCTTGCGGTCTTGCACGAAGCCCTTTATAACGATAAAACTTATAGCTTGGGCGCTATAGTAGTTCAATGGTTGAACCTTAACCGTTCTAAAGGTGTTGTCTATGGAGGTATCTATGTTACCTGTCTTGCCAGACACTTTGAGACACCCATTAGACTGGATGAGGAAGAAGAGGTTCTTCTTCCCGAGAGATATCTAGATTACGATAGCATGGTTCGCCATGACTTTCTTGATAGAGATATAGGTGGAAGGATGATTTATAACCTGGTATTTAGTCAGGGTACTCGTGAGACTATTACTTTGCCTGCTCCTTCTTTGTTCAATCTTCATGCAGGCAGGTACACTATTATGCCCTCGGACATCTACGCATATTGGGGCTTGGCCCAACCATAGGTGCCCGTGCCCGAGCCACCAGTCGAGTACCCGATGCCAGTTTATTAGTGGGAGCCAGAGGAGCTCACACAGCAGTTGCATCCTCAGTCCACTCCGGAGTACCCCGGAGCTGGTTATTTTCGTCCTTGGGAGTAGACCAAGTTAGGCCAAAAGCCTAAGCTTGGGGGAGTACGTGTTCTCACCAACTTTACATTCTTGCTTATGCTTTCACTTTGTTAGCCGGTGTTCACACTTTGCCACTGTATCATCCATGCTAGCTTATTTTCTTTTTCTCGTTTTCTTTTCGTGTGTCTGTCTAGTTTGAGAAAAACCAAAAAGATTTTCTTTTCTTCTTTTGCTTGTTGGGAGCTTTCCCGTGTAGATAGTTTTCTTTTTCTTTGGGTCAAGGTAGAAGATATTGGTTACAATGTTTAGTGGCTCTTGCATGCATACCTGTTTAGCTTTCAAAGAGACATATTACTTTGTCTTCCCCTTTGCAATGCCTGCTGATTCTAGATTTAGTCCAATGCATGAGCACGCTTATTATTGTTCACATCATTCGATCGTTCAAGTGAAAGGCAATAATGAAGATATATGATGAAGTGACTGAGCTTGGAAAACCTGGTATGAACTCGATCTATTTTGTTTTTGTAAATATGACTAGCTCATCGTGCCCGATTCAGCTTTGTTGTGAGAGAAACATGTTTGCAATGACAACTTAGAGATCATAGTTGCTTATGCCATGCTTACTTAGCTAGGAGCTTATAATGGTTTGTCTTGGATGCCCACATGAATGTTGAGATGACTATGTTGTAGTATGATAGGATGGTATCCTCATTTGAATGTTTCAAGTGGCTTGACTTGGCGCATGTTCACGCATGTAGTTGAAACAAAATCAACATAGCCTCTATGATATTCATGTTCATGGTGATTTATGTCCTACTCATGCTTCCATTCAATGTTAGTTAATCTCAATGCATTTTGATGACTGTTGTCGCTCTCTAGTTGGTCGATTCCCAGTCGTTTGCTGGCCTTCACTTGTACTAAGCGGGAATACTGCTTGTGCATCCACTTCCATAAACCCAAAGTTGTTCCATGTGAGTCCACCATACCTACCTTTATGCGGTATCTACCTGCCGTTCCAAGTAAATTTGCATGTGCCACTCTCTAAATCTTCAAGAAATAATCTGTTTTGCATGCCCGAACCGCTCATGTGGTGACAGGGGCTATTGGTATCTTCCATGCTAGGCGTGTTATCCTCGATATGTGTTTATTCACTATCATTCACGAGAAAGGGGCCGGTAATTGGAATTCCCAGTTCCATGCTCAAATCGAAAAGATAATTGCAAACAAAACTCCCCCAGGATTGATGTTGGTATGGACGGTACCCAAGGATTCGACTAGCCGTGGAGTGTGATTGATTGGTGGTTCGGGGAGTCAAAACTTTACTTTTCTGTTTGGGAACCGCCTATAGCATGTGTAGCGTGGAAGATGTTGAGAACTCTTAGTCATTGCGTTGACAATGAAAGCATGCCACCCAAAATTATTATCTCTATTTTAAAAGCTTGAGCTCTGGCACCTCTACAAATCAATGCTTCCCTCTACGAAGGGCCTGTCTATTTATGTTCCTGTTGAGTCATCCTCCTCTTACAAAAGCACCAATTAGAGAGCACCTCTGTCGTTTTTATGCTTTACTTTTAACTATGTTGAGTATGACTGTGACTGGATCTTCATTGCCTTGAATTACAACGTTTAGTCAGCCCTTGGTCTTTGAGGTGCTCTGCATTTATGTTTTGCAGTCTCAGAAAGAGCTAGTGAGATACCATCTATTCATACTGCTTCATGTTGTTTTCATTGAAGTGTTGATGTTTGAGGCTTATTATTATTTGCTCACTAGTTGATTATGCCATTGATATGAGTTTACCATGAGACCTAGATGTCATTTGCTTATATGGTTTGCTTGTGATCTTTCTGAAATTCTGGTATGCGTTAGACATAGTTGCAACAACAAGATCAAACAGAGTTCGTCAAAGTTTTTCTTTTGTCTCTCTCAGTTTGTCAACTGAGTTGCTTGAGGACAAGCAAGGCTTTAAGCTTGGGGGAATTGATACGTCTTCGTCGTATCTACTTTTCCAAACTCTTTTGCCCTTGTTTTGGACTCTAATTTGCATAATTTGAATGGAACTAACCCGGAAATTGCCATGGTGTTGTTTTTGTGCAGAAATGAAAGTTCTCAGAATGTCGTGAAAATTTACGGAGATTTTTATGGAATAAAAGAAAAATACCTGCGCAAAGATCCACCGGAGGAGGTGGACTAGTGGGCCATAAGCCCACAGGCCGCGGCCACCCCCCTAGTCGCGCCGTGAGGGCTTGTGGGGCCCACGTGGCTCCACCGCCCCCAAACTCAGCTCTATATCTTCTGTTTCGCCCGGAAAAAAATCAGAGAGAAGGATTCATCGCGTTTTACGATAAGGAGGCGCCGCCACCCACTGTTCTTCATCTGGAGGGCAGATCTGGAGTCCGTTTTGGGCTCCGGAGAGGGGAAATCGTCGCCATCGTCATCATCAACCTTCCTCCATCGACAATTCCATGATGATCTTCATCGTTCGTGAGTAATCTCATCGTAGGCTTACTGGACGGTGATGAGTTGGATGAGATTATCATGTAATCGAGTTAGTTTTGATGGGGATTGATCCCTAGTATCCACTATGTTCTGAGATTGATGTTGCTACTACTTTGCCATGCTTAATGCTTGTCACTAGGTCCCGAGTGCCATGATTTCAGATATGAACCTATTAGGTTGTCGCCAATATATGTGTGTTTTAGATCCTATCTTGCAAGTTGTAGTCACCTACTATGTGTTATGACCCGGCAACCCCGGAGTGACAATAGCCGGAACCACTCCCGGAGATGACCATGGTATGAGGAGTTCATGTATTCACCAACTGTTAATGCGTTGGTCCGGTTCTTTATTAAAAGGAGAACCTTAATATCCCATTGTTTCCATTAGGACCCCGCTGCCACGGGAGGGATGGACAATAGATGTCATGCAAGTTCTTTTCCCTAAGCACGTATGACTACATACGGAATACATGCCTACATTAGATTGACGAACGGGAGCTAGTTACATATCTCTCCGTGTTATAGCTGTTACATGATGAATCACATCCGTCATACTCATCTATCACCGATCCACTTCCTACGGGTCTTTACTACTGGTCCTTGTTACATTACTTTGTCTAGGCTTGTCCCTTGCTACCAAAGGGATTGGGCCACTATGCTGCTACTGTTGTCGCTACTGCTGTTACTGCTGCTGCTGTTACTTTGCTGCTACTGCTGTTCCTTGCCACTTTGCTGTTACTTGTTGCAAGATCCTTTTTCGACACCGTTGTCGGGGAGGAATAGTTCCCCGTCCACGTGCAACTTACTGGCGCCATTGATACAACAGTTAGGAATAGTCTGCCATCAACAGATCTGTTTCTGGCACCGTTGCTATCATACTACTTTGCTATTGATACTTTGCTTGCACACACTAATCTTTCAGGTGTGGTTGAATCTGACAAACTCAGCTGCTAATACTTGAGAATATTATTTCGCTTCCCCTTGTGGAGAATCAATAAATTTGGGTTGAATACTCTACCCTCAAAAACTATTGCGATCCCCTACACTTGTGGGGTATCAGCGGTGTAGACCACGTGCCACGATGCTACGGCCCGAAGGGGCAACGTAGCGGCGGTGCGCGGGTCGGTGCAGCAATGGGGACGACATCGGGTGGCGACAGGGACCGCGTGCTGCCGCGCTATTGCCCAAAAGGGCGGAGTAGTGGCAGGTCACGGGTCGATGCAGCCGCGAGGAGAACGACGGGGCACCGGCGCTGCGGCCCGACGGGGCGACACAACGGCAGTCCCGTTCTCGATCGATGGAGGATTGCGCTTTACTCGGGACGGTCTTCACGGGACCTACGAAGGCGCGCGTAATCGATGGGCCAGATCGGGCGCATGGCGTAGCTGAGGTGGATCGCGGACGGACGAGTGATCAATCTGACTGCGCGCGAGGTTGGGGATGTCGTTCGACCGAGGCGGTGTGGCAGCGTCCGAGATGAAGCTGTCGATGACGATAGCAACCGGAGCTGGCAGTCAGCCAGAGGCAGCCGGCGAGGCTGACGCAACCGACAGCTAGCAGCCGGCGCGAGGCAGCCGGTGAGGCCGACATGGCCGCCCCGATGATGCCGACGATCCAAGCCGGCAGTCGGCCAGAGGTAGCCGAGAGCGAGCAGCCGACCAGAGGAAGCCGGAACGAGGAAGTCGAGGCCGGCGTGGTCGGAGCCGGGAGCCGCCCTGACACAGCCGGTGTGTGAACGTACGAAGCGACGAAGGAGGCGCATGGTGATGAAGCAGTCCTGGTCGGAGAAGGGCGTCGACGGCCGGTGCAGGACAACGACGGGAAGACGTGCGGTCGACGGCGAGAAGGGGCCGCCGCGTCGCGTGAGGCCGCCGGGTCGGTGTAGAGGCCGGATCGCGCCAATGTCGGAGTAGAGGCGCGATGGTCGATGGCAGCGTCGGGCGATGCAAACCAATCTTAGATCAGAAAACCAAAAAGGAAGAACATCGATCAAGGGACCAGCAAAAGAGAGAAAACCAGGATCGAGATATCGGGAAAAAAGACTCTCTAGGGCAGCCGGTCAACACGACCGGCGGACGAACCCTAGGTACGGGCTGCGCGGCCCCCGACGGCCGTCACGGAGGCCAACCGCCCCGGGGGCGGTGCGCTGGGCGGAAGTGGTGGCGGCTGCTAGGTCAAGGAACTTGCGGCACATACCATGTTAAAAAGGGAATAGAGAGATTGATGAAATAGTTGTTGTATTGCTTGAGCCTCATGGGCATATATATAGGAGTACATGATCATCTTGGAGTACAAGTCAAGGTAGGAACAAATCCTAGTCTATAGATGTTTCCTAAACAATCACGTTACTCAACAAGGAGACACATGTGAAATTGCTCGTAGTAGGAAATAGGAAATTATTACCCACCCAGAAAACAACTCAGTTGTGAATGTTAAAATATTCATCACTCGGGTTGATGTTTGGCTTCTCAAAACAAAGAGCATCTAAATCGGACCTTGCAATTTGCTGCCCCTCAAACGCTCGTTGAAAGTGCGTTATATCGACTAGAGGGGGGTGAAACAGCAAAGGACCATGGGTGCAAAGCAGTACTACAGCAGTTTTCTAGATGAGGAACATGAAAAACAGTTTGCACAGTACGCAGGCACAGAGTAAGCAGGTGAGGATTAACTAGTGTGAAGAATTTGAGGTTGAGTAAATTCAGAGAAAGTCTTTAGCAAATTCTTCAAACAGAGACAATGAGAATCTTCAACATATAATATTGAGGAATTGAAAGAGTTGAAGAAATAGAACCCGTATCACAGTGAAGACAGTGGTTGATGACCCAGTTCCAACTGCTGTGACAGTCGTATGTCTAGTTTGGAGCGGCTTGGTATTGAAACCAAAAGACACACAGTCCCGGGACACACAGTCCCTACCGTATTCTCCTTGACCTAAGCACACACAGTCCTCGCCCAACACTCGTGGTAAGTCTTCAGGGCAGACTTCCAAACCCTCACAAACTTGGTCACTCGGCGATCCACAAATGACTGCTGGATTGCTCTAGACCATGACGCCTAACCGTCTGGAGGATGCATAGTCCTCAAAGGTAAAAGGCTTCAGTTCCACACAGGAACCAATTCTTCAGTGATGCTCAATCACTTGGTTTTTTGTTTGTGGTTTGGTGTTTGGGGTATTTCCTCACAGATGATTTACTCTCGATGACTCTCAGGAATTTGGGTTGCTCTAAATGATAAGTGTCATCTTGCGGAGCAGCCAACCAGCTAATGGTTGTGGGGGAGGCAATTTATAGCCTGGGAGCATCCCGACATGATTTGACATAAATGTCCTTAAACATTATGACCATTGGTGTGGATAAGACCGATGATGTGGCGCGAATTGCGGCAACGTTCGGGAACCTCAACTGTGATATTCCTCATGTCTCTCGTATTCCTCACTTGAGGCTTTTGTAGGAATAGGCTTGGGTTGAGCATCATGAGGAAATTCATTATGTAGTGTTACCTCGACCCCCTTTAACAGTACGGTGTTCCTATGACTCAAGAGTGAAGAAAATGAAACAGAAAAATAAATCTTCACGCTTCAAAGTCTTCGGATTGTTTTTCTCCAGGACACACCGAATTCCTCATCTTCATGAGGAATATCAATTTCATCGCAATTTCTTCGCGATCAAAGTCTTCAACAGAAGTACAATTTCTTCAATCGAAGCTATACATTTTTAGGGGTCGACATTCATCGTATAATTCAAACTCCTCAGCGACTTATAGATCATGTGTACACTGATATGTCTCTGCCATATCTATAATTTTTGATTGTTTCATGCCAATATTCTACAACTTTCATATAGTTTTGGCAACTTTTTATACTATTTTTGGGACTAACATATTGATCTAGTGCCAAGTGCGAGTTCCTGTTTGTTGCATGTTTTTTTGTTTCACAGATTATCCATACCAAATGAAGTCCAAACGCAATAAAAACCTACGGGAATTTTTTGGGAATATTTATGATTTTTGGGAAGAAGAATCAACGCAAAAGGATGCCCGAGGGGGTCACAAGCCCCCTAGACGCGGCCTGGGGGTGGGGTCGCGGCTAGCAGGCTTGTGACTAATCCCTAACACGGTTGGGGCCCTTCTTCCGCTGCAAGAAAGATAATATCCGGAAGAAAATCGTGTTAAAATTTCATCCCAATCGGAGTTTCGGATCTCTGGGAATTTAAGAAACGGTGAAAGACAGAATCTAGGAGCGCAGAAACAGAAGGACACAGAGAGAGAGATCCAATCTCGGAGGGGCTCTCGCCCCTCCGCCGCCATGGAGACCATGGACCAGAGGGGAAACCCTTCTCCCATCTAGGGAGGAGGTCAAGTAAGAAGAAGAAGAAAGGGGACTCTCTCTCCTCCTCTCTCCCGGCGGCGCCGGAACGCCGCCCGGGACATCATCGTGTTACGGTGATCTACACCAACACCTCCGTCATCTTCACCAACACCTCCATCACCTTCCCCCATCTATATTCAGCGGTCCACTCTCCCGCAACCCTCTGTACCCTCTACTTGAACATGGTGCTTTATGCTTCATATTATTATCCAATGATGTGTTGCCATCCTATGATGTCTGAGTAGATTTTCGTTGTCCTATCGGTGATTGATGAATTGCTATGATTGGTTTAATTTGCTTGTGGTTATGTTGCTGTCCTTTGGTGCCCATCATATGAGCGCGCGCGCGGATCACACCATAGGGTTAGTAGTATGTTTATAGGACTATGTATTGGAGAGCAAGGGTGACAGAAGCTTCAACCTAGCATAGAAATTGATGCATACAGGATTGAAGGGGGACCAATATATCTTATTGCTATGGTTGGGTTTTACCTTAATGAACGTTAGTAGTTGCGGATGCTTGCTAATAGTTGCAATCATAAGTGCATAGAATTCCAAGTAAGGGATGACATGCTAGCAGTGGCCTCTCCCACATAAAACTAGCTATCGGTCTAGTAACATAGTCAATTGCTTAGGGACAATTCCGCAACTCCTACCACCACTTTTCCACACTCGTTAAACTAACGTAATTGTTGCTTTATCTAACCAGCCCCTAGTTTTTATTTACGTGTTCTTGCAAACATATCCTTTCACGCCTACAAAGTACTTATAGTTTCATACTTGTTCTAGGTAAAGCGAACGTGAAGTGTGCGTAGAGTTGTATCGGTGGTCGATAGAACTTGAGGGAATATTTTTCCTACCTTTAGCTCCTCGTTGGGTTCGACACTCTTACTTATCGAGAAAGGCTATAATTGATCCCCTATACTTGTGGGTTATCAAGACCTTTTTCTCGCGCCGTTGCCGGGGAGAGATAGCGTGGGGTGAATATTCTCGGGTGTGCTTGTTTGCTTTATCACTAAGTAGATTTATTTTCTTTCTAAGTTGTTCACTATCTTTAGTTATGGATACGGAACACGAAATACCAAAAAAATTAGGTGTACTTGCTACTCATGGAGATGGGGAACCTCCTAAAAGCCTCGATGCTCGTTATGTGGAAAATATTATGCACTTTTTTAATAATCCTGAGAAAACCCCATTAAATTATATAATGGGATACACGTTGGGTCAACGTGAATACTTTAGGGATTATCGCTTGACTCAAAAAGGGAAACTATTATGGGATCAAATTCATATGTTGAAATGGTATGCTTGGGAGCTATGCTCGAGATATGATATTACTTGTTGCTCTAGGATGAAGGCTAAACACCTTCCCTTTTCTTGTAAATTTAATGCTAATGAAACCTTGGATTCTTATGCTAATGGTATATATGATTACTATGATGTGGAACAAATAGAAGAGTTTGTTGCTTTATGGGTGCTTATGAAATTGAAGCTTTGTTTAAAAGGTGTGATGATAATGTTGATGCTGCTTACCGATCTGAAATTTTGGTTATGCTTCGTTACTGTTATACTAATTATGAATATAATGCCCATATTTATCGATTTATGGAGAAATTCTACGCTGCCCAAGAAGAGACTAATATTTTGCAGGAAACTATGAAAGAAGAAAATGCTGAAACTGTGAGCTCATTAGATGAAAAAGATGACGAGGAGAGCGAAGAACAAAAGGAGGAAGAGCAGATTAGCTATCCATGCCCACCTTCTAATGAGAGTAACTCTTCAACTCATACATTGTTTAATTTCCCTTCGTTCTTACCGAAGGATGAATGCTATGTTGATTGCTATAATCCCTTGGATTCGTTTGAAATATCCCTTTTTGATGAACTTGATGCTTGCTATGCTTGTGGCCATGATGCCAATATGAATGATGCTTATGAAGATGAACTTGTTATAGTTACTTATGTTAAACATGAAATTATTGCTATCGCACCCACTTATGATAGTCCTATTATCTTTTTGAATTCTCCCAACTACACTATATCGGAGAAGTTTGCTCTTATTAGGGATTACATAGATGGATGGCCTTCTACTATTACACTTGATGATTTTGATGAATATAATATGCATATGCTTGCTGCTCCTACTTGCAATTATTATGAGAGAGGAACTACATCTCCACCTCTGTATGTTTCCAATATGATAAAATTGCAAGAAACTGCTTATGTTATGTATCGGCCTTTACTTGATGTGCATGGATTGTTCTTTTATGACATGCCAATGCATAGGAAGAGAGTTAGACTTCGTCATTGCATGATATATGTTACCTTGTGCTCACTACTAAATTACAAATCATTGTTAATTAAAATTGGCTTTGATATACCTTGGGATCTAGGTGGATGCATTACTTGAGCACTTTATGCCTAGCTTAATGGCTTTAAAGAAAGCGCTGCTTGGGAGACAATCCGGAAGTTTTAGAGAGTCATTTATTTCTATTGAGTGTTTTTATATAGTTTAAAAACAAAAAATATATAAAGGGGAACTTAAAACTTTTTCAAAAAGAGAAGCGATTGAAAGGTGATGCATTGCAGAAGTGAGGGTCGACCTTGAACACTTGTGTTCATGCTCATGGAAACAATGAAGAATTTTTCATGGAAGTTTCTCGCAAAAATAATTATCCCCTTTGTAAAATTCCATTGTATTATAAAAATAATGTACCAAGTAAAGCCTTTATGATTAGTTTGGGTGATAGTTGTTTGATCATGCTGAAAAAGATAGAAACTTTGTGCTCACGAAATTATTTTTAATTCCTATCCAAAAAGAGCTTTTGAGTTTATTCTTTCTGCTGATTGATATGCAAATTGCCCTAATTTTAATAATTGTTTCAGAATTTTTGGAGTATCAGAAGTATGGTAAATATACAAATTACTACACACTGTTCTGTTTTTGACAGATTCTTATTTCTATGCATTGTTCTCTTATTTTGATGAATCTATGGGTAGTATCGGGGGGTATGAACCATGGTGAAGTTGGATTATAGTAGATATAATGCTAATATGAATTTGGAATGAGTTCACAACAGTACATAAAGTGGTGATTTACTTTATTATAATAACGGATCTCACGAAGGTTTTGTTGAGTTTTGTGTGATTGAAGTTTTCAAGTTTTGGGTGAGACCATGATGGATGAAGGAATAAGGAGAGGCAAGAGCCTAAGATTGGGGATGCCCAAGACACCCCAAGGTAATATTCAAGGAAGACTCAAGCTTCTAAGCATGGGGATGCCCCGGAAGGCATCCCCTCTTCCGTCTACAATCTATCGGTAATTTTACTCGGAGCTATATTTTTATTCGTCACATGATATGTGAAAATGCTTGGAGAGTCTTTTGTGTTTATTTTTCTTTTTTCTTGTATGCACCATGCTGGTATGAGATAGTCCTTGGTTGATTTATAGAATGCTCTTTGCACTTCACTTATATCTTTTGAGTATGGCTTTATAGAATGCTTCATGTGCTTCACTTATATCATTTGAAGTTTGGATTGCCTGTTTCCCTACACAAAGAAAACCGCCATTTGTAGAATGCTCTTTTGCTTCACTTATATTTGTTAGAGCAGGGCATATCTTTTGTAGAAAGAATTAAACTCTCATGCTTCACTTATACCTATTTAGAGAGTTAACACGAGTTGGTCATTCACATGGTTAGTCATAAAATCCTACATAAAACTTGTAGATCACTGAATATGATATGTTTGATTCCTTGCAATAGTTTTGCGACATGAAGATGTGATATTAGAGTCATGATAGTGAGTAATTGTGTATTCGTAGAAATACTTGTGTTAAGGTTTGTGATTCCCGTGGCATGCACGTATGGTGAACCGTTATGTGACGAAGTTGGAGCATGATTTATTTATTGATTGTCAT
Organism: Hordeum vulgare subsp. vulgare; assembly: GCF_904849725.1. NCBI lineage: Eukaryota > Viridiplantae > Streptophyta > Magnoliopsida > Poales > Poaceae > Hordeum > Hordeum vulgare. The sequence continues at coordinate 197,614,985 of NC_058520.1, forward strand.
CCTTTGTGTGGAAGTCGGGATCGCGCGATGGTTAACTCCTACCAACCCTCCCCTTAGGAGCATGCGTGTAGTACCTTGTTTCGATGACTAATAGACTTTTGCAATAAGTATGTGAGTTCTTTAATGACTAATGTTGAGTCCATGGATTATACGCACTCTCACCCTTCCACCATTCTAGCCTCTCTAGTACCGCGCAACTTTCACCGGTGCATTACACCCACCATATACCCTTCCTCAAAACAACCACCATACCTACCTATTATGGCATTTCCATAGCCATTCCGAGATATATTGCCATGCAACTTACATCGTTCCGTTTATTATGACACGCACTATCATTGTCATATTGCTTTGCATGATCGTAAGATAGCTAGCATGATGTTTTCATGGCTTGTCCATTTTTGATGTCATTGCTACGCTAGATCATTGCACATCCCGGTACACTGGCGGAGGCATTCATATAGAGTCATAATTTGTTCTAAATATCGAGTTGTAAGTAAATAAAAGTGTGATGATCATCATTATTAGAGCATTGTCCCATGTGAGGAAAGGAAGGAAGCTACGATTCCCTCACAAGTTGGGATGAGACTCCGGACTATGAAAAATAAAATAAAAGAGGCCAAAGAGCCCACAAAAAAAAAGAGCCCAAAGAGCCCAAACAAAAAAATGAGAGAAAAAGAGAGAAGGGACAATGCTACTATCCTTTACCACACTTGTGCTTCAAAGTAGCACCATGATCTTCATGATAGAGAGTCTCCTATGTTGTCACTTTCATATACTAGTGGGAAATTTTCATTATAGAACTTGGCTTGTATATTCCAGTGATGGGTGTAATGCCCCAAGTGTGTAACCTACCCTATTTGGAAACCTTCTTATGTGGGACCACCTTGTCAATGCTATGAGAGAGTTCATGCTCATGATTTCGGGTGATGTCCCTTGTATTCCTTCCTTGCATGCATGCATAACATATCATATCAAGCCCATGTCTTTGTGATGTTGCATTGTGTTCTTATGAGTTGATGTGATACCTTGTGTGATGGTGTGGATTTATGATATGTGTGGTGTGATGCAACTCTAGTTGTTTGCATGTGTTATAGGAATAGTGCTTGTGGTGGCATAAGGGTTCGAAACTATCTCCCTCCTATTTATTTCAAGCCCATATTTTTTTGCCTCTTTCCTGATTTAAAAAAATGCTCTTGTGTTAGCAGAATTGTGGTGATTTTGAAATGTGGAGTTGCTGTTTTAAAAAGTTGTTTTCAAAAGGTGCAAAATAATTGCAAAACAGCCCATATAATGTTGTTTTGTAAATATTTATTTTCCCCTAAAATCCATTTTACATTTTATTCAAATAGGTCATATTTTTCCATGACGAGGGGGTAATTTTGTTTGATTTTATCCCCAGTATATATTTCTATGCTATTCATCTTCTCTAGTTCTTTCTGTAAATGGAAAAGGCTCCAGGGAAGTTGTGTCCTCTCATGTGGCGCCTCTGTTGGGCTTACTCCCGCACAGCTTGGCCCAACTCCTCCTCTCCCTGCGCCAAGCCCACTCCCGCGACCTCCTTCCTCCTCTGACGCCGTTCCTCCATCTGCCTCCCTTTCCATCACCTTGCAGAGAGAGTGCTGCCGCCGTGAGGGCTCAAACGTCGAGGACCACCCTAATATAACGTGGAGTCCGTGCCCCCCTCGTCCAAGGGTTACCATCTCTCCCATCCGCCGCCGCCACCCCATCCCATCTCTCTTCTCCCCAAACATAAGCCTCTGCAGATTCAGATCATAGAGAGAAGAGAGCATCGCCGGCGTCTAACCCCCTTGCATCCACGTCGTCCGGCGCGGCCACCATGTCCACGAGGTCGGAGAGGCTCCCCGCACCCCATTCCCGACCTCGCTGAGGCCGAGGAACGCCCACGTCGACGGCCAGGAGCTCGCCAATGCCTCGGCCCCGCTGCTCACCTTCGTCTACCTCGGTTCTACTTCGGTTCAACGATAGTACCCCTCCGATCATCTTCTTCCCCTCCGATCCGGTCTCCTCCACCGTACGGCTTCTCCTCTACCTTCCCTAGGTGAGGAACAACTCCTCCCTCCTTCCTCCCTCCTTCTCTTCGACTAGATGGGCAAGTGCTCGCCGGAGCTTTCTATGTGAGGAAGTAGACCGTGGTGATTTTTGTGTTGATGTGTTCTTCGGAGCGTGCTCGTGTAGTAGCACGGCAGCATGTAGGCTTGCGTGGCATAGCAGTCGCACAGTAGCACTAGGTGGTGATCCATCCTGGTGCAGCAGCAGCAGCAGCAGGGCAACACGTCGTCCCTCCTGTCGTCGGCGACCCTGCGTGCCCAAGCAGAGCACCATGCGCTCTTGTTATATCATGTACTTTTCATTCCCTCCTTTGTCAGACATCCGATCCGTAGCGCAGTGGCATGACATGTGTGTGTGCCCGTGAGCTCGTGGGTTCGAGTCCCAGGGGAAGCACTCCCCCCTTTTTGTTTTGGATTTTCTGGCAACAGTGGAATGCGTAGCAGAACAGCTTACCTTGTTGTGTTACTCTGTTCTGTCGAGCAAAAGTCGATAGCAGGATGGTTGAGTGCATTGTATTATACCAGGGGGTACAGGGTTCCAACCCAGTGTCTCCCCTTATTCTTTTTCTTTGTTTTTCTTTTATGTTCCTTTGCTATTTTGATTTCTATGCAGCCCCTATTCATTGTGGCCTTGTGGTGTGCTTTGCACATGAGAGCATATATTTTTTCCTTCTCTCAAACCAGCAAGGGAGTGTTGTAGTATTTTGCTAGCTTTGTGAACCCATGGTGTTGCACTTGTGTGTGTTGTAGATATTCTTGGTAGGAGGATGTGTAGGTTGTATGTATACTTGTAGGATTGCTGGCATAGTATTTTGTTGTGTGTGAGGCACTAGAGTTTCATGTGTAAGTGCATCTTATGAGAGTTATGGTGTGTGTGTGTTTGCACTAGTGAGGCATGCTATGATTAGCATGTGTAGGTGGTGTTGTATGTAAGCATGGTAGATTCATGTGTGGGGGTGCACCTTGTGGGTTTCATGGCACTCATTCAATTGGTGCTTTGTGGTGCATGTGTGAGTGTGCACCATCACATGCCCATATGTGAGGGTGTGCAAACTCTCTTTGTTAGTGTAGGAGCTTATAAGTTGTGCTTGTCCTTGTGATGATGTGGTGGTGTGCCAAGGCACATAGGCATGAGTTCTACCCCTCATGTGCACCATTGATATTGTGGTCATGAGTATATGCTTATGTAGGTTTTATTCTAGTGAATAACACATGTGATGATGCACTATTCACTAGATGTCATTCTTTGTAGGTTTTCTTTCCTAGTTTGAGCTCACTTGTTCCAAGCAAGTGCATATGTTTTATATATGTTTTGGGGTAGAGAGATCCCAGGAATCCATTGGTGAAGTCATTTTTTCCTTTGGAACATTTTCTGGAGATGACATATTTCAGTTTTGTTCCATGTTTAGAGCTTGGTTCCATGTGATGTGGTGAGCCCATGTGTTTGGTTCTTGGTTGTGGTAGTAGAGGGTGACCCCCTCTACCACATGTTGGTTTTAGTTCATGTTTAGGAATCCATATGTGCAATTTGTGCCCAATCAAAATAGGCATGTGGCTGGAATTCCAGATTAGCTGAGATTTTCACTAAGTCTGAGAATCTGTTTATATTTTCTTCTCATGTTGATGAGGTTGTGTAGGTTAATGTGTTGCGATCTAGCCTTATCTTTCAACTGGAAAGTTGAATCTTACATGTTTGTATAGCTCCCTGTAAAATTTCATTCCATTTGGAGTCTTGTAGATATTGTTTTGGCTGCTGTCAAAATGCTTCAGAGCAAAGACAGATAGTGAGAATCTGGAATTTTCACTAAGTCCCTGAAATCTGATATTTTTGGGCAAGTTTGCAGCTATGTAACTTTGTGTGTTTAACTCCTTTGTGTGATATTGGGCAAGTTCATTCGATGTTATATCTATGTTGGGTAGCACCGGGATCGAAGAACGAGTACGTGGATTTGGGAGAGTACATGCAGGACGAACAAGAACCATTCCAAGCTGAGGATATCACACGCAAGATGATATGACCTTGATTCCATCTCTAGACTTGTTATGCTAGATTATGTTTCATTGCCATATGCTCGCTGCCTACCACTGAAATAATTGCCTCCTGAAATGCCATCAAACCCAAACACTTATCCCTTCCTAGCAAATCTTGAATGGCTAAGTAGGCTTTGCTCAGCTACTAATGTTAGCGTTGCTAGATGCAGGTGCTATGCCTCATGTGATAACATGAGCTTGATATCATCATCTTAATTATGTTATTTAATTAATGCACCTATATACGTGGTAAATAACAGAAGGCCTAGCCTTTTGCCAGGTGTTTTGTTCCGTTATTGCCGCCATAGTTACCGGCTACCGGTGTTTGATTTCATATTGAGCGTTCCTAACACGTTCGGGGTTGTTATGGGGACCCCCTCGATAAATCACGTGGTGATAAGACTTGTCCTGCAGGACCCAACATTGGTGTTAATTTGCTAATCACTTAATAATAATCTCCATGGAATAGCTACCCCGAGGAATTTAATCAACAACCCGGGCCAGTGCTCCTCATGAGCGTTGGCCCAACCCAGAGCAGCTTATTACGCTCCCCGGAGCAACTTGGTGTTTTGGCGTGGTAACCATCGCTCATCCGGCGTGTCCTGAGAATGAGATACGCGGCTCTTATCAGGGTCGTCGACACGTCGGGAGGTCCTCCTAGTCTTGTCTTACCTTAGCGATATATCTTGCGTATAGGGATCCCGGTGAAGCTTTGGTTCTCCCCAGAGTTGAGGTTTTCCTCTAAGGAATCTGACGAGATCATGAGATTCGTGATAGAGGATTACTTTGCGGCCCGTGTACGTTTGTGATGGACTAGTTGGAGCACCCCTGCAGGGTTTAATCTTTCGGAAAGCCGTGCCCGCGGTTATGTGGCAACTTGGAATATTTTGTTAACATCCGGTAATAGATAACTTAAACATAAGATAATAAAATTGCCAATTGTGTGCGTAACCGTGACTGTCCCCTCGAAGATCTCTCTTCGATCTGGAACACGGTGGGGTTACGATTGACGTAGGTAGGTGATCAGGATCACTTAGTGATCATCTATCTTCGACCGCTAGAATAGACCACCTTCATTTCAAGTTCTACGTAAGCTAGCCACCATATAAAGCTTAGGATGCTGCAACCTAAATACTCCACCTTTCCAACCGAATAACTTGACTAGTTCTGGCACAGAGGTCATAGATTGCTGAGTCCCCGTGGCTCACATATTCCTTCACAACACCATCAGGTTCAGGTACCCCCGAGACAGGTGATCCCGACGGCACACAGCAGGCGTGGTAGTACGATGAGGAGAACGACTGCATGTACGTGAACTATCCAGAAGATTGAGGCGTGGTCATGATCGTGGGCCAGCAGGCAGGGTAGCATAGTCATTTCCCATGTTTTGTAGTCCGTAGTGGAACTACCTTGATTGTATGCATGATGTACTCTAATATATTTATGAGATGGCAATTGAATCCCTTATTGTCATTCTGTTGATATTATGTATGTGCTATGTTACCATGTTTGCGAAACGCTTAGATGCGCTTCTTTCCAATTCGGGGCCTCGTTCCCCAGATCGGAAAGGACCGCATCTTAGTCGTTACAAGTTTGTAATCAGAGCCTTTGTGTCATCGTACTTGGCCGAGTCGAGTCTAGTAAAATGTTTTGAGTCTTAGTTATATCGGAGAGTAGGATTCTTTTTTCTCCTCTTCCATGCTCTGGTGAGGTTCCCGTCTTAGGAAATCTTAATTCTACTCCTCTTCTCGCTCAAAAAATAATTTAGGATCACGTGGGTATTTGTGAAATCTATATGATTTCGGTATGACGGAGTTCTCTCTTGGTGCCTCCTGTCTGCCTTGATTTCTTCCGGGGAGTTGAGCTCCAGGGGATTCTTGCGCACATCGCCATCATTCAGATTTCTCAGTATCTAAGAACGAAGGATGTTCGTTATCGCTTCAATACTAGTAGTGGCGAAATAACCCCGATGTCCCCAGTACTGGTGCAGATTGTTCGGGAGTACTGCCATACTTGGTATCGTTGTGATCACGAGGGTCTGTTGTAGATGAAGGTCCGAGATGCTGGTTGTGTGTTGACGGATGTTATACAGGTGACGGGTTGGTATAGGAGTTGTGTGATATTACTCCTTGTATCCGTGTACCAGATTGCATGACCAGTTATTTTGGGAATTCATAGGTGGGATATCAAGTAGTTTCTTATAGGACTATCTTCCTACAGATGCATGATAGAGGTTGGGATTCGATGTTTAGTGCGTGTGTTTGTTCACGGTCGTCTTACAGCGGTTCTCGTTGTGTCTTAAAGAGTCCTTGTAGCTCACTACGACTCGGGGATACTTCGTATGTCGTATGCACTACCTTGCACAGGATGGCCACTGTAAATTCGAGCCCGTACGATCTTATCCACGAAGATATTGGATGAAATCTTGATCATATGTTTGTTCTGAGCAGTTCTAGCTCATACTTGTTTGCACTGGTCTTAATCGGAATTTTGTCGACCGTCACTTTGAGGAAGCATTCTTACTATTTTGTTCGAGTGCAATTCCTTATTCCTGTTCAGATACTCCTGTCATTTTGATTCAGCAATATCTTCAATTTATTCTATGGGCTAATGTGTTGTCCGTCTTCAGGATGGCTCCACCAACTCATCAGAACCCAGGGCGTGAGGATGTGCCGCCACCACCTCCTCCTCTGGAGAATCCTCCTCCGCCGCCGCCTCCTCCTGCTGAGGCTTGGCAAGCGGTGATGGCTGCTACTAATGCAAACACCCAGATGTTGCTACAGTTTTTGCAAGAGAGAGCTAATCAGCAGCAAGGCAATTTCCAGCATGGTGGCAATCAGTTTGCTAGTCTGAGTCAGTTCCTGTCGAATCAGCCAAAGACTTTCACTTCCTGTGACCAACCATTTGATGCCGAGGATTAGATCCGTGATATGAACAAGCATGTCGAGTGTAGCAATGTTCGTCATGAGGATTTTGTCAAATTTGCAACATTCCAGTTGAAGGGGCAAGCTTCAATCTGGTGGCAACAACTGAAGGACTCCAAAGGCGCTAGAGTGATTACTTGGGATGAGTTTTGTCGTGACTTCAGGTCCCACTACATTCCCTCCATCTTTGTGGAGGAGATGCGTGAGAAGTTCAGCCGTTTGAAGCAGGGTGGTAATTCCGTGTACAAGTACAACGTTGAGTTCCACGAGCTAGCCCGATACGCGTTGCAGGATATCCCTGATCAGAAGAGCAAGATTTATCAGTTCAGAGGTGGATTGAAAGAAGATTTGCAGTTAGCTCTTGCTTTGCACGATCCTGAGGAGTTCGAAAAGTTCTACAACTTAGCTCTCATGGTAGAGGCAGCCTTGCTCGGGGTGGAGAATTCTAAGAAGCGCTTCAGAGATTCCATCTCTTCCTCTACTCAGGTGGTTCAGAAGCAATAGAAGTTTTGGGTGTATCCTCCTCCTCCTTGGCACTCGCAGCAGCTCAAGCACTCTGGTGGTCGTGGTTCTTCCCACCCACCCAACCCTGTCTTCCAGCAGAGATTCCAGCATCAGAAGCAAGGGCCTCCTCAGACTTAGTACCGGCAGCCAGCAGAGGTTACCTGTCACAAGTGTGGGTAGAAGGGTCATTGTGCCAACAAGTGTACTTCTCAGCCCCAACTGCCGCCTCCTCCTCCAAGCAAACCTCCAAGCAATGCTCTTGTCAAGTTCAACCCCAGATCAGCTCGAGTCAACATGGTGAATGCAACTGAGGCAGAAACTCATCAGATGTGATCATGGGTAACCTCCTCGTTAATGATATTCCTGCTAAAGTGTTATTTGATTCTGGTGCATCGCATTGCTTCATCTCCAAGACTTTCATTGCTAAGCATGATATTCTTGCAATTCATTTGGATAGTCCCTTCCGTGTGGTTTCTCCGGGCATGCGCATGAGGTCGCACATGATGGTTCTGGATGCTTATGTCAAGATAGGCAGTTATTCTTTTCTGGCGTCTCCTATTCTCTTGGGTAATTCCGACATTGATTTGATCCTTGGTATGGACTGGCTGGCCATGAACAAGGCATCAATTTATTATGAAGCTAAAGAAGTGAAGCTTACCCACTCTTCGGAGGACGTGATTATATTCGCGACGCGCGATGATACAATCCGTCTGTTCTCTTTGAATGAAAAGGGTGAGATCAATCCTATTTCGCAAGTCCCACTGGTCTGCGAATATGAAGATGTGTTTCCTGAAGAGCTGCCAGGCATGCCTCCGCACCGTGAAGTTGAATTTGTGATTGAGCTTGAACCAGGTACCAAGCTGGTGTGCAAACAGCCGTACAAATTGGGTCCAGAAGAATTGAAAGAACTTAAGAGGCAACTCGGTGAGCAGGAGCATTTGGGTTTGATCAGACCGAGCTGTGGGGCTGTGGTGTTCTGTTTGTCAAGAAGAAGGATGGCACGGACCGACTGTGTGTCGATTACCGTCCATTGAACAAGAAGACAATCAGGAACAAATATCCACTTCCGAACATAACTGAGTTGTTCGAACAGTTGAAAGGTGCTAAGGTCTTCTCCAAGCTTGATCTCAGAATGGGCTATCATCAAATTCGCATTCGCGAAGAAGATATTCTGAAGACTGCCTTTAGGACTAGTTTTGGCTCGTATGAGTATACGGTCATGTCTTTTGGTCTGGCTAATGCTCCTCCGACATTCTGTCGATTGATGAACTACATATTCTCTCTGTTCAACAATGACTTTGTCTTGCTCTATTTGGACGACATTCTGGTCTTTTCTGAAACTGAGGAAGAACATGAAGAACATCTCAGATTGATGCTTGATAAGATGAGAGAGTACAAGTTGTATGCGAAGTTTTCCAAGTGTGAGTTCTGGCTGAAAGAAGTTGTCTATCTTGGGCACATTATCTCTGCCGAGGGCATCAAAGTTGATCCGTCCAAGGTTCAGGCCATTGTTGAATGGGAGCCTCCGCACAATGTGAAGCAGCTTCGAAGCTTTCTCGGGCTTGCAAGATATTGCAGAAGGTTCATTGAGAACTTCTCCAAGATCGCCAAGCCACTCTCAAGTCTTCTTCAGAAAGGTGTGAAGTATGCTTGGTCTCCAGAGTGTTAGTTGGCCTTCGACACACTCAAAGAGAAGCTCACCTCCACTCCAGTCTTGGTTCCTCCGGATGATTCCAAGTCTTACCAGGTGTTCTGCGACGCTTCTCTCCAGTGTCTTGGTGCAGTCCTGATGCAAGACAAGAAAGTGGTTGCTTATACCTCCAGGCAGTTAAAGCCAGCGGAGAAGAACTATCATGTGCATGATCTTGAGCTAGCAGCTGTAATACACACTCTGATGACTTGGAGACACCTCTTGTTGGAACGAAAGGTTGAAATATTCACCGATCACAAGAGTCTCAAGTACATCTTCACTCAGCCTAACCTGAATCTTCGGCAAACATGTTGGGTGGAAATGCTCCAAGATTATAATCCGAGTATTGAGTACACGCCAAGCAAAGCTAATGTCGTGGCAGATGCCTTGAGCAGGAAGGCGTACTGCAACAGTCTGATTCGGCAACCTCTCCAGCCTGAGCTTTGTGAGTCTTTCAGGAAGCTCAACCTTCAGTTAGTACCTCAAGGATTTCTTGCAAACCTTCAGATCTCTCCTACCTTGGAAGATCAGGTCCGAGCAGCACAACTTCTTGACGCTATGGTGAAGAAATTCAAGATTAGCGTGGCAAAGAGTCTTCCCAAGTATAAGTGCTTCACTGTTGATGCCAGAGACACGTTGTTCTTCGAGGATCGCCTTGTCGTCCCGAAAGGTGATCTCAGAAAGGTAATCATGGAGGAAGCTCATAACTCTCTGCTCTCTATTCATCCTGGAAGCTCCAAGATGTACCACAACTTGAAACAGACCTTCTGGTGGACTCGTATGAAGCGTGAGATTGCTCAGTTTGTAAATGAATGTGATGTATGTCGAAGGGTGAAAGCAGAGCATCAACGTCCAGCAGGCCTTTTGCAGCCTGTGTCGATTCCCGAGTGGAAGTTCGATCACATTGAGATGGATTTCGTCACCGGGTTTCCGAAGTCCAAGAAGGTTGATGATGCCATCTTCGTCGTCATCGACAAGTTGAGTAAAGTGGCTCATTTTCTTCCAGTCAAGGAATCCATTTCAGCAGCGCAACTTGCCGAGTTGTACACCTCCAGGATTGTGTCTTTGCACGGCGTGCCTATGATGATCTCTTCGGATCGCGGAAGTATCTTCACTTCCAAGTTCTGGGACTCTTTTCATTCTGCTATGGGCACGAAGATCCGCTTCAGCACAGCATTCCATCCTCAAACTAGTGGTCAAGTGGAGCGAGTCAATCAAGTTCTTGAGGATATGCTGAGAGCCTGTGTTATCTCGTTTGGCATGAAGTGGGAGGATTGTCTGCCTTTTGCGGAGTTCTCGTATAACAACAATTATCAAGCTAGTTCTGGCAAGGCTCCGTTTGAAATTCTCTATGGCAGGAAGTGTCGTACCCCGCTCAACTGGTCCGAGACCGGCGAGCGTCAGATCCTTGGGAATGACCTGATAGAAGAAGCTGAGGAGATGTGTCGGGTCATTCGTGACAACCTCGGAGCAGCTCAGTCTCGTCAGAAGAGCTATTATGATAGCAAGCACCGTGACATGTCTTATGAGCTTGATGACTTTGTCTATCTCAAGGTGTCGCCTATGAAGGGTATGCAGCCCTTTGGCATCAAAGGCAAGCTTGCGCCTCGTTTCGTTGGTCCGTCCAGAGTGGTTGGCAAGAGAGGCGACCTTGCGTACCAGCTTGAGCTCCCGTCAAACTTTGCAAATGTGAATGATGTGTTCCATGTTTCTCAGCTCCGGAGGTGCTTCAAGACCCCCGAGCGCATTGTTCATCTTCAAGACATCGATCTTCAGCCTGACCTATCTTATCGTGAGCATCCAGTTGTGGTTATCGAGGCGACTCGGCGCAAGACCCACAACAAGACCGTCAAATTTCACAAAGTGCAGTGGTCACACCATTTCGATAAAGAAGCTACTTGGGAACGCGAGGATCACCTCCGTTCTGAATTTCTGGAGTTCTTTCAGGCGTAGATCTCGGGGCGAGATCTTTTTGTAGTGTGGGAGAGTTTGTAATGCCCCAAGTGTGTAACCTACCCTATTTGGAAACCTTCTTATGTTGGACCACCTTGTCAATGCCATGAGAGAGTTCATGCTCATGATTTCATGTGATGTCCCTTGTATTCCGTCCTTGCATGCATGCATAACATATCATATCATGCCCATGTCTTTGTGATGTTGCATTGTGTTCTTATGAATTGATGTGATACCTTGTGTGATGGTCTGGATTTATGATATGCCTGGTGTGATGCAACTCTAGTTGTTTGCATGTGTTATAGGAATAGTGCTTGTGGTGGCATAAGGGTTCAAAACTATCTCCCTCCTATTTATTTCAAGCCCATATTTTCTTGCCTCTTTCCTGATTTAAAAAATGCTCTTGTGTTAGCAGAATTGTGGAGATTTTGAAATGTGGAATTGTTGTTTTAAAAAGGTGTTTTCAAAAGGTGCAAAATAATTACAAAACAGCCCATATAATGCTGTTTTGTAAATATTCATTTGCCCCTAAAATCCATTTTACATTTTATTCAAATAGGTCATATTTTTCCATGACCAGGGGGTAATTTTGTTTGATTTTATCCCGAGTATATTTTTCTATGCTATTCATCTTCTCTGGTTCTTTCTGTAAATGAAAAAGGCTCAACGGAAGTTGTGTCCTCTTATGTGGCGCCTCTGTTGGGCTTACTCCCTTTCCGTCAGCTTGCAGAGAGAGTGCTCCCGCCGTGAGGGATCAAAAGTCGAGGACCACCCCCATATAACGTGGTGTCTGTGCCCCCCTCGTCCTAGGGTTCCCCTCTCTCCCATCCGCCGCCGCCACCCCATCCCATCTCTCTTCTCCCCAAAGGTAAGCCTCTGCAGATTCATATCAGAGAGAGAAGAGAGCATCACCGGCGTCTAACCCCCTTGCATCCACGTCGTCCGGCGCGACCGCCATGTCCAGGAGCTCGGAGAGGATCCCCGCGCCCCATTCTCGACCTCGCTGAGGCCAGGGAACGCCCATGTCAACGGCCAGGAGCTCGCCAACGCCTCGGCCCCGCTACTCACCTTCGTCTACCTCGGTTCTACTTCGGTCCAACGACAGTACCCCTCCGATCGTCTTCTTCCCCTTCGATCCGGTCTCCTCCACCGTACGGCTTCTCCTCTACCTTCCCTAGGTGAGGAACAGCTCCTCCCTCCTTCATCCCTCCTTCTCTTCGACTAGATGGGCAAGTGCTCGCTGGAGCTTTCCTTGTCAGGAAGTAGACCGTGGTGATTTGTGTGTTGATGTGTTCTTGGGAGCGTGCTCGTGTAGTACGCGGCAGTGTGTAGGCTAGTGTGGCGTACCAGTCGCGCAGTAGCAGTAGGTGGTGATCCCTGGTGGTGCAGCAGTAGTAGAAAGGCAGCACGTCGTCCCTCCTGTCGCCGACGACCCTGCGTGCCCAACCAGAGCACCAGGCGCTCTTTCTATATCATGTAGTTTTCGTTCCCTCCTCTGTCACACGTCCAAGCTGTAGCACAGTGGCATGGCATGTGTGTGTGTGCCCATGAGCTCGTGGGTTCGAGTCCCAGGGGAAGCACTCCCCCCTTTTTGTTTTGGATTTTGGAGCTCTTTCTATATCATGTGGAGTGCGTAGCAGAACAGCTTACCTTGCTGTGCTACTCTGTTCTGTCGAGCCCAAGTCGATAGCAGGATGGTTTAGTGCATTGTAGTATTCCAGGGGGTACAAGGAACCCAGTGTCTCCCCTTATTCTTTTTCTTCGTTTTTCTTTTATGTTCCTTTGCTGGTTTGATTTCTATGCAGCCCCTGTTCATTGTGGCCTTGTGGTGTGCTTTGCACATGAGAGCTTATATTTTTTCCTTCTCTCAAACCAGCAAGGGAGTGTTGTAGTATTTTGCTAGCTTTGTGAACCCATGGTGTTGCACTTGTGTGTGGTGTAGATATTCTTGGTAGGAGGATGTGTAGGTTGTATGTATACTTGTAGGATTGCTAGCATAGTATTTTGTTGTGTGTGAGGCACTAGAGTTTCATGTGTAAGTGCATCTAATGAGAGTAATGGTGTGCGTGTGTTTGCACTAGTGAGGCATGCTATGATTAGCATGTGTAGGTGTTGTTGTATGTAAGCATGGTAGATTCATGTGTGGGGGTGCACCTTGTGGGTGTCATGGAACTCATTAAAGTGGTGCTTTGTGGTGCATGTGTGAGTGTGCACCATCACATGCCCATATGTGAGGGTGTGCAAACTCTCTTTGTTAGTGTAGGAGTTTATAAGTTGTGTTTGTCCTTGTGATGATGTGGTGGTGTGCCAAGGCACATAGGCATGAGTTATACCCCTCATGTGCACCATTGATATTGTGGTCATGAGTATATGCTTATGTAGGTTTTATTCTAGTGAATAGCACATGTGATGATGCACTATTCACTAGATGTGATTCTTTGTAGATATTCTTTCCTAGTTTGAGCTCACTTGTTTCAAGCAAGTGCATATGTTTTATATATGTTTTGGGGTAGAGAGATCCCAGGAATCTATTGGTGAAGTCATTTTTTCCTTTGGAACATTTTCTGGAGATGACATATTTCAGTTTTGTTCCATGTTTAGAGCTTGGTTCCATGTGATGTGGTGAGCCCATGTGTTTCGTTCTTGATTGTGGTAGTAGAGGGTGACCCCCTCTACCACATGTTAGTTTCATTTCATGTTTAGGAATCCATATGTGAAATTTGTGCCCAATCAGAATAGGCATGTGGCTGGAATTCCAGATTAGTGAAAATCTGAGATTTTCACTAAGTCTCAGAATCTGTTTATATTTTCTTCTCCTGTTGATGAGGTTGTGCAGGTCAATGTGTTGTAATCTAGCCTTAGCTTTCAACTGGAAAGTTGAAGCTTACATGTTGTTCTAGCTCCCTCTAAAATTTCATTCCACTTGGAGTCCTGTAGATATTGTTTTGGCTGCTGTCAAAATGCTTCGGAGCAAAGACAGATAGTGAGAATCTCGAATTTTCACTAAGTCCCTGAAATCTGATATTTTTGGGCAAGTTTGCAGCTATGTAACATTCTGTGTTTAACTCCTTTGTGTGAGATTCTTGCTTGTGCTTGTAGTACTCTTGGATAGCTACAGCCACATATCTTATTTGGCATGTTTAGGTCGCTGTAGGTGCTTTGCATGTAGCTCACAAAGTGCTATGATGCAGTTTATGGCAGATTGTGTAGTTTTGGAATTTTGATGTTTGTGAGTGCATAGATGATGGTGTGGTGTTCTTATTTGCTCCACCCTATCCATGTTGGATTGTTATATGTCTTGGATACCTGGAAATGCCAGAATTGAGCCATTGGAGTGTGTTGTGGAGAATTTGACACGTAGCACTTCATATCTTGTTTCGTTGATTCCCGTTGATCCATAGCTCCGATTGTAATATTCTTTATATGGTTTTGCATCGTTTTCACGAGAAGCATATGATCATGTCATTCTCATGCATGTCAAGATAGCTTAGAATTCATTTTTGTCCAGGAACATGTATTTACTTCTCATGCTTGTGCTAGTGATAGAAATAGTGATGCATGCTCATATTCATCTCATGCATCATGTGCTTGTTGCATCTTGAGGTGCTTTTGTTCATTGGATGTTATTTCTATGTTGGGTAGCACCAGGATCGGAGAACGAGTACGTAGATTCGGGAGAGTACGTGCAGGACGAACAAGAACCATTCGAAGCTGAGGATATCACACGCAAGATGATATGACCTTCATTCCATCTCTAGACTTGTTATGCTAGATTACGTTTCCTTCTCATATGCTCGCTGCCTACCACTGAAATAATTGCCTCCTGAAATGCCATGAAACCCAAACACTTATCCCTTCCTAGCAAATCTTGAATGGCTAAGTAGGTTTTGCTCAGCTACTAATGTTAGCGTTGCTAGATGCAGGTGCTATGCCTCATGTGATAACATGAGCTTGATATCATTATCTTAATTGTGTTATTTAATTAATGCACCTGTATACTT
Organism: Hordeum vulgare subsp. vulgare; assembly: GCF_904849725.1. Taxonomy (NCBI): domain Eukaryota; kingdom Viridiplantae; phylum Streptophyta; class Magnoliopsida; order Poales; family Poaceae; genus Hordeum; species Hordeum vulgare. The sequence continues at coordinate 197,630,160 of NC_058520.1, forward strand.
GGTAAATAACGGAAGGCCTAGTCTTTTTCCGGGTGTTTTGTTTCGTTATTGCCGCCATAGTTACCGGCTACCGGTGTTTGATTCCATATTGATCTCTCCTAACACGTTCGGGGTTGTTATGGGAACCCCCTCGATAAATCGCGTGGTGATAAGACTTGTCCAGCAGGACCCAACATTGGTGTTAATTTGCTAATCACTTAATAATAATCTCCATAGGGAATAGCTACCCCGAGGAATTTAATCAACAACCCGGGCCAGTGCTCCTCATGAGTGTTGGTCCAACCCAGAGCAGCTTATTACGCTCCCCAGGGCAACTCGATGTTTTGGCGTGGTAACCATAGCTCATCCGGCGTGTGCTGAGACTGAGATACGCGGCTCTTATCAGGGTCGTCGACACGTTGGGAGGTCCTGCTAGTCTTGTCTTACCTTAGTGATATATCTTGCGTATAGGAATCCTGGTGAAGCTTTGGTTCTCCCCAGAGTTGAGGTTTTCCTCGGATGAATCCGACAAGATCACGAGATTCGTGATAGAGGATTACTTTGCGGCCCGTGTACGTTTGTGATGGACTAGTTGGAGAACCCCTGCAGGGTTTAATCTTTCGGAAAGTCGTGCCCACGGTTATGTGGCAACTTGGAATATTTTGTTAACATCCGGTAATAGATAACTTAAACATAAGCTAATAAAATTTCCAACTGTGTGCGTAACCGTGACTGTCCCCTCGAAGATTTCTCTTCAATCGGGAACACGGTGGGGTTATGATTGACGTAGGTAGGTGATCAGGATCACTTATTGATCATCTATCTTCGACCGCTAGAATAGACCACCTTCATTTCAAGTTCTACGTAAGCTAGCCACCATATAAAGCTTAGGATGTTGCAACCTAAATACTCCACCTTTCCAACCTAATAACTTGACTAGTTCTGGCACCGAGGTCATAGATTGCTGAGTCCCCGTGGCTCACAGATTCCTTCACAACACCAACAGGTTCAGGTACCCCCGAGATAGGTGATCCCGATAGCAAGCAGCTGGCGTGGCAGTACGATGAGGAGAACGACCGCGTGTACGTGAACTATCCAGAAGATTGACGCATGGTCGTGATCGTGGGCCAGCAGGCAGGGTAGCATAGGCATTTCCCATGTTTTGTAGTCCGTAGCGGAACTACCTTGATTGTATGTGTGATGTACTCTGATATATTTATGAGATGGCAATTGAATCCCTTATTGTCATTCTGTTGATATTATGTATGTGCTATGTTACCATGTTTGTGAAACGCTTAGATGCGCTTCTTTCCAATTCGGGGCCTCATTCCCCAGATCGGAAAGGACCGCATCCTAGTCGTTACAATGGGCTTCCTCAAATTGCCCTAGGTCTTCGTGAGCAAGCGAGTTGGATGCACACCCACTAGTTTCTTTTTGAACTCTCATACACTTATAGCTCTCGTGCATCTGTTGCATGGCAATCCCTACTCACTCACATTGATATATATTGATGGGCATCTCCATAGCCCGTTGATACGCCTAGTTGATGTGAGACTAGCTCCTCCTTTTTGTTTTCTCCACAACCACCATATTCTATTCCACCTATAGTGCTATGTCCATGGCTCACGCTCATGTATTGCGTGAAAGTTGAAAAAGTTTGAGAACACTAAAGTATGAAATAATTGCTTGGCTAAAACCGGGGTTGTGCATGATTTAAATACGTTGTGTGGGGAAGATGGAGCATAGCCAGACTATATGATTTTGTAGGGATAACTTTCTTTGGCCATGATATTTTGAGAAGACATGATTGCTTTGTTAGTATGCTTGAAGTATTATTGACTTTATGTCAAATGATAGACTATTGCTTTGAATCACTCGTGTTTTAGTATTCATGCCATGATTAGATTATATGATCAAGATTATGCTAGGTAGCATTCCACATCACAAATTATCTTTTTTATCATTTACCTACTCGAGGACGAGAAGGAATTAAGCTTGGGGATGTTGATACGTCTCCTCGTATCTATAATTTTGATTGTTACATGCCAATATTCTACAACTTTCATATACTTTTGGCAACTTTTTATACTATTTTTGGGAGTAACATATTCATCTAGTACCCAGTGACCGTTCCTGTTTGTTGCATGTTTTTTGTTTCGTAGATTATCCATACCAAACGAAGTCCAAACACAATAAATAACCTACGGGGATTTTTTTGGAATATTTATGATTTTTGGGAAGAAGAATCAACGCGAAACGATGCCCAAGGGGGTCACAAGCCCCCTAGCCGCGACCTGGGGGTGGGGCCGCGCCTGCACCCCCAGGTCGCGGCTAGGGGGCTTGTGACCAATTCCTATAGAGGTTGGGGCCCTTCTTTCGCTGCAAGAAAGATAATATCCAGAAGAAAATCGTGTTAAAATTTCGGCCCAATTGGAGTTACGGATATCCGGGAATTTAAGAAACGGTGAAAGGCAGAATATGGGAGCGCATAAACAGAATGACACAGAGAGAGAGATCCAATCTCCGAGGGGCTCTCGCCCTCCGCCGCCATGGAGACCATGGACCAGAGGGGAAACCCTTGTCCCATCTAGGGAGGAGGTCAAGTAAGAAGAAGAAGAAAGGGGGCTCTCTCCCCCTCTCTCCCGGCGGCGCCGGAACGCCGCCCGGGACATCATCGTGTGACGGCGATCTACACCAACACCTCCGTCATCTTCACCAACACCTCCATCACCTTCCCCCATCTATATTCAGCGGTCCACTCTCCCGCAACCCGTTGTACCCTCTACTTGAACATGGTGCTTTATGCTTCATATTATTATCCAATGATGTGTTGCCACCCTATGATGTCTGAGTAGATTTTCGTTGTCCTATCGGTGATTGATGAATTGCTATGATTGGTTTAATTTACTTGTGGTTATGTTGCTGTCCTCTGGTGCCCATCATATGAGCGCGCGTGTGGATCACACCATAGGGTTAGTAGTATGTTTATTGGACTATATATTGGAGGGCAAGGGTGACAGAAGCTTCAGCCTAGCATAGAAATTGATGCATACGGGATTGAAGGGGGAACAATACATCTTATTGCTATGGTTGGGTTTTAACTTAATGAACGTTAGTAGTTGCGTATGCTTGCTAATAGTTCCAATCATAAGTGCATAGAATTCCAAGTAAGGGATGACATGCTAGCAGTGGCCTCTCCCACATAAAACTTGCTATCGGTCTAGTAACATAGTCAATTGCTTAGGGACAATTCCGCAACTCCTACCACCACTTTTCCACACTCGTTAAACTAACATAATTGTTGCTTTATCTAACCAGCCCCTAGTTTTTAATTACGTTTTCTTGCAAACCTATCCTTTCATGCCCATAAAGTACTTCTAGTTTCATACTTGTTCTAGGTAAAGCGAACGTGAATTGTGCGTAGAGTTGTATCGGTGGTCGATAGAACTTGAGGGAATATTAGTCCTACCTTTAGCTCCTCGTTGGGTTCGACACTCTTACTTATCGAGAAAGACTAAAAATGATCCCCTATACTTGTGGGTTATCATACACTCATGAACACATTAGATACTTAACCTATAAGTCTCCAAACCACCAAAAAAATCACTAAGGGCACTAGATGTACTTACACTCGTCAACATGTCCGGGCGCGTCCGCGGACACTGACCGGTCACGTCTCAAATAAATGATTTTATAACCGGACATCTCATATTCTCAAACCCATATAAAAGCATGAAAGATATGAAACCTACGCACTACGTAGAATCTATCTACTCCTCATGGGAGATGTCCACGATCTCTCTGCTCTTCGACGGATAAATATCGCATGTTGCAGCTCCGCCCCCTCCGGTACCCCCAGCTACTCCGCTACGGCGTCCTCCGCCTCCAGCTCGTCGAAGAGGGTGTCGTCCTCCGCGTGCCTCTGCTGGATGAGTCGGCGGTTGGCCTCCACCTCGGCCTCATCCCGGATGGAATCCAGGATGGCCTGCTGCTCCGCCATCTCCTTTGATTGGGCGACGGCAAACTCCGCCTCCGCCCCCGCCATGCTCAAGCCGGTAGCCTCCTCCGGATCGTCGTCCTCCTCCTTCTCCTCCTCCACCTCCTCCTCCTCCTCCGTCTCTGACGAGTTTGGAGGGAGACCCGCAGTGATGCGGGCGGTGCAGCGAGCCTGGATCTCCACCTTGATTTGCCCGCACTGCTCCGGAGTGAGATGCGCTTAGGTGGTGATAAGCCGCCGGACCATCCTAACGGAGAGGGAACTGCGAGAGGAGGCGTACGGGCCTGGGTGGCGGCGGAGAGAAGGAGGAGGCGGATGTGACAGCCCGAGACCGACACCCCAGAAGATTCCCCCTTTATTGCCGTTTCCGTCGTGTGATTAGTTTTATCTGTTGCATCGTCATTTAGTTTGCATCGTCGCATCATGCATGGCATCATGTCAACTGTGTTTTGTCGGTGTTGCTTGTTGCTCCGTGTTGTTGGGTGTTAGTGCTTTGTGAGTGTGACGTCGTTTGTTGGCCTGATGAGAATGCGTGCGTGAGAGCCACCGCTAAACCCTTTTGCACCAAGGACCTAAAACCTTTACTCCCCTCCTCTCCTCTTTTATTTGTTTTTGCGGTTGCTAAGGTTTCCCGTTTTAAACCTCTATTTAAAAAGGGTTCGTCTTCTTCTTTTCAATAAAAGATCCGTTTATTAAATGTGGTGGCAACCCCTTGGGTTTTATTTTATTTCTCCTTTTATTTTATTTTAAAACCGACTCATTTTCTTTTCTCTTTCAAAGAGCCTTTATTTTAATCTTAAATAAAAAAGAGGGGGTTTGGTTTTATTATTTTGTAAGTAAAAGGGTTTAATTTTATTCTCGTGTTAAAAGGGTTTTATTTTAATTCTTAAAAGGGTTTCATTTTTATTTGTTTAAAAAATGCCCAACCTATTTTATAGTTGGGTATTTTTTTTCAAGTAGCCAAAAATCATTTTTTACGTTGTTAAAATCGTTTTATCTTAGAGTGTGTTTTTCTGTTTTTTTAAAAGGAAAAAAGACAATAGAGGGAGAAGAGGCCCACTTGGGCCAAGGCCCAGCAGATCCCTGCCCTAGCGAGCCCCTGTCTCCCCCCGAGCGTCGTCGCCTCCCCCCGTGCTCGATCCCCTCCTTGTCATCCCTCGTCCACCATTCTTCCTCCCCTCGCCTCCCTTGCCCGCCTCTTCCCCCGCAAGCCGCCATGCTCCCCTGCCGTCGTTCCCCCCGCTAGCTCTAGGTGTTGTCTCCACTCCTATGGGCCGCCGCCGCCGGCCGCCTCGCCCCTCTGCGACGCCTCCTCCTCGAGCCCGTGTCGCCTCCAGCGCCCCTCCCCGCAGCCGCTAGCTCCTGCGCCACCCTGACCTCGCCTCGGCCGTGCCCCGTGCTGCCGTGCCTATTGCCGCAGTGCTGCTCCGCCTCGCCATGCAACCTCGTGGACGCCTCCCCGCGCCGCGCCCATGGAGCCCGCCTCCCGCGCCTGCGCCATGTGTCGCGGCCTCTTCCTGCCGCTGCGCCCCGCAAGCACCCATGGTGGCGCGCGTCCCGGTGTCTCCTCTCCCTCGTCGATAAGTAGGTGATCCCTGCTTCTCCTCCCTGGCTCCCTCCCCTTCCTTTCCTCTCTTTTCCATATCTCTCTTAGCGTTATCTCCCTACATGGACAGGAGTTGCCATGGTGCTGCCTACAGGAGCTCCCGTTCGAGGTTGCTGAAGTTTCTATGGTCATTGTTCTAGCCTTCATCCACGTGCCTCCACGACACCATCCCAATGCTGTTGCCACCTCCTCATCGATCTAGGAGGAACAGAGACTTGGCAGCCCGCCTTGATGTCTCCCTGCTGTACGAAAGTCCTCTCAATCTGCAGCTCTGTTTGTATCCTAAATTCGAGGGTATGTGTATGTTTAGAATATCCATCATGTTTCTGCCACCTTATGCACAGTCGAAGTGGCTAGCGCCACCTATTTTCACCATGAGATCGTGGGATCAAATCCCAGTGCCTGCTATTTTTTCCTTAGTTGTTTTTCTCTGTTTTAGACATCCTGTGTGCGCACATTCATGTATGCTCTGCGCCCAGTTCTAGCAATAACACACATCTAGCTTAGTGGCCTGGCATGGAACCATCTAACCAGCAGGTGCTTGGTTCGAATCTCAGCTTAGCCATGTTCTGTGTATATTTTGCACACCACATTCCTGTGCACTTGGGCCTGATCTACCCCTGAGCCACTACACTATGATGCTTCGGGCCCATGCATGTTTTTTTTGGCTGAGTAGACTTGGGCATATTTTTTTCTAACTCTTGCATACTTCAGAAAAGAGCAGTTTTCAAATGCCCGTAGATTCTATTCCGTGCATTGGATTCCGACGAGTTAGGTATGTAACTAGACTAAAATTTTGCGGAGACTAATATTTTCCAACTCTCATGCATGATTAAAAAAATGTGAAGCTTGTTGTTTGCATCGTTTCCCGTGTCGTGAACAGAATGCATGTTGTATGAGATGTATCGTATGTATGCACCTATATATGTTGTCCGTTGCACGTTGTCCCTCTTATGTTGTGCCCCGACACATGGGACCCGGTAATCGGGATCACCCCATCTTTATTTAGCGTTCCCGCACGCGCTCCCTATTCATTGTCATGGTATCTCGACGAGTTATCGGGATAGGAGCGTTGTCGTGGCATCGTTTCCGTCTTGCCACCATAGTTCCCCTTTCGCTCGTCGTGGCGATACCTGTTTCTTTCCCTTCTTGCCCGTGTTATGAACTCGCATGCATGACGCATTCATGGCATATAATCTTGTGTTGCATGTTCTTGTGCCCTAGCTCCGTTCTAAGTCCGACGTGTTGTCGACTAGGTTGTCATGTAGGTTCATCGCTCACCCCTTGCCATGTTAACAACATTTAATATTGTCGTGTAAATAATCGGGAGAGAATTAAATAATTAAACGTGGAGTTTCATCGATATGCAACCCGTTGCATATCGAGCTTCACTTAATGTGTAGTGTTTTCGTGAGGTGAATTTCATGCCATCCCTTGCATTTTGATTTGTTCATGCATCATATTAGGTTGTGCATCATGTTGTGCATCGTGTGGTGAATATCTGTGTTGATGTTTGTTTCCGGTTTGCTCCGTCTTGATAGAGTTTCGCAAGCGTGTCAGAATGTGAGGACCCGTTCGACTACGTTGGTTCGTCGACTTCACCGAGTTGTTCTTCTTCCAAGCGGGATCTCACGCAAGATGACCATTTCCCCAGATACCATTACTATCATTGCCATGCTAGATATTTTGATGCTATCGTTATGTCTTGTTGCCTACCTCCTGTTAAATATCAGCCTCTCAACAATGCCATGATTACCTTCAACCTGTTCGACCTAGCAAACCACTGATTGGCTATGTTACTGCTTGCTTAACCATGATATTAGTGTTGCTAGTTGCAGGTGTAGTTGCTTTCATGTGATAACATGGGTTCCTTATCATATCATGATACTTAAATGCTATTTAATTTAATGCACCTATATACTTGGTAAAAGGTGGAAGGCTCGGCCTTTCTAGCCTGGTGTTTTGTTCCACCTTTGCCCCCTTAGTTTCCGACTACTGGTGTTATGTTCCATAAATGAGCGCTCCTAATATGATCGGGGTTGTTATGGGGACCCCCTTGATAATACGTTTTAGATTAAAGCTGGTCTGGCAAGGCCCAACTTTGGTAATACATTTGCCTAATAACTAATGAACTGCATAGGGAGTAATTAACCCGAGGAAATTTAATCAACCCCCGGGCTAGTGCTCCTCATGAGTGTTGGTCCAAAACTAGAGCCGTTTGCGGGGCCAACCCAGGGCAACTCGGGAGATTTCTATCGGGCCACCGTACGCTGTGCTTATCCGTCGTGTCCTGAGAACAACATACGCGTCTCCTATCGGGATCGTCGACACGTCGGGCGGCCTTGCAGGATTAGTTTTACCTTTGACGGAATATCTTGTGCATCGGGATTCCGGTGATGCTTTGGGTAATCTGAGAGTTGATGTTTTCCACTAGGGAATCCGACGAGATCGCGAGCTTCGTGATTGAGGACTTCTATGCGGCTTGTGGTAATTTGTGATGGACTAGTTCGAGCACCCCTGTAGGGTTAAATCTTTTCGGAAAGTCGTGCCCACAGTTATGTGGCACCGTGGAAACTTTTTTAACACTGGTTCTAGATAACTTGAAGTTGACTTAATTAAAACTTGCCAACTGTGTGCGTAACCGTGACTGTCTTTTCGTGAGTTCCTTCTCCGATCGAGGACACGGTGGGGTTATGTCTAACATAGGTAGGTGTTCAGGATCATTCACTTGATCATCAGTAGTAACGTCCGTTATGCGTAGATCTTCCCCCTCTTATTTCTTGTACTCGTAAGTTAGCCACCAAATATATGCTTAGCCGCTGCTGCAACCTCACCACTTAACCATGCCTCACCCATTAAGCTTTGCTAGTCTTGATACCTTTGGAAATGAGATTGCTGAGTCCCCTGTGGCTCACAGATTACTACAACACCAGTTGCAGGTATAGGTAAAGGTTATTTGACGCGAGCGCGTTGATTGTTCATTTGGAGTTGCTTCTTCTTCTTCTTCATCGATCTAGGATGGGTTCCAGGTCGGCAGCCTGGGATAGCAAGGATGGACGTCGTTCTTCTTTTGTTGTTTGTTTTCGTCCGTAGTTGGACCCTGCTCTTACTCTTGATGTTTATGTAATGTCCTGATGTGACTCTGATGTAGCTTGTGGCGAGTGTAAGCCAATTCTTTATATATCTCTTCTTTTCAGTACATGTACTTGTAACGATATCCATTCTTGCGACACGACGAGATGCGCTTCTATCCCTGACGAGGCCCCCGTGCTAATTTGAGGATAGGGTCGCATCTTGGGCGTGACAAGTTGGTATCAGAGCAGTACCGACCTAGGAGCCCCCTTGATTGATCGAACTTGGCCGAGTCGAGTCTAGTGAAAAACTGCTTTGAGTCTAGTTATATATCGGAGAGTAGGATTCTTTTTTCTCCTCTTCTATGCTGTGGTGAGGAATCTTGACGTAATAATTTATTCTACTCCTCTTCTCACTCAAAAAAATTTTAGGATCACGCGGATATTTTTGGAATCTATATGATGCCGATGTGGCAGAGTTCTGTCTTGGTGCCTCCTATCTGCTCTAAGTCTGAGGGGAGTTGAGCTCCAGGGGGGTCTTGAGCACATCGTTATCATTCAGGTTTCTTAGTATCTCAGAACGAAGGATGTTCGTAATTGCTTCAATACTACTAGTGGCGAGATAACCCCGATGTCCCCAGTACTGGTGCAGATTGTTCGGGAGTACTGCCATACTTTGTATCGCTGTGATCATGAGGGTCTGTTGTAGATGAAGGTCTGAGATTCTGGTTGTGTGTTGACGGATGTGATACAGGTGACGGGTTAGTATAGGAGTTGTGTGATATTACTCCTTGTTGTTTATAGGACAATCTTCCAACAAATGCATGATGTTAGATTGGGGTTCGACATTTAGTGGATCCTGTCCACGAAAATATCGGACGAAATCTTTCTCATGAGTTTGGTCTGGCTTGTTTCATAAGCCTCATCCTTTGTTTTGTTGAATATGGTAATTCAAGTTGCTTCGATGTCAAGTGGTGATTTCAGATCTTTCTAGTGGCGCTCTCATATTTTTATGTGAATGCTAATTCTTTTGCTCAAATCAATTCTCTTGTTAATTCTTGTCAGCCGGAGTCGTCATGTTAATTATTTTCCAACCGGTGTGGTTCTCTCCAAGTGGATTCAATCCTCTTCAATTTTTGCAAGATCATTCTCTCATTTTATTCCGGAGTTCATCCCATCTGTCCCAAATTCTCTTTGTTTTTCCCCACCCTCCCGCCCTTTTTGTCAGTGATTCAATTCTCATCCAAGAGTTTTCTTTTCATTGTGCTTCCGCTGTCTGTTCTTTTCTCTCTTACCCGGTGATTCGTTGTTAAGATTATCAGGAGATTCATGTTCATCTTTATTCATTCTTGTCATCCTTACCGGTGAATTCAGTTCAGTTATCAATGGTCATCATATCCTTTTTAACCATTAAATTCTTTCCGACGTTGGAAATTCTTTCAGCCTATCTTGTTTTTTTTAATTCCTCTCTCTTTCTATCCGGAGTGTTAAAGATATTTCAGAAGTTCTAGTTTTCAATCCTTTAGTTATTTCGAGGTGCTAACCTCATCTAGTTTTCTTGTACCGGTGCAATATCTCCCGTTCTAGAATCTTTTCAACGGTGATTTCTTTGAGCGGGCCCATAACCCACAGGCTCTTTCCCAGGATCTTATCTGATTCTTGTAATCCTTCTGGAGTTATCTTGTTGTTTTCAACTATGACGTAAGTATGAATTTCATCAGTCATATCCCTTCTCCAAGATCTATTTGATTTAATTCTCATAATTTTGGCTCAACCTTTCATTCTTCTTTATCCCGGAGTGTCTCATTAATTCTTGGTGGTGGTGTTCTCGTCATCATTCTCAGCTTGCAAATTCAAAGGAGTGTTTCTCTCAGTCTTGTTCCATTCTTGTGAAGATTGTCATCTCAGCTTCGTGTATCCTCTCATTTGTTGTCAATCATGAGTAATCCCTTTCTGGCTATCCGGTGCATTTCTGAGTTGTTTTCATTCTCTTTCCTCCGAAGGCCATCATTTTAGAAGATTCTTCGTTCTCAGCTTTCAACTTTCGTCCTTAATTCTTCTCAATTGTATCTCTTCGTTCGTCTCTCGGTTATTCCGGTGCCTTGTTCAAGTTTTCTGTTAGGTGGCTCATGATCTCTTCATTCTCATGTATCTCCATTAATTCGTGGTGTTCCCATTCAATTGTGAATTCTTACCGGTGCTTCCTTCAATTTTGCTTCAAGTGGTGCTTATCTCTCTGCCTCTTCAAGATTCATTTTTAGAAGAATAAGTGTTATGCTAAATCTGTTGCTTGTCATAAATTTAACTTGATGAAGGATAAGCATAACATAATTCTTATTCTTGTTCTTCCTTCTTTCAAGGGATTTCAATTCTTCTTCCGGAGTGGCTCATGATATCAATTCTTTTCTCAGGTGCTTATCTTTCTTTTCCGAAGTTCTACGTTTTCTCAAGTATCTCTTTGTGAGGCTTCATCTAAATCTTGGCAAGGTCGTAATATTATTCTTTTCTACCTTCATATCTTGGCATCATTCATTTGTATATGGGGGTCCTTCATGGTGGTTCATCAAGGTTTCAATCCATTGTCAAGTGTTCTTCAAGAATCTTATTGGAGAACCTCAAGTTTTCTTCTCTTGCATTTCCAAGTGCATTTGTTCTTCCTTTTCCTTTGAGGTGGTATTATAGCATTCTTGTTAGTGTAGGAGCCTCGAAGAGATTTCCTTTCAAGAATGAGATAATTAAACCCACCAATCCTTTGATCATGAGATTATTCTTAACTCATGGTTTCTTCGTTGAGCTATCTTGGTTTAGACTTCACCTAAAGCTTTTCCTATTGGTTGTTGCTATCATGGTGCTTGTCATTATTCCAAGTTCTCGATGTATCCTCTTGGTGTAAGATTTGTTCATATCTTGTTTCTCCCAATCAATCCCTGTTTCTGTTAGTGGCTGGTTGTCACTTCATTAGTTTGAAAGGTTTCCATAAGCCCACTACTATCTTGTTCTTTTCGTTGTTGTTTTTCCAATAACTCCGTTCAATTCTTCTTGCAAGGATGCTTGCCAAGTTCACTGGAGTTAGTAGGTGTCATTCTCTCTTCATTCTCTTCTTCCGTATGACCTAGTTCCTATTCTATTGTTCCGGAGGCATTGTGATGTTGCTCTTTTGGGTTTATTATGTTGTTCTATTATGTTGAATATTGTCTAATTCTCTCTTCGTATCGAATTTTTTGTCCCATTTTCCTACCGAAGTGCTGCCGAAATTTTCTGTGAATTCTTGCTTCCTTCTCATACCAGTCCTCATCTCTTTGCAACCTTCAAGGATCGTTGGTTTCACTCGTTTGTCAAAGAAGCGACTAAGTTTTTACCTCTTCTTCTTTCTCACCCTCTCCCCCTTTCATTCTTGGATCTCGGGGTGAGATCCTCTTGTAGTGTAGGAGAGTTGTGACAGCCCGAGACCGACACCCCAGAAGATTCCCCCTTTATTGTCGTTTCCGTCGTGTGATTAGTTTTATTTGTTGCATCGTCATTTAGTTTGCATCGTCACATCATGCATGGCATCATGTCAACTGTGTTTTGTCGGTGTTGTTTGTTGCTCCGTGTTGTTGGGTGTTAGTGCTTTGTGAGTGTGACATCGTTTGTTGGCGTGATGAGAATGCGTGCGTGAGAGCCACCGCTAAACCCTTTTGCACCCAGGACCTAAAACCTTTACTCCCCTCCTCTCCTCTTTTATCTGTTTTTGCGATTGCTAAGGTTTCCCGTTTTAAACCTCTATTTAAAAAGGGTTCGTCTTCTTCTTTTCACTAAAAGATCCTTTTATTAAATGTGGGGGCAACCCCTTGGGTTTTATTTTATTTCTCCTTTTGTTTTATTTTAAAACCGACTAATTTTCTTTTCTCTTTTGAAGAGCCTTTATTTTAATCTTAAATAAAAAGAGGGGGTTTGGTTTTATTATTTTGTAAGTAAAAGGGTTTAATTTTATTCTCGTGTTAAAAGGGTTTTATTTTAATTCTTAAAAGGGTTTCATTTTTATTTGTTTAAAAAATGCCCAACCTATTTTATAGTTGGGTATTTTTTTTCAAGTAGCCAAAAACATTTTTTTACGTTGTTAAAATCGTTTTATCTTAGAGTGTGTTTTTCTGTTTTTTTTAAAAGGAAAAAAGACAATAGAGGGAGAAGAGGCCCACTTGGGCCAAGGCCCAGCACATCCCTGCCCTATCGAGCCCCTGTCTCCCCCCGAGCGTCGTCGCCTCCCCCCCCCCCCCCCCCCGTGCTCGATCCCCTCCTCGTCACCCCTCGTCCACCCTTCTTCCTCCCCTCGCCTCCCTTGCCCGCCTCTTCCCCCGCATGCCGCCATGCTCCCCTGCCGCCGTTCCCCCAGCTAGCTCTAGGTGTTGTCGCCGCTCCTATGGGCCGCCGCCACCGGCCGCCTCGCCCCTCTGCGACGCCTCCTCCTCGAGCCCGCGCCGCCTCCAGCGCCCCTCCCCGCAGCCGCTAGCTCCTGCGCCACCCCGACCTCGCCTCGGCCGTGCCCCGTGCTGCCGTGCCTATTGCCGCAGTGCTGCTCCGCCTCGCCACGCCACCTCGTGGACGTCTCCCCGCGCCGCGCCCATGGAGCCCACCTCCCACGCCTGCGCCATGTGTCGCGGCCTCTTCCTGCCGCTGCGCCCCGCAAGCACCCATGGTGGCGCGCGTCCCGGTGTCTCCTCTCCCTCGTCGATAAGTAGGTGCTCCCTGCTTCTCCTCCCTGGCTCCCTCCCCTTCCTTTCCTCTCTTTTCCATCTCTCTCTTAGCGTTATCTCCCTACATGGACAGGAGTTGCCATGGTGCTGCCTATAGGAGCTCTCGTTTGAGGTTGCTGAAGTTTCTCTGGTCATTGTTCTAGCCTTCATCCACGTGCCTCCACGACACCATCCCAATGTTGTTGCCACCTCCTCATCGATCTAGGAGGAACAGAGACTTGGCAGCCCGCCTTGATGTCTCCCTGCTGTACGAAAGTCCTCTCAATCTGCAGCTCTGTTTGTATCCTAAATTCGAGGGTATGTGTATGTTTAGAATATCCATCATGTTTCTGCCACCTTATGCACACTCGAAGTGGCTAGCGCCACCTATTTTCACCATGAGATCGTGGGATCAAATCCCAGTGCCTGCTATTTTTTCCTTAGTTGTTTTTCTCTGTTTTAGACATCTTGTGTGCGCACATTCATGTGTGCTCTACGCCCAGTTCTAGCAATAACACACATCTAGCTTAGTGGCTTGGCATTGAACCATCTAACCAGCAGGTGCCTGGTTCGAGTCTCAACTTAGCCATGTTCTGTATATATTTTGCACACCACATTCCTGTGCACTTGGGCCTGATCTACCCCTGGTCCACTGCAGTATGATGCTTCGGGCCCATGCATTTTTTTTTGGCTGAGTAGACTTGGGCATATTTTTTTCTAACTCTTGCATACTTCAGAAAAGAGCAGTTTTCAAACGCCCGTAGATTCTATTCCGCGCATTGGATTCCGACGAGTTAGGTATGTAACTAGACTAGAATTTCGGGGAGACTAATATTTTCCAACTCTCATGCATGATTAAATAAATGTTAAGCTTGTTGTTTGCATCGTTTCCCATGTCGTGAACCGAATGCATTTTGTATGAGATGTATCGTATGTATGCACCTATATATGTTGTCCGCTGCACGTTGTCCCTCTTAGGTTGTGCCCCGACACATGGAAACCCGGTAATCGGGATCACCCCATCTTTATTTAGCATTCCCGCACGCGCTCCCTATTCGTTGTCACGGTATCTCGACGAGTTATCGGGATAGGAGCGTTATCGTGGCATCGTTTCCGTCTTGCCACCATAGTTCACCTTTCGCTCGTCGTGGCGATACGTGTTTCTTTCCCTTCTTGCTCATGTCATGAACTCGCATGCATGACGCATTCATGGCATATAATCTTGTGTTGCATGTTCTTGTGTCGTAGCTCCGTTCTAAGTCCGACGTGCTGTCGACTAGGTTGTCATGTAGGTTCATCGCTCACCCCTTGCCATGTTAACAACATTTAATATTGTCGTGTAAATAATCGGGAGTGAATTAAATAATTAAACGTGGAGTTTCGTCGATATGCAACCCGTTGCATATCGAGCTTCACTTAATGTGTAGTGTTTTCGTGAGGTGAATTGCATGCCACCCCTTGCATTTTGATCTGTTCATGCATCATATTAGGTTGTGCATCATGTTGTGCATCGTGTGGTGAATATCTGTGTTGATGTTTGTTTCCGGTTTGCTCCATCTCGATAGAGTTCCGCAAGCGTGTCAGAATGTGAGGACCCGTTCGACTACGTTGGTTCGTCGACTTCACCGAGTTGTTCTTCTTCCAAGCAGGATCTCAGGCAAGATGACCATTTCCCCAGATACCATTACTATCATTGCCATGCTAGATATTTCGATGCTATCGTTATGTCTCGTTGCCTACCACCTGTTAAATATCAGCCTCTCAACAATGCCATGATTGCCTTCAACCTGTTCGACCTAGCAAACCACTGATTGGCTATGTTACTGCTTGCTTAACCATGTTATTAGTGTTGCTAGTTGCAGGTGTAGTTGCTTCCATGTGATAACATGGGTTCCTTGTCATATCACCATACTAAAATGCTATTTAATTTAATGCACCTATATACTTGGTAAAAGGTGGAAGGCTCGGCCTTTCTAGCCTGGTGTTTTGTTCCACCTTTGCCCCCTTAGTTTCCGACTACCGGTGTTATGTTCCACAAATGAGCGCTCCTAACACGATCGGGGTTGTTATGGGGACCCCCTTGATAATTTGTTTTAGATTAAAGCTGGTCTGCCAAGGCCCAACTTTGGTACTACATTTGCCTAATAACTAATGAACTACATAGGGAGTAATTAACCCGAGGAAATTTAATCAAACCCCGGGCCAGTGCTCCTCATGAGTGCTGGTACAAAACTAGAGCCGTTTGCGGGACCAACCCGGGGCAACTCGGGAGATTTCTATCGGGCCACCGTACTCTGTGATTATCCGTCGTGTCCTGAGAACGAGATACGCGGCTCCTATCGGGATCGTCGACACGTCGGGCGGCCTTGCTGGATTAGTTTTACCTTTGACGGAATATCTTGTGCATCGGGATTCCGGTGATGCTTTGGGTAATCTCAGAGTTGAGGTTTTCCACTAGGGAATCCGACGTGATCGCGAGCTTCCTGATTGAGGATTTCTATGCGGCTTGTGGTAATTTGTGATGGACTAGTTGGAGCACCCCTGCAGGGTTAAATCTTTTCGGAAAGCCATGCCCATGGTTATGTGGTAACGTGGAAACTTTGTTTAACACTGGTTCTAGATATCTTGAAGTTAACTTAATTAAAACTTGCCAAGTGTGTGTGTAACCGTGACTGTCTCTTTCGTGAGTTCCTTCTCCGATCGAGGACCCGGTGGGGTTATGTCTGACGTAGGTAGGTGTTCAGGATCATTCACTTGATCATCAGTAGTAACGTCCGTTATGCGTAGATCTTCCCCCTCTTATTCTTGTACTCGTAAGTTAGCCACCAAATATATGCTTAGTCGCTGCTGCAACCTCACCACTTAACCATGCCTCACCCATTAAGCTTTGCTAGTCTTGATACCTTTGGAAATGAGATTGCTGAGTCCCCTATGGCTCACAGATTACTACAAGACCAGTTGCAGGTACAGATAAAGGTTATTTGATGCGAGCGCATTGATTGTTCATTTGGAGTTGCTTCTTCTTCTTCTTCTTCATCGATCTAGGATGGGTTCTAGGCCGACAGCCTGGGATAGCAAGGATGGACGTCGTTCTTCTTTTGTCGTTTGTTTTCGTCCTTAGTCAGACCCTGCTCTTACTCTTGATGTTTATTTAATGTACTGATGTGACTCTGATGTAGCTTGTGGCGAGTGTAAGCCAATTCTTTATATATCTCTTCTTTTCAGTACATGTACTTGTAACGATATCCATTCTTGCGACACGA
Organism: Hordeum vulgare subsp. vulgare; assembly: GCF_904849725.1. NCBI lineage: Eukaryota > Viridiplantae > Streptophyta > Magnoliopsida > Poales > Poaceae > Hordeum > Hordeum vulgare. The sequence goes on from NC_058520.1 coordinate 197,646,788, forward strand.
CGAGATGCGCTTCTATCCCTGACGAGGCCCCCGTGCCAATTTGAGGATAGGGTCGCATCTTGGGCGTGACAGCGGATAAGCTAGGTTGGGGTGCCGGCCGGCTTAAATAGACGACCTCGACCTTGAACGGGGAGCCGGAGCGGTGCCACACGCCGTTCACACCGCACCTACGGTCGAGGCACCCATCGGACCGTCGGGTTTCCTGGCAAGTCCGCGTGGGTCTAAGACGTCACACCGACGTGGCTGGCATGCCCGAGCGCCCCCGGGCTCCCCCATATCCGCCTCATATTTGGGCTGGAATGGGGGTGTCGGTCAGCTCGGACGTTTGAGGCCGGTTTGAGAGGCGCGTTTGAGTCGCAATTTCGTGATCGGGCAGTGATCGAGCGGCCTGCCCGAACGTTTGATGAGGATTTGAGGGGTCCGGTTGTAGATGCTCTAAAAAGACCAACCATCCAAAGTGATAAGTATCCTTCTTGAGATCCTTCATTTGGCTGGTAGATTGTGGCCCGTGATTAGGCTTTTTAGTGAGTTTATTTTAGTATGAGACTTTAAAAAGAACATCTTCATATGATTATATTTAAACTACTCGATGAGTTTAATTGCCTAAAAATCTAGAACTATTCGATTGAAGCTACCAGAAATGATTTGCGAAGCTGCACTATGTCAAGTTGGCAAAAAGGAATAAAATCACCGAAAAGTGCAAATGGAGCCCGGGCACCAGGGTGGACTTAAAAACATATTTCCACATCACAAAAAAGTCAAAAAAATGCATACACAAATACATATATAACACGTCGAGGAAGTAGTTCATAACAATATACTTTCGTACGTGGCGTATACATCAAAAACAAAAACACAAATGAAAATGGGCCCTTTTTGTTGTTCTTGGCCCAGAATTTTGTTATTTTTGTCCAGCTTGCAAAAAATATATTTTTTGAACGAAACTTTATAGATCCACTGCAAATATGTACAAGTTTTCACATATTTATTTTTGGATTTTTTTTAAACATAGAAATATCATTTTTGAATCTTTTGAAATAAAGTCCTCCAACGCCCCCTTCCACCAAAACTTCGCTCTCATAAAATCACCCTCTTTGCATTCGCAATCTGGAGACAGCGCATTACCTGCTCTAGGATTGCCCTATCTCTACGGAAATATGGACGAGGGTGTGCACAAGTGGGGTCTGCCAACAACTTTTACCAATCATCCATGCAACAAATGGGACTACTATAGAGATCACAACGAAGATGGTGAATGAGTCCCAACCTTCGCAAAGGGCAGCAAACAAGGCTACCTGTCTCCTAATATGCTAGGAGACCTGGAAGGAGAGAAATAGTTGCGTTTTTAGTGGAAAAATGCTTTCTGCAAAGGATATCATGAAGGCCATCGAGAACTCCACTCGGCTATGGCGCGAGGCGGGCAGAACATGTCTAGAGAGCCCATTCTGGGATACGCTGTGAGGAGTCCGAGTTGATCCCGGGTCGAGGCCGGAAAAGGCCATGCCTCAAAGTTGCATTTGTAAACTGGTCCTAGGACCTACACCCCACCTTCTGTATTTCCCATTGCTCCCTGCTAATGAATGAAATGCGAGCGGTTCATTGGATCTTTCAAAGAAAATCACCCAGTAGGTCGGTCCACATAAAATCAATCCACATATTTGGCATGTTGTGTACGGTTTTCCTCTAACACGTGTTAACTAAGAAATTGGTATTACCTAATAGTCAATTTTATTCATCAAGGAAATTCAAACAAAATCTACCAAAAGTCTTTTAACTTAATTACGCAATTGTGTGTTTTTGTGTCTTGTGCACACAAGGTTTAAACAAGTGCCGGTTATGGTAGTCAAGCAAGTTGAGGTTACTTTCTGCAAAGAATAATAAATTTGTGGTTACTTTCTGCTGAGTAGGAGAAATTTGACCTCAAAAGAACAATGTCATTTAGACCCCAAAAGAACAATGTCATGTAGCAACTTCGATAAACGAAGAAATTGCTTTACTTCATAATTAAGCACACGGGTAGGTAGCAACATCAAGGTAGGAGAGGTCACCAAACTTCTGGACCACATCATACCAACTACTCTCAATGGCATACCGAAAGAGCTCCAACTGGTAAGAAGGTAAACTTTGTTGAGAAAATCGCTACGTTGAGTGAAAAAAATGATGCTCTTATGAATTTGGTTGCTAATAAAAATGCTCATGTTGATCCTAATGATATGAACTTGTCTAATTCGATTGGGAAAAATGATAATGCCATTGATGTGAATTTTATTCCGTCAAATAATGTTAACAACAATGCATATAGGGGTAATTTCAATCCTAGGCCATATCCCGGTAACTCTTCTAACGGAGTTGCTAATTCTTATAGAAATTGTTATACCAGTAATAATAAGTTCTCCTATCATCTTGAAGACACCATTAAAGAATTTATAAATTCTCAAAAAAAATCAACACTAAGGTAGAGGAAAAGTTGCATAAGATCGGTGATTTGGGTAGGAACATGGAGAGAATTGCTCTTGATGTGGAAACTCTTAAAGGTAAAAAAATTTCACCAAAGCATGACTTTAATGAGACTATTAAATCTATCAAAATATCTATGAACGAAAGTAGGGAAAGGACAGTCAAGTTGAAAGCTAAGCAGGAATTCTTAAAAAAGCTCTTCCACCCGTTTTTAACGGGAATCATGATGAGGATCTTAAAAATCTCAGTACTTCTCCTATTGAATATTTCTGTACTTTATGAATATGAATGATAAGGGTACTAAGATGAGTCAACTCTAGTTATAGAGCGTCCAAATTGCTTGGAGGGTGATGATTCTAATGCTAAAAACTGAAAAAGTGGGTTTGGAGAGGTCAAAGCTTTAACTAGTGATGTGCCCACTATCTGGGATCACAAGGACTTTAATTATGATAATTGCTCTTTGATTCTATGTATTTCCTTGCTGAAATCCATTATTATCTCACCCAATGCTTATGAACAAAATTAATCTTTTACTCAGCATATAGTGGAAGCTATGGTAAAAGCCTCGGATGAAAAACTTGAGTTAGAAGTCTCTATTCCTGGAAAGTTGTATCATGAATGGGAACCAGCTATTAAAATTAAGACCAAAAATATTAATACAATGCCTTGTGTGACTTAGTTGCTAGTGTTTCAACTATACCTAAATATTTATGTAATGTTCTTGGTCTCACTAATATTCATGAGTGTTCCCTTAATCTACATCTTGCAGATTCTACTATCAGGAAACCTTTGGTGAGAATAAATGATGTTCTCATAATTGCTAATAAAAATTATGTAACTATAGATTTTGTAGTTCTTGATATTGGTTGCAACATATCTTGTCCAATAATACTTGGGATACCTTCTCTATGAACTATAGGTGCATTAATTGACATGAAAGAGGGAAACATACGGTTCCAATTCCCATTGATGGAATGGATGGAACACTCCCCTAGAAACACAATCAAACCACCTTATGAATATATCATGAGGGCTACTTATGGGTGGACTGTCAAAGATGACAACACTTGAACTCTTTGCATCATGCCTAGCTAGGGGCGTAAAACAATAACGCTAGTTGGGAGGCAACCAATAGTTATCTTAACTTTTTGCTTTTCACTTTCTGTTTGTGTGTCATGAAATGATTTTTTACTCTGTAATAATTATGTTTTTGTGTTTAAAATATTTTTTCTGCCAAATAAAGCCTTTGGGATGGCTTGGATAATAGTAGAATTGATGCGGTGCAAAAAAAAAACTTAGCATCGAGTGCATAATTTCTCTGATTTTACTCGAATGGCTTTTTGATCTGAAATTTTTACAAAGTATCCCTATAAAAATTCCCCAGGTCGTCCTAATGTTTCAGAATTTGTGGAGTTAAAGAAGTATGGTAATTAACTCTATCATTACAAACTATTCTCTTCTAGACAAATTCTGTTTTTGCATGCATAGTTTGCCTTTTTTAGGGAAGCAAAAACTTTATTCATTAGAGATAATCAAAACATCGTTTAAGAGTAATGTTACAACTTCAACTGGTGATTCTTCAAACCAGTCAGAAGCCCGAGAAAATCTAGCTAATCTAACGAGTTCATGAGCTACTTTATTTGCTTCTCTATTACGGTGTTCAAATTTGGTAGCTACAAAATTACAAGCATAATGGAAACAATCATCAAAAATTGCCGCCGCCGAACCCGCAGATCGTCCTCCATCCTTCATTGTCTCGATAACCTCCATATTGTCCGAGTTAATAATGAGACGATTACAGCGCACTTTTTTCTCCAGAGTTAGGCCAAATTTGAGCGCTAGTACTTCAGCCATCAATACATCCGCACAGTGGTCAATCGTGTTATTTCCCCTAGCAATAAATCTTCCTTTACCAACTTGAAGGACCGCCCCCATCGTGCCCCATAATAGATCATGATCAAAAGAAGCATCGACGTTAAGTTTTACAAAACCCCTATGGGGATAAGACCATCCCTCCCTTCTCATTGAGGCCTTTGGGGATGATGAATGGACAAAACTTGTTGTTAGAGCTAAAATTCCAATAGAGATCATATGAGCATTCTGAATTTTCTCCTTGTGCACCAGTTTTCGCCTTTCCCACCATAAATACCATGCAAGGATTGCAATCATTTCACGGACGTTATGGCATCCCATAATCCTCAATTCTTGGTCTGGTAAAAGAAGTAGATGCTCCAATACTGCCTCACCAGCCCGATCAATCTCACAAGCTTTCCCGATAATAATATCCATCGCTAATATCTTCCAAACTTCTTGTGCTTTAGAACACAGAAAAAGTAAATGCTTAGTATCTTCAAGACCCTCAGAGCACGTAGGGAAAATTGGTGAAATTTTCATATGCCTATTTGCAAGCGTAACACGACAAGGAAGAGTGCCATGTACCGTACGCGAGATGAAAATTTTAACCTTTGTCGGGCCAGATAACCTCCAAATCTTTTCCCAAATAGGATTTACCGTTGAACGACCCATCCCATTAGAATGTCTTAGATTACATTCATACTGATGATTCCATTCCATCAAGTATGCAGATCTAACTGAGAACATACCATTCTTCGTAGGGGTTATTCCATCTGTGCCCCCAATTCCTTAGTTGTGCTCAGTTTTCCCCACGCTTCAAACTTTTGCTCACTTTTGCACACTCCCTTAGCTGAAACTCTCACAAATGTTCATAACAGGCGTTTGTCGTCTTGGCTGTTAACTGACTTGTGGGGCCATGTTGGACTCTGTTGACTGTGGCTGTGGCTTCGCTGGTTGGGCCGTGATTGTGTTCATAGGACGGGCCCGTTAGTTTGTTGGTAATAAATTAAAAAAGCCTACTATCGATGGATGCAGCCTGCTATGCATGCCCGGCTTTGGCATCGATGTAGCCTGCTATGCATGCGAACACCGCCACGCACGCATCTAGTGACCTATACCTAAACGCATGCATGCACGCCGACACGCACGCATCGATCCGTGCCGCACAGTTGCTGGTGGATTCAGTCGCTCCGTAGCGTCGTTTCACGCATCGCAGGCATACGTGTCGGTGGCAGAAGGGGCAGGCTGCACACACGCTCGCGTCCATATGTCGAGGCATCGATTCACGCCGCACGGCTGCCATGCCGGTGGCAGAAGGGGCAGGCAGGCAGCCGCCAATGCAGAGCACGCAGAAGGGGGAGGCAGACAGCCATCAACGCAGAGCACGCTCGCTTCGATTCACGTTCACATATTGATGATCGCATCGGTTCACACACGCACTGAGTCACGATCTACGCCATTTGCACGTGTACCCACTTCGTCTCCCCCGGCTATTTAAACTGCCCTTCATTGCCTCTTCTTCTACAGATCCATCTGCGCCTCCCACTTCTCTTCTTCCCCCAAAAGCCAAAGCCGTTCGAATCAGCAAAGTGTTCAAGATGCAGTACTACGGGCCGATGTTCCAAGAGCCTCCCACCGTGCCGGAACGGCGATACCCCGCCAACGTCGTCGTCGAGGAATCGCTCCGCGTGTGGGCGTTCTCACGCTGGAGGGGTAGCACTGAGCTTGCACGGGGGTTCCTCCGTGCGGGCTTCCACCACCTGCCGGCGGGCTCGCCGCCCATGTTCAACCTCGTGGAGCAGCGTCCCCACGCCAACGCTCCAGTGGTAGGGCTCGTCGTCCACTTCACCAACAGGTTCGATGCCTACTACCTGCTTGGCAAGGTGTATTGGTGTGGGTGCGAGTTCATCGCATTCACCACCTATAACATCTTCACCGACTTCGAGAGCATCTTCCCCGCTCGCAACCACATGCACAGCCTGCCGTACTACCTCGGCGACAACGGCCTTGAGGAGGAGCAGTACTGAAGCCGGCGGCGAAGAAGACGGTGAAGCCGGCGGCTAAGGTGAAGACGACGGTGAAGACATGGCGGTGTTGCCCTAGCTACCCTATCTACTATGTAGTGTTAGTTTGGTGTGTGTTGCCCGACCTAGCTACCCTATATATGCATGTAAGGTTAATTATTATTATCTATGTAAGAACTTATGTTGCCCTTGCAATTGGTGTGTCGTGTTATATGTAAGAACTTATGTTGCCCTAGCAACCCTATCTAAGTTAAGTTATGTGTGTTATATTAATGCTTCGTTATGTTTGTATTTTGTTTGTCCCAAGTTTAGACACGGCTAATTGGTGTGGGAAAAATTAACCAAACTAATAAAAATGATGTGTTTATAGATGCCTTCTAAAAATAAGAACATATTGTACATTTGTACACGGCTTTGGTTTGCTGAGAGCTCTGTATTTTTTAGGTATTCCAAGAATACTTTGGTTTTCAGAAATATTAAAGTATCAAATACTTTGAGATGTTTGGCTTTAGTCAAAAGAGTAGTTTTATATACTTTAATCCCTACTTTCATATGTAGAAAACTACACTATGTTTGAAGTATGGTTGGACCTCTTTTTCCAATCATGAAGTATAAATTACACTATGTAGAAAACTACACTTTGAGATGTTTGGCTTTAGTCAAAAGGATAAATGAAGGGACCCATAAAGGAAAGCCAAAAAAATTCCTCGATGAGATAGAAGAGATTGGGCAATCAAATTAATTAAAAAAGCAATCAGAAACAAAAAAGAACAAAGCAGTCGTTCCTAAACAAAAAAATAAACATCGCTTGTTTCTGGTCCTCATTTATCCTTTGTGGGCCTATTGCAGCTTGATTCTCTTTGGGCCCGCGAACTAGGTTTTTTTTCTAGCACAACTGACGAACTAGAGGACAAAAGTTTGGCAAGTGCGAGAGAGAAGAGATGAACTTGATGTATATCCCTTGTGCTGCTCAAGTACTGCTTACTGTCATCTGATGAGCTAGGGTATGATCCAACACTCGAGGTTATTAGCTAACAAAATAATCCTATCACTAAACTGGTAGTTGTCTTCTGTCGAAACTGAAAGTGTCGAAACTTAACAGTAAACTTCATACATTCAGAGATCGACAGTTGCACTAAACAGAGTTGCATTTGAGATAAACAAACGAGGATTGCTAAACAGTGGCAACAACAGTAGACAAACATCTCTAACGAGAGATGGCCATCAAGTAAAAAATTCCTAGAGCAAGTATTCCTAAAGCTATCATATTGGATTGCTTCTTCAACTCAATCAGCTGCTTGAAGTTCTTGTTCATCTTCTTCAATTCCGTCTTCAGTTCGACATCTACCACCGTCGGGTATTATGGACGCGTTGCTGCTGCCGGAGCGGCACTGTCATGGGGCAGATTGAACTCGCGGATTGCATTCCCCCTCGAATCCAGCAAGCCCAACCCTTGAAGCCTCTGGATGTAATCATCCATCCACTCGAAATGGTGGCATTTCTTCACGATCTGAAAACGAAATCATGTAACCTAAATCCAAGTCTGACAGATTTTTTGAGAAATTAGAGATAAAGGATGCGAGGAAAACTCAGATCTAACCTGCCCCTCTGGCTTGCTCCCGCATTTGACGAACTCACGCCCAAAGTTCCCATTCTTCTCCTCCTTCGAAGTCAACCGCTTCAGTGGCGCAGTCCGTGGGCAGTGAGTGCATCGAGTCATCGGCACTAGACCATACACCGGCCACGTGGAACGGGGGGCTGACGAGGAGGTCGACATATCGCCCGAGAGGAAAAATCAGAGGAATTGGTCGAGAGGAAGAAGAACGAGAAGATGGGGAAAGAAACAAAGGAATTGCTCGATCTCCTCGATGCCTTTGTCTGTCAGATGGAGAAGAGGAGAAGGGGAAGCTATATTGACGATTTTCCACATTGTATTTTGCAGTTTGAATATTTGAACCAACTCTTAACACTGACATGTGGTGGTCATGTGCAAAAAATACAATTTCATATGTAAAGTGGGGCAGATCGTAAAAACCCGAGAAGGACAGTGCAGTAGCCAATCAGGATGCATCACGCGGATCACGCATGCATGCCCCACATCTGACGGGTGGTGTTTGGCGCTAGGGTAGGATCCGACTGCGGACGTTCGACGCTAGGGTTTGGAGCATTTCTGCGGGGTTATGAGCGAGTCAACGGGGTTATTAGGGTTTGACCAGATTTCAAATGGCCATAACTAAATTAGAAAAAATCGCAAAAATATAAAACAAACGTAGTTCGTCCGTTTATGAGACCTAGTTACCATAAAAAAATATAAACTCGGTATAGGGGCGTTTTTTTGAAAAATCATTTTTTGAAGTGATTTGTCGAAATCAAGTTCAAATGTTTTTAAAAAATTCAAAAAAAATCAAAATGTTGTAATTCTTGCGCACATAGCCGTCATATGTGACAAGGTTATGAGAAAAAAAATATAAACTTGGTGTAGGTCATTTTCATGAAAGAAGGCTTCACACAAATGAGCTATCACCTATGAACATGTTCAGAGTTCGTAGAATAGGGAGAGAGGGTTTAGGGTTTGAAAAAAAACAAAATAATTCAAAAAAAAAATCAGAAAAATCTCCATAGCTTCATTTTGGAGTGAATAAGAAGGATCTGAACTTACTTTTTCATTTTCATATCTAAAACGTGTTATTTGACGGTTTTGAATTAAAAGCATATTTTTTCGAAAAAAAATGTAGTAATATGAATATTAATCAATAAATAGTGAGACTTCGTTTTTACCCTATATATATGGAACAAGTGTTAATAAAAAATATGTCTCATTTAGGGAAGGTAAAAAAAACTTGATTTCAAATAGGGTTGTTTACCCTAGCTTTCGAGCTCGTTTCTAACACATTTCTCATTCGGACTGTTCACCTAGGAATATTGGACTTCAAATGCTCGATCAAATACACCGCACAGAGCAATGAACCTCCAATGTTCAACTTCAACTTTGGCTCGAATCCAAATTTTGGCCCAAATTCAAATATTTATTTAAATTCAAATTTTGATGGAAATTTGAATTCTGACTCAAATAAGGAACCAAAGTAGAAGCAACATTACTACAACTGATGCCAACATTATTATAGTAGCTCAAATCTACCAAGTTTTAAGATGTCAACATCTTAATACAAATCTACCAAGTTTTAAGCGATCGACTCGCCCTCAAATTGACAACACAAACATTTCCCAACAACTTAATTCAAATTTTTGACTTGCTCCATGTGTTTGCAACTGGCTTCACCGTCTTGCTCCTGGTTTCCCTAGTTGAGATGCTCTTTTCTTTCATACTCTTGTTCCTTTGATCTTGGGCTTTACTTGGTGTTTTCCCCGTGGAGGTGCTGATGGAGTAGTTCCACTCGCCGAGCACTTGACGACCATTTGACGGTCATCTATGGGTTCAGTAATCTTTAAAGGCACAATTGGAAAAATTACCCCCTTCTCTTCCTCTCTTATAGCTTCAAAACCATCAAAGGCCATGGTTTCAAAATCTTTTGCGTCATTTGCTGCTGCATTCTCCACTGCATCTTCAATCTCCATTGATGCTGCATTCTCCACTGCATCTTCAATCTCCATTGCTGTTGCATTCTCCTCGGCATTGGCTGATGTCCATCTTTCCTCCTCTCCAAATGATGCATCCACTGCATTGGTACAAAGCCTAGCAATATGCCCCAGAACTCCACATTTTTTGCAAGCACGCTTCTTTGGTAGACGACCCTCCTCACCTGCTCTAATCCTCTGGTTCCTTGGTCTTCCTGGTGGTCTAGTAATGACAGGAGCGTGGAGTTTCAACCCTGGATCTACTATGTTCCATTGATCTTTCCCCAATAGTGCAGGCACATTGTCAGCATAAGCAGCCATAAATTTGGCAACAGAGAAATAAACAGAGCAATATTGATCAACTTCACCATCTGCACCCCCGATAACGGTCATCAGATGTAGGGCATGTATGCATGGCTTCCCACGGATCTGCCATTGCCTACAAGTACATTCTCTAGTACTTAGGTTCACAGGATACCTCCATACCCTATTTTGAGTGTCAGTATAGGTAACCTCTCCCTCATATGTACCAGACCGAATACATTTCATCTTCAGTCCTCTTGCCTTCAAGTGCAATGCCTTAATCAGGGATGGGAGCATTTGATGACCAACATATTGTGTTTCTGCAATTCTTTTGCAAAGAGCCATCTTTATCATGATCATTTGCCTCATCTTGTCAAATGCTTGCCACAACAAGAGCCCTTTCACTGACTTGAACTTTGAATTGAAGCATTCTGCAAGGTTACTGGTCACATAATCTACTTTGCAGATTTTGTTGAATTTGCTTCTTGACCACACCTTACCATGATGTGCATCCATGTACTCCTTCACAAGAGGATTTTGAGCATACAACACTCTCAAATGGTGTTCATGCTTCCTTTTGCTGCATGTGTATGATGTTGGCCATAAGTTCTTATCATAAACTTTACCTTTGAACTTCTTTTTGAAATTAAGCGCTAGGTGTCGCATAGATTCCCTATGCTCCACTCCAGGGAATACAATTTCCACTGCACTCTCTAAACCCTTGCAAGCATCTGTGTGTATAGCTAAACCTGGGGGTGTGCCTATAATGTTGTGCAACTGCTGCAGAAACCAGACGCAACTTTCCTCAGACTCTGCCTCCACCACACCAAATGCAACTGGGAATAGCCAGTTGTGTCCATCAACTGCGGAAGCTGCTACTAGCTGTCCTCTCCATCTTCCAGTCAAATGTGTAGCATCTACAGCCAAATAGGGCATGCAACCATCTAGAAACCCCTGCCAGCAAGCCTTGAAACAAACAAAAGCCCTTCTGAAGCACTCCTTCTAAAATGACTTCCCTTTTATTTTGAATTGAACTGTATGCTTGTCAATCTCTACAACACTCCCTGGACTTGCCATCTCCACTTCATCTTTGAAAGTGTAAAGCAGTTGAAAACTGTCATTCCATTGACCATTAATTCTGTCAAGAGCCTTTTCCCTAGCATTGAAAATTCTCATGTAAGGAATTTCTATCTTGTACTTCTCAAAAAGTTTCCCATGGAGTGTTGTTGGACCAAGTCCAGGTTCTTCTCTCAGCCAATCCAATACAGCATCTCCCACCCACCTAGTTTTTGCTCGCTTGGTTTTGGCCTTCCCCCTCCCCCTCCAGGTGGATAGGTGTGCTTGTGTGGGTTTTTCTTTATCTGAAACAAAATAAAAGGGTAAAAAACAGTTAAGAAACCTTACTCAATAATCTGAAACTAAATTACTAACTGAACTTGGATTACCTGAATATATTTGCTCTTTCTCATACGAGATGCATGCACCATCCACCTACACCTAGGATATGGACAAAAAACTATGAACCTTGCTGGCTCACTCCTTTTAATCTTATAGGTGTTTTCAGATATAATGCACCATGTTGTCACTGCATTCTGACAGTCCACCATTGATTGGAAAATGGTACCTACACTAAGCTTAGGTTTTTCCCTGTTCCACTCAATTGTTGGCATGTCATCACCATCGTATTCATCCTCGATTAAGTTGTCCATGTTCTCCACCTTCTCTTCATCGTCAATGTCATCAAACCTAGCTTGGCTGATGGGCTCCTCCATATATTCGTCATCCACTGCTTGCTGACTGGCTATATCGACCAGTTCAGGAAACATCATCTCATCTTCATCATCATTTGTAGGCATTGCCTCGTCAGGTTCTGCATCCTCTTCTACACCAACTGCGGAAGGTACACGAGAAGCAGCAGCTGAATCGGAACCACAATTGGCAGCAGGCATGTTGTGGCTCCATGAACCACTTGCTTTACTTGGTGTCGACCTACAAGGAGTGCCAGGGTGCTGGCTATTAGCACAGACAGATGATGTCTGAACTCCCTTCCCCTTCACCCGTTCTGCGCGTTGCTGAAGCACATCGATTTGGAGTTTACCGAATCGGCAGCCAGCAATCCCAGCAAAAAGCAACGGCATATGATCGTTGCAAGTTAGTGGGAGAAATCTTTGCTCGTCACTGCTGAAGTAATTCAGTTCAACAGCATCGGCATCACTCCAGGGATAGGTGTTTCTTAGCTCAGCTTGCAAATCTTTGAAAGATATGCTGGTTTCTACCACTTTGGGATAGAAAAATGATGAAATCAAATGCGGTTTAGTACCACGCAGCACACTAGTTTCCATTCTAATCGCCAACCGGAAAGCCAGCGCGGGATCAATCCTATTTTGTTGAAGGAAATAAAGGCTTTAGTTAGCCGGGTAAACTCGAGCACAAATTCGAACGATTCAAGCAAACAGAAGTCAAATACGACCTACAATACGACTTAGAACGTCAATTCGAGAGGAAACGATGCTTACCCAGGTTTAATCCATGAATTATCTGCCGCGGATTCGACCCAATCCTCTCCACGGTCGACTGCATTCCGGGCGTCCTCACTCAACTTCGCTATGTAATCCTAGATGGGGAGGTGGGCTATATCTGGCGGAGACGCGGCGTCACCGACGAACGGAATAGGGGCATAGGGTGGAGGAAACAACTGCGGTGGACGCGGCACGACGCTGGCGGAGGGGGCAGGGCGGCGTGGTGCAGTGCGGCCTGTCTAGATATGTTTCAGATTCAGACAAGGTGCCCAATACGTGTCTCCTTGCGGTCCCACCTAGCAGCAAGCAACAGTCAGACGAAGACTCGGCCCCACTCATCAGCAATTAACGGTCAATGGACGGTCAAGACGACAAACGGCCGCTATGAGCATTTGTGAGAGTTTCATCTAAGGAAGAGGGGAAAAGTGAGCAAACGTTTGGAGCGTGGGGAAAAGTGAGCACAACTAAGGAACCATGGGCACTAATTTAAATATCCCTTCTTCGTATGACTCCATGCAATGAAGTCTGGCATGTAATTTTGTGGCAGTGGAATTGAGAGAATCCGCTGAGCATCAATGGGCCACATTGTTTGTGTAATAAGGTCTTCATCCCAACTATTCGTAACAGGATCAATCAAATCAACCACTTTTAGAGAGCAGAATTCTACCCTTTGGTGTTACAATTTTCCTATTTGCACAATTTGGAATCCAAGTGTCATCCCAAATACTTATGCTCTATCCATTCCCCACACGCCAGATATAACCATTTTTTAGGGTGTTCACCCCAGCTATAATACTCTGCCACGTGAAGAAAGAACCTTTCCTGAACTTGGAATTCAGGAGGCCACCGTCAGGGTAGTATTTGTCCCTAAGGATAGTAGCACACAAAGAATCATGGCTATCAAGGAGGCGTCACGCCTGTTTCGCGAGCATTCTAAGTTAAAATAGTGAATATCACGAAAACCCATTCCTTCTTCATTTTTTGGAACACACATTTTCCACGAGGCCATCCAATGCATCCTTCTATGGTTCTCCTCGTCTCCCCACCAGAAATGCGCTATCGCGTCAATAATTCCTTTACAATTTTTTTAGGAATTTTAAAGAACGACACTGCAAAGGTGGGTATGGCTTGGACAACAGCCTTGAGCAGGATCTCCTTTCCTCCAACATAAAGAATTTTTTACTTCCAACCACTAATTTTTTTAACTATCCTCTCAATCAAAAATTGAAAACAGTCTGCTTTACATGCATAGTTTGCTTGTTTTGATGATGCTATGGATTATATTGGGGGGTATAAGTCATGAAGAATTTGGAATACATTACCTTATGCAATAATAAAATATGAATCAGTTTATAACAGTAACTAAAGTATCTTATATGTTTATTATACTTACGGATCTCACGAATTTTTTGTTGAGTTTTGTGTGCTGAAGTTTTCAAATTTTGATGTTATCGCGATGGACGAAGGAATAAGGAGCGGTAAGAGCCTAAGCTTGGGGGTGCCCAAGTGTTACAGCATATTTCTCGAGATGTGGTTTTGGTAATTGATGACAATTCCTATGGACTAATGGTTGCCTTAAGTTATATTTGTAGGATTTTTTCATAGGCACTTATTGAAGTCCATGTGTTGGTTTCAAGGAGTTTATATGATGACCAAGGTGGTATTCAAGGTATTATCCAAAGAATGGTCATAAAGACTCAAGGTTGATCAAGACTAAGTCAAAGAGTAAATCAAGTTGATCAACACACAAAGCGTACAAGATATACCGGGAGGGATCAAGTGATCCCATGGTATGGTATGCATTGTCCATTACACTTTTGTGTACTAACCCATGGTCTTCGTGAGAGTTCTATGTGGGGTTATGTGACAGCCCGATGCCGACGTTCCAGAAGCTTCCCCTTTTCTTTCCGTTTTCGTCGTGTGGGTATTTTCAGTTGCCGCATCATCATCGCATCATGCGCGTCTTAAGCATTGCATCGGCATCTCCATTGCCGCCAGCTTTCAAAACTTGCATCTGTTGTTAGTTGCTGGTTCGCGTCGTTGTTTGTTTCGAGCCTGACCGCACTCGCACGCGCCCACGGCACCGTCGAAACCCTGTTTTTAAAGTGCGTTTAAAACTTTCTCTGATCGGGTTGAGATTTGACGTGCGGTCGTGATTAGTTATAGCGAGGCCGCCTGTCGAATTTCGTCGCGATCGGAGACCGTCTGGTACCCGAACGGTCACCCGTAGCGGCACCGTCTTCGGTTATTCGTCGGACGTATGTCGGTGTTTTAAAAATTCGTTGCTGCGCCGCCCGTTCTCCCTCTCGTCTCTGGATGTCTACACAACACGGCCGCTTAGCATGTCCCGCATACGGAATTGCTTAATTCCGACCACGCGGTTGAAACCGGGGCGAAAAACTGCTAAACCTACCCCCCCCCCCCCATTTGTTATAAATAGACCCCCCCCCCTCCTAAATTTTAGGCAGCTAACCCTCTCCTCCTCGGGATCCGCGCGTCCCAAAACCCTAGCGCTCTCTCTCTCCTCCCCCCTCCACTACGCAGCCGCCGGCCCGCCCCAGCCTGGATTGGGCCCTCCCGGGCCCATCTGGCCGGCCGCCGCCGCCTGCCGGACAGCAGCTGCCCGAGCCCGAGCTGCCTCGTCGGGGCACCTCCACCAGCCCCTCGCCGAGGTGCCCCGAGCACCTCCCTCTGCCGCCGGTCGCCGGAGCAGCCGGTCTTCCAGGCGCCCGCCGCCAGCCGCCTCTGTCCAGCAGCAGATCGCCTCTGCCCTGCCCGCCGCCATGGCCGCTGGTGTGTGATGCCCGCCGCCCTGGTCCTAGTTCCCCGCCGCCAGGCCCTCCGGCCACCTCTCCCGGCGCCCAGATCCGGTCCGGGCCACCTCTCCCCTCGTCGTCCCGCCTGCTCGCCGTCGCGTCACCGCCACCGACGCCATGGCCTCGTGCTCGAGCACGGGAGGCTGACGAGGCCAGATGCGCTCGCTCACCCCCGCGTTGACCGCGCCGGCCCCATGGGCTTGCTGCAGCCGGGCTGGCCGAGTCACCCCTCCGCCCCGGCCGGACAGCTTCTGCGTCACGCAAGGCCCAGGTCGCCCCAGGCCGGCCTACTCTGGCCCGAAGGTGAGCTGCCACCTCTATTCCCCGCCTAGGCGTAGCTTAGCTGCTTTGCGCCGCTCTGTTAGGCCCGATAAGCTCCAGATTCGGCCCGAGCGGCATTTTCTATTATCTGGCGATATATTAATTCCAGAATAATGCTAAATATTTAAACGATCGTATCTTTTTATCCGTATATCGGATCGCGATGAGTTGTATATGCTTTTCGGGTAGTTTTACGCGTAGGACCCGTTTATAAAACTTGCATAATTTTTCGGCGTAGTTTAACGTGTCGTATGCATGGATTTACGTGTTGTCTCAATAAGTAGGTGCCCGCATTTATTTTCCTCGCGTGTTTGAATTTCTCGCATGCCATGATAGAAATGCCCATGTTTTAGGGACTTATTTGCCATGTATTTTAGAGTGGCCACGCGTATTTTTTTTGCGTGTAAGAATTGCCGGTAATTTATTTTCCCGCGTATAGGTGTTTATCTCGCATTAATGTGTGGCATTATTTTGTGTTGCAAACCCCACATATTTTATATGCTTCCGGGGTAGAAAAATCCCATGGATCTTTCTGTGCAATTAGTTTTAGTTTTTGAGGAAGTTAGTTCGCGCGATATTTTGCCGTCATGCCCTTTTGTTTAATTCATGGGATTTAATCCGTGCGTTGTTTGACGGAGTTGTCAACTAGAGAGTTGATCTTGGATGTTTTGCTTAGTCCCTGGTATTTTTGGTTGCAATAGAAATGCATGTTTAGGTGTGGTTTGATTGCTCTCAAGTTGCTAGAAATAGTGCTGTTTTAGACGTGCTGAAATATTTCTAAGTCTGGAATCTGTTATATTTTGTTGTTGTCTTGTCTTGCTTGCATCTTGTGATCTGTAGCTCTTTTGGGGTTGGTCCAATGGAGTTAGTTGTACCCCTTGTGTTTCTCTAGCATGCTGTGAAGTTTCATGCCATTTGGAGACCTGTAGCTTAGGTTTTTGCTGCTGTCAATATTCCTTCAGGCTGAAAACTGCACTTTCATGAGGTGTTATTTTCACTAAGTCTGAAATAGTGCGTGAGATGCCATTTTGTGTCTTCTTTTCCTAGTGCTCCTGGCTGCCATGTTAGTTGTTGCTAGTAGTTTGTAGTAGTTCTTCTTGCCCTCTTCCGTGCCATGCATTGCTTGAGCAAATCGGAGTTGTGTAGCCGTAGTTGTGGGGCGTAGAATATGCTATGTGGCTGATTTTGGCAGATTGTAGTCGTTTCTTGTTTTGCCCGTAGATTTTGAACCGTAGCTCCGATTTGATCGTGTCCTACATGAAACTTGCTTAGAATCTCATGTAGTTTCATTTTCTCTTGCTGGTTGCATGTGATGAAGTGCTCGTAGCCGCCGTTGCACACATATTGCATTCATGCCATCATATCTTGTGGTGCTTGTAACTTTTGATCCATAGCTCCGTTGGAGATGTTCTTTATGTGTAGATTGCTTCCTTGACGCGTAGAATCATGTGAACCTATTTGTTTTTCTGTTTAACAACTAATTAAATGCATTAGTTCAGATCTGGACAGAATTGTAAATTAACATGTGAGGTCGTTTCGGAGGTGCTATATGTCATTTCCGACCTCACTTAAAATGTCTAGCTAGGTAGTTTAATTTCCGCTTCACCTCTTGCATGTTTGACAACATTAATATTGTCGTATAGATAACCGGGAGTGAACTAAATAATTAACGTGGAGTTTCGTCAATATGCAACTCGTGCATATTGAACTTCACTTAATGTGTAGGTGTGATTGTGTGATTTGTCATGCCGTGACTTGCATTTATTCAGTAGCTCATGCATCATATGTGTTGTGCATCGTGTGGTGAATATCGTGTGTTGATGCTTGTCTCGATAGAGTTCCGCAAGCGTGTCGGATGTGAGGACCCGTTCGACTACGTCGGTTCGTCTGCTTCACGGAGTCGTTCTTCTTCCAAGCGGGATCTCAGGCAAGATGATCATTTCCCCAGATACCATTACTATCATTGCCATGCTAGTTTACCGTTTCTGTGGATTATGTCTCGTTGCCTACCACATGTTAAATACCAGCCTCTCAACAATGCCATGTTAACCTTCAACCTGTTCGACCTAGCAAACCACTGATTGGCTATGTTACCACTTGCTTAACCCTGTTGATAGCGTTGCTAGTTGCAGGTGCAGTTGCTTCCATGCGAAAGCATGGGTTCCATGTTATATCATCATATTAAATGCTATTTAATTTAATGCACCTATATACTTGGTAAAAGGTGGAAGGCTCGGCCTTTCTAGCCTGGTGTTTTGTTCCACCTTTGCCCCCCCCTTAGTTACCGGCTACCGGTGTTATGTTCCATAAATGAGCGCTCCTAACATGATGGGGGTTGTTATGGGGACCCCCTTGATAATTCGTTTTAGATTAAAGCTGGTCTGGCAAGGCCCAACTTTGGTACTACATTTGCCTAATAACCTAATAATAATGCATAGGGACCCGCCGGCACCCGCGGACTATTTTAATCAACCCCCGGGCCAGTGCTCCTCATGAGTGTTGGCCCCACCTGAGCGATGTCCGGCGCCCCTCTGGTCACCCGGAGGTTTAGCGATCCTGACGTCTAGCTCATCCGACGTGTCCTGAGAACGAGGTACGCGACTCCTATCGGGATCGTCGACACGTCGGGCGGCCTTGCTGGATTAGTTTTACCTTTGACGAGATATCTTGTGCATCGGGATTCCAGTGATGCTTTGGGTAATCTCAGAGTTGAGGTTTTCCATTAGGGAATCCGACGAGATCGCGAGCTTCGTGATTGAGGATTTCTATGCGGCTTGTGGTAATTTGTGATGGACTAGTTGGAGCACCCCTGCAGGGTTAAATCTTTCGGAAAGCCGTGCCCGCGGTTATGTGGCAACGTGGAAACATTGTTTAACACTGGTTCTAGATAACTTGAAGTTAACTTAATTAAAATATGCCAACTGTGTGCGTAACCGTGACTGTCTCTTTCGTGAGTTCCTTCTTCGATCGAGGACACGGTGGGGTTATGCCTGACGTAGATAGGTGTTCAGGATCATTCATTTGATCATCTGTAGTTCACGTCCGCTATGCGTAGATCTTCCCCCTCTTATTTCAGGTACTCGTAACTTAGCCACCAAATATATGCTTAGCCGCTGCTGCAACCTCACCACTTAACCGTACCTCACCCATTAAGCTTTGCTAGTCTTGATACCTTTGGAAATGAGATTGCTGAGTCCCCTGTGGCTCACAGATTACTACAACACCAGTTGCAGGTACAGGTAAAGGGTACTTGACGCGAGCGCATTGATTGTTCATTTGGAGTTGCTTCTTCTTCTTCTTCTTCATCGATCTAGGATGGGTTCCAGGCCGGCAGCCTGGGATAGCAAGGATGGACGTCGTTCTTCTTTTGTCGTTTGTTTTCGTCCGTAGTCGGACCCTGCTCTTACTCTTGATGATTATGTAATGTACTGATGTGACTCTGATGTAGCTTGTGGCGAGTGTAAGCCAACTCTTTATATATCTCTTCTTTTCAGTACATGTACTTGTAACGACATCCATTCTTGCGACACGACGAGATGCGCTTCTATCCCTGACGAGGCCCTCGTGCCAAATTGAGGATAGGGTTGCATCTTGGGCGTGACAGGTTAGGTGTGTTTCCATGGGCTTGAGTCAAGAGGAAGATCTCATACAACTCATGAAGGATTACGTCAAGTGGTGATCGTCATCAAGATTGCGGTGTGCAAGTTCAAGTGGACCATCACGAAGATATCTTGCTTGAAGCTTGTCGTCCATTGTGGTGGAAATGGACTTGCGAAGATGTGTTGAAGAGTGGATCACCCATAGTGGAGTATGGGGGATCCATTTACAAGTCTTCATCGATCTAGCGCAATCAAGAAAGGTGGTCCGTCTTGAAGAAGTCAAGATCGTCATCATCTATATCAAGTGGACTATGTGCAAGGTATCGGTTTGTACTTGGTAGGTTTTCTATTTTAGGATAGATTGCATACTGTCGAGGGGGGATCTCAAGTGAGTATCTTGACCGTATCGTTCATTGAGAGCTCAAACCATTTGCATCCTTGCATCATATTTCTTGGTTCTTGTTTGGTGTTTCTCTTTGTGAGTTTTAGAGCTTATGGTCATATTTATGACAAGCTCGAGTTCATCAAAAATGGAATTCATGTGCATCTTCTATGATGTTTTAGATGTTGGAGTTTTTGCCGGTTCTTCATTCATAGAGGTTTCACATCTCTATATCATTGGCATTTTCATAACTGCATGTTCTTAAGATTTCCACTCGCTGTTGGATAGCTCTTGTCATCCTCAATCCAGCAAGCGGTACTACCGCTTGTTACTACCGCTCCAAGCGGTACTAACGGTCCTCCCCTTCTCTAGCTCGGCCTCCCTCTGCCTGAGCGGTAGTACCGCTCCTTTCGGCTATACTACCTCTTATCATCGGTAGTACCGCTCCCAGGAGCGGTAGTACCGCTCTGGCTCGAGCTGAGGGGGAAGGTAACGGGCAGATTCCTCCCCCCTATAAAAGGGGCTCTTCTTCCCCAATGGTTTTCTATCCGTTGAGCTCATGTTCTTCCCCCATTGTTGACCTTCTTCGAGCTTGCTAACTCTCAATCCCTCCAATGATTCTTGCTAGTTCTTGAGGGAAAAAGAGAGGAGATCTAGATCCACATTTCCACCAATCACTTTCTCCACTATGTGAGGGGAACTCCTTGGATCTAGATCTTGGAATTCTCCGTGTTCTTCTTCGTTCTTCCTCTCTTTTTCTTCCATAGCATTAGGTGGTGTGGAGGGATTTGGGAGAGGAGGACTTGGGCACTTTGTGTGTCCTTGCCATTGCATTTGGTGCATAGGTTTGAGTTCTCCACGATGATACGTGGAAGTGAAGTTTGATAAGCTTATTACTCTTGGGTACTTGGTACCCTAATACTTGTTCTTCTTGGGTGCTTTGGCATCCTAGAAGCTTGGTGGTGCCTCGGAGCTCAATCATTATGGTGTAAAGCTCCACGCAAGCTTCGAGGTCTCCAATTAGGTTGTGGAGATTACCCCGAGCATTTGAGGTTACCTCAAAGCCATATGCCATTGTGGTGAAGCTTCGTGGTGTTGTTGGAAGACTCCAATTAAGTTGTGGAGATTTCCCCGACCTTGTTTGTATGGGTTCGGTGACCGCCCTCAAGGGTCCCTTAGTGGAATCACGGCATCTTGCATTGTGCGAGGGCGTGAGGAGATTATGGTGGCCTTAGTGGTATCTTGGGGAGCATTGTGCCTCCACACCGCTCCGAACGGAGATTAGCATCCGTAAGGGTGTGAACTTCGGGATACATCACCATATCCACGTGCCTCGGTTATCTCTTATGTGAGCCTTTTACTTATCACTTTACTTTGTGATAGCCATATTGTTTCTTGTTATATATCTTGCTATAACTTAGTTGTTTATCTTGCTTTGCATAAGTTGTTGGTGCACATAGGTGAGCCTAGTTGTTTTTGGTTTTGTACTTGACAAATTAAACATTAGTTTTATTCCACATTTGTTCAAGCCTAAAACGTAATTATTTTAAAGCGCCTATTCACCCCCCTCTAGGCGACATCCATTTCCTTTCACCAAGACACACCAAGGTAATATTATAAGGAAGACTCAAGCATCTGAGCTTGGGGATGCCCCGGAAGGCATCGCCTCTTTCGTCTCAATCCCTCGGCATGTCACTTAAAGCTACATTTTTATTCATCGCATGGTATGAGTTTTGCTTGGAGCATCATTTTCTTTAGTTTGATTATTTTGTTTTGGTTGCCCGCAATCATTGTTAACCAAATACACCTACTTGAGAGAGACACACGATCACCATGATTTGTTAGAATACTCTTTGTGCTTCACTTATATATTTTGATCTTAGGAGTTGCTCTAGTACTTCACTTATATCTTTTTAGAACACGGTGGGGTATATATTTTATATAATTAGTTGCACTCTCGTTCTTCACTTACATTTGTTTGAGAGTTAATAAACAGCGACACTAATTTGCATGGGTTATAAGATTAGTTCAGAAATAATAGGCTTCAACGAGTGCATAATCAAAACCACATGTAGCACATAAAAGATAAATCATGGTTAATGACATTAATGTAATAATGTGAAAAAGCATGAGTGCATCATCCTTGGTTAATATAGGTATCATGAATTAGAGTTTTTAACCTATTGTTCATCTAAATAATTCTATGGCATGGTGATGATGTGTGAACATACTTATTGTTACACCCTGTTTTTGCTATCACCTGTCTGTGTTGTAAAATTTTGAGCTTGTTAAAACTTTTTCCAAACTAATGTTGTGAAGTGCCATGATTGAAATTGTATACTTGTATGCTTGATCATGTGAGGTTTTAAAACCCTAAATTCCTTTTGGTAATTTACTGATTTCCAAAAACCTTTGATAACCAGAGTAAAACCACCTTGAGTTGCACTGCATGTCTTTGATAACAAGCAGAGCTACTACTCATATTTGGTAATATGATTTTTACCTATCTTTATATTTCAAAACCACAAAAATATTTATTTTTGTGAGTATTTTCCTAATTAAATAACATGTCCATTTCTAAGGCCAGAATTGGTATTCTAACATGGAAAAATACTTTTGTGCCTTGGAAAAATCTAATTAAATTTAGAGATGATCAGAAGGACATATATTTTCCATACATAAGATTTTAAACCCCATTTTATATTATATTTATTGATTAAAACCATAAAAGCTATTTCTGTCTGTTTTGGCCTTTTGAAATATTTCCAAAGGAAATATTCTCAATAAATTCCTAGAAAATTCCAGTGATGTCCCTAAGCCTTGTTTGGTGTCCACATAAAGTTTCACCTTGATCAAAGGTGGGTCAGTACCCCAAATAACCCAAAAACCCTGTCTGTCCAGAATCAAGTTAGAGCAACTCTACATAGCAAAGTTTGTCCAATGAGGCTAAAACTTTGCAGGAGTGTCTAATACCTCAAATGAGGGTTATACACCAAAATTGGGATTTGTGGGACTTACTTTGCCCACACTCCCTTTGGAAGGAACAGATCTGGTCATATTGGAGTGATTTCAAGTTTACAAAGCTAAACTTGTCCTTTGGAGCTCAAATTTGGTGGAACTCCATGGTTTACCACCAAAACCAAACCTGTTAAGTCTCAGCACCAGTGGTGGGGTGCAACCCCCTGTGCCCACTTTCGAACACCTTTAGACAGATAGGAAAAAAGTCACCTTAGCCACAGCTAAACCAAACTCCTTTGCTTCAAACTCTTAGATTAGGTAGCCAGCACGTGTATCTAACCCCAGTCAACTAGCCCTTCACTGGTTCAAAGTAGAAAGGCCAAAAACCCAATTTAGACCTCAGTTCATGACTGACAGCACCAGTATTTCTTGCCTCCTTTGACCAGCCGAAGCTCCCACTAAAACCAAACGGCTAGCCACACCCCCAGCAAGTGCCAGGACATGCTAGACACGTCCAAAGTGCCTCAGGGCGCACCAGCATGCCGTGGCATGCCAAAACTGCGCTCTGGGCGCGCTACAGGGACTCACCGAGGTGGGGGCGACGCCCTCGGCCAGTTCCAGCCTCCCCCGAGATATCCAACCTCCTCCCCAACAGCCCCTCTGCGTCGGGCAAGCCTCAGGGCCCCTCCTCTCTCGTGCTAGAGCTCGCGCGACGCGTGACCGCGTGCTCCAGAAACGGCCAAGCTTGCGCGGCCACGAATGCTCGCCTTCTCTCTCCCTCTCTCTGCTGCAAATGGTTCGGGCAGTCCAATACCACGTCCTGAGACCGTGGTTTCAACCCCGACCTCTCTCTGCACCCCCATGCGCGCCACGGTGAGTCACCGGCGCTCCCGAATCTGCTCATCATCTCAGGCCTTTAAATAGCCCTCCCCCTTGCTCCAGCACCACTCAGATAGCTTCGCCGCATCCACTAGCACCTCCCTAGCCACCCCAGCAAACCAGGAGAGCCCCGGTGCTCGAGGTCAACCGAGGCCCCTCCGCCTCGGAGCTCCGGTCGATCTCCGGCTACACGACGGCTCCTGCGCCCCTAGACCCACCAAACTGACCCCCTTGACCCCAGGAAGCTTTCCCCCAACTCGCCCGAGCTTTTCCGTGTCTCTAGCCACCCCCTCGACCACTTCCCGAAACCCCTCCGCCACGGCCTCCTCGTCGCCGACGAACACCTGCCTCCCCGTCGTTGTTTCGACCACCAGCAGGTAGGCGACGGTCAGGCGGACCCATTCCCGTGTTCGTTAGGGCTTGAGCACGTCGGCGTCCTCCTCCTCCTCTCTGGCTGGAGGTAGGAGACGACCGCGACAGGTGTGCCCCACCTGTCGGTGGCCCAGCCTCCTCCCCCGCGCTGGCCTCGGCCACTAACCGCATGGCCCCGCGCGTCAGGTTCAAACCCGACGGCGCGCGCGCCTCGGCAGGCCGTCGGCTGGCCATTGGCCAGCCCAGCTCTGGGCCGAGCCAGGCCAGGAGCTGGCCTGTTTTTCTTTTTATTTTAAAACCTGGATTTCTAAGATTTTTATAAAAACATTTAACCAGTGTAAAAATATAATTCTTCCACTGTTATTTTTCTTTAAATGTGTAGTATCTAATGATATGCTTAGATGAATTTTTCCAGCAACTATTCTATTTTACAATATTAAAAAGGGCTAAAATGGAATAGTTTTGCTTCTACTTGGTTGTTTTCAAAAATATTCCTTCAAGGAAATTAAGGCAAATATTTTTTAAATGATATCTTAGATTTATCAGTAATAGGGAACATTTTTAAAATGACTTTGTGGACTGTTTCTGTGTGAGCTATTCCTTATTTATTGTTTTATCGACGATAGAAAACCCGTGTGACGAGGGAATCGGAGCGGAAGACCTCGAAGACCCCGGATACTTAGCTGACCAAGGCAAGCAGCCCTTTGACCATGACTGAGCATATGTTACTTTGCATCTTATAATAGCAAGTATTCCCGATGCATATGATCATAAGTGCCGGTAATCATTTGATGTGATTTTACCGAAGGCTCCCTCGGAGCACATGCATTGAGCTTGACTCTACCCCTTAGGGTCATGCTAATACCATGTTGACAAGTAAAGATAGAAGTAGTATTATTCATGAGCATGATGTTGTCGTAAAGCAAGAGTTTATGAAAACCCCATCGGGTGCCACTCATGCTCGAGGGTGATGATGAGTTAGGTGGTCACTTTTGGTGAAGTGATGCACCCGGTATTTGTGTGAGTAAGGTTTCGGAAATGGGATTAGATTTATGATATGTTGACCGTCCCAACCTTACCAGTACGACCACGTTACCCCTTATGGGACGGGGCTATGTTAATTACTCTAGTCGGTGCTAGCAAAGAGACACATTACTAGTGGCGGGAGTGATATGTGGTCACTCTCGTGATGGGGTCGTCCGGGTAGGACGACTATGCCATTTTTATGAGTTCCCGTCACACCGTTGGTCCCCGCATGGTTGGTACTGTCCAGAGTTGGAGCTCGTAAGACGTACAACATGTGGGCTGGGTACCAATCGAGTGGACCTCTTTGTCAAGTATCGTCAGGGGAAAGGCATTGATCGGGTACTTACCTCGGGTATGTGATATACCGCGAGTCGTGGATGACACGGAAGTTTCCCGGATCTCGTGGGTCCAGCGTACTACCTCTGTAGAGTGTAAACTATTCGAATAGCCGTGTCCACAGTAATGGACAGTTGGGTAATCTTGCTTAAACTACGTCCTGATACTTCCGCATAAACCAAGTGTGCGTGAGTGTGTGTGTGTGTGTATGGTGATGATAAAGGTGTTGCTATGATAGCAATGCTATGACCAAGTTTGGTGACTTGGCATATAGGGTGAACTCGGATGGTTCAGCCCTCAACAGATATGTTGATATCTGTAACCTGTTCTTCAAGAGTAATTCTTTAACTTGATGCATATTCATGATCATTCCATCCCGATGAGTTATACTAGAAATGCTTGATATTGTTATCCTTCACTTTCATTGTTCATATCATGGGCTGTCTGTAAGTACATTCAAAGTACTCATTGGCTTCCACTGGTTATGTTATTGACCAGACATGGAAGAACCGGAGTTTGGAGATGAGTATGTCTTTCGCGACACCCCTACGAACTAGGACGCTTCCGACTCAGAATGCCTGTCGGTGTAGGCTGGATGGCATGGACACCCCCTTAGCCCCTCGTTTTCCGCTATTATTGTACTCGTGTGATTTGGCCTTAGGCCCTGTCTTATGAACTTGACCCTTCGGTCACGTGTTGTAATAATAATCGGTACACGGATGTAAGACTCTTTATTCAGTATCTGTGTTCGGTGAGCATTGATCTCTGGGATCAATGAGCACGGCGATTCTCGACTAGTAAGTCAGTGTCCCCACAGAGCTGGTATCAGAGCCATCCTGACTATAGGAAGCCTTAGGTAGCATGGGCGATAGCCGCACAATTAGTGCACATAGATTGACCCGAGAACTGCACCCACTATATATTTCTAACCCTCTCCACTACACCTTGTAGATGGCCGCCGTACCCGAGACGCTTCTGGAAACGGGCTTTCCTCTGCTTTTGAGTGATAACCTTGAGAAGTGTCAAGTGTGTCGCACGCACGTATTTCTCTATCACGAACACTGGGTCAATGCCGACACCAAGGAGTATCACGTGGACGTGATAGTGAAGGCTAATGACTCCCCAACTAGTTGGTTCTTTGAAGGACCACAAATGGAGGATCTGATGTTGGCCGTGGAGACTGCAGCACGAGAGGCACTCGTGCGACTCCGCGACATCCTTCCTGAGATGGCGAACGAACCCTCTACTCGTCACCTACCTTTTGTTAAGGATAAGATAGACGGAAGCTGGACACTCAACCCCTCATCTAAGGACGGGATGCCATTAAGGTTTCAGACCTACTTCAGCCTCTCCTCAGACACCTTGACGCATCTTTTGATCAAGGAGTCAACCAGGATTCGCCAAGAGCTGCACCAAGTTAAGGACCTATTTCGTATGGAGAAGATGAAGAACAGCAAGGTGAAGAAAGAAGAAGCACCTATGATATCACCTGGCTTTGCTTTCCGAGGAGGATTACCCCCCGCTTCAGGTTGTTCCTCTTCAGAGTCGACGTTTGACTGCAGTAGAGTACACCGAGCTTTTCGCTACCTCACCAACCAAGAGACGTCGAGATGGTCTACTTCCTTCCCCTACTCCTTCGAGGAAGGGAAGCACTAATGAAGATGAAGACAGAGATGAAGATGAAGACAAAGATCCCATAGAGCCGGCTTATGAGACCACGCAGTCGATCGCTTAGCAGCGTAGGATGTACCGAACGTAGGAGTTCTTGTATCAGGATTTTATGACCCGGATGTTGTGTGAACCTGTTGGATGCAAGTCGCATTCTGCCTTGTGAAGCTTGTGAGCGACTGCATCGCTTGCTTTTAAATTAATGCAGTAGTTCCTTTCAAAAACCTTTGTCATAAAACCTTGCACACTAGCACACACCAGAGCCCTCTTTACTAGACCGTCGTCCCTTTCGAGTGCAACCGGTTCAGCAGAATTTGAGATGTCTACTCCCCTCACAGGATGGTGAATGCAACTCGCAACAGCACTTTCGGCAACCCCGGCTCTGCCTCTTCAGGACAGCAGCAGGGAACCAGAGGGGAAGCTCAAGCTGGAGATCACCATGAGCAGCAAGACGATGTTCCTCCGCCGTCGCCTCCCCCTGAAAGCTTGACCATGGCTCAGTTCCTTCAAGCTCTTCGGGAGGAGCGTCAAGCCAACAATGCCGCTATCCGGCAGCTGGCTCAAACTTTGGTGAACCACCCGCCGTAGTACGGGAATGGCAACGGTCGCTCAACTCTCTCTGAGTTTATGCGAACTACGCCGCCCATATTCACAGAGACAACTGAGCCCTTGGATGCCGATGATTGGATCCGCACTATCAAAGACCTTCTCGCGTTGGTCAAGTGCACTAATGACAACGAGAAAGTTCTCTATGCAACCCACTATCTCGGAGGCATAGCCAGAGCCTGGTGGGATGGATTTCAGATCATGTGAGCCGAGCAAGTCATCACTTGGGTCGTGTTCAAGGATGGATTCCGCGCCGCTCACATCCCTCCGGGGATGATGACCATTACGAAGCGGGAATTCCGAGCCTTAAGGCAAGGCAGTGGATCAGTCAAGGAGTATTTGCAGAAGTTCAACCTTCTATCAAGGTATGCACCTTAAGATGTCAGCACTGAGGCTGCCAAAGTGGAGCACTTTATGAAAGGACTAAAGCAGTCACTCCAGTATCAACTGGTTGTTTGTGAATGTCAGACCTTCAGTGACCTGGTTAATGAGGCTCTTATGTTGGAAGACAAGCGTCGTGCAATGGACGACACCCGTAAGCGCAAGCTAATAAGTAGTGGAGGACCGATCAACTCGAAAC
This sequence comes from Hordeum vulgare subsp. vulgare, assembly GCF_904849725.1. Taxonomy (NCBI): domain Eukaryota; kingdom Viridiplantae; phylum Streptophyta; class Magnoliopsida; order Poales; family Poaceae; genus Hordeum; species Hordeum vulgare. The sequence continues at coordinate 197,675,064 of NC_058520.1, forward strand.
CACGACCATGGCAGTCAGCCCCAGCAAGACCCAACTATCAGCAGTAGCAGTACAAGCATCCAACATTCCGCCAGAATTACCAACCTCGGCAAGTCAGCGTCAAGCCAGCAAGCACTCCGCCAAACAACGTTGGGAGCAAGACCAACCTTCCAGCGCAAGTTACCTGTTTCGGGTGTGGACAACCATGGCACTATTCCAGGCAGTGCCCCAATAAGAAACCCGATGTTCCGCACCCCAATGCGCCAAATCCAGGCCAAGGAGCACCAGGCAGGAACCAGGCTCCCCGGAATCAGCAGTATCACAGCAAGGGGCGGATTAATCATATTTCCGCGGAAGAGGCATAGGAAGACCCGAACTGCATTCTGGGTACGTTCCTCGTCAACTCTACCCCAGCAACAGTATTGTTTAATTGTGGTGCTTCGCATTCCTTTGTTACGCAAAAGTTTGCGGAAAAGTGTGGAATAGAACCTACCTTGCTTTGTGGGCATATGGCAATTCAAACCCCGGGAGCAGTTTTGAAAACCAACCTAGGGTGTAGAAAGGTTGGGATAGTTATCAATGGGACGAGCTTCTCAGCAGATCTCATTGTGCTTAAGTCGCAAGGCCTAGAAGTAATCCTCGGTATGGACTGGTTGGCCAAGCATCAGAGTATCTTGGACTGTTCTAACAGGGCCATTACCATGACAAGTGACCAAGGGGTCAAAGTCAAGTATGTCTCTGAGCCAGTACCCACTCGAGTGCCATGAGTTAACAACCTATTAGATAAATGACTCAACCGAGTGCCAATAGCCTGTGAGTACCCGGATGTCTTTCCTGATGAGCTACCAGGGATGCCTCCTGACCGAGACATCGAGTTCATCATCGAACTCATGCACGGATCAAGGCCTATCTATAAGAAGCCTTACAGGATGGGATCCAAAGAGCTAGCGGAGTTGAAGAAGCAACTGGATGAGCAGCTCAGAAAAGGGTTTATTCGTCCAAGTGCGTCACCTTGGGGATCGCATGTTCTCTTCGTGTCCAAGAAGGATGGGACAATCCGACTTTGCGTCGATTACCGTTCACTCAATGAGGTCACGATCAAGAACAAGTATCCACTCCCCAAGATTGAAGACTTGTTCGACCAGTTTAATGGAGCAAAGGTATTCTCCAAGATCGACCTCCGATCTGGATATTACCAACTAAAGATTCGACCCGAAGACATTCCGAAGGCGGCATTTGTGACCCGGTACGGTCTGTACGAATGCACTGTCATGTCCTTCGGATTGACGAATGCCCCAGGTTACTTCATGTATCTCATGAATAAGGTCTTCATGGAATATTTGGACAAGTTTGTCGTCATATTCATTGACGACATATTAATCTTTTCCAAGTCTGAAGAAGAGCATGAGCAACACTTGAGGTTAGTATTGGAAAAGATTCGAGAGCACCAACTGTATGCCAAGTTCAGCAAATGCCAGTTTTGGCTGAACGAAGTTGGATTCCTAGGTCATACCATGACGGCAAGTGGATTGGCAGTTGATCCCTCTAAGATTACCACGGTAACCAGCTGGGAATCGCCAATCGACGTGAAGGAAGTCAGGAGCTTCCTCGGACTCGCAGGATACTACCGCAAGTTTGTCGAAGGATTCTCCCGCATCGCGCGACCTATGACTCAGCTCTTGAAGAAAGGCAAGAAGTTCGAATGGACGCCAGAATGTGAGGCAAGCTTCCAAGAGTTGAAGAAGAGGCTAACCACCGCCCCCGTATTGGACACTCCAGATATCAACAAGGAGTTCGTGATATATTGTGATGCCTCAAGGACCGGGCTAGGTGGGGTTCTAATGCAGGATGGCAGGGTCGTGGCATACTTGTCGCGGCAACTGCGCCCGCATGAGGAGAATTATGCCACCCATGATCTCGAGTTGGCAGCAGTAGTGCATGCCCTAAAGACATGGCGACGTTACCTTGTGGGGAAGCGATGTGAAATATACACCGACCTCAAGAGTCTGAAGTATATCTTCACCCAAAGGGAATTGAATATGAGGCAACGGAGATGGTTAGATTTGATCAAAGACTACAACCTCAGCATTCAATATCACCCCGGTAAGGCAAATGTGGTGGCCAACGCCTTGTGTCGGAAGACCAGCACCTTAAACGTCATGCTTAAGGAAAGGCAGCCCGCCTTATACGAAGAATTGGAGAACTTCGGATTGGAACTGGTGGAACCAGGATTCCTAGATAATCTCGAAGTCAAACCAACGTTGGAAGACGACATCAAGGAGGCCTAGAAGTGTCACAAGAGCATCAAAGGTATCAAGAAGAAGATATCAGAAGGCAAGGCCCCAGGATTCTTGGAGGATGATCAAGGAGTGGTGTGGTTTGGGAAACGTTTATGCGTACCAAACAAGGCCGAACTCAAGGAACTCATCCTATGGGAGCTAGCTCATGATACACCCTACTCCATTCACCCCGGTGGTACCAAGATGTATGAAGATCTCCAAGAAAGATTCTGGTGGCACGGCATGAAGAGGGAAATCGCGTCATACGTGGCCAAGTGCCTGGTGTGTCAACAAGTTAAGGCTGAGCATCAGCAACCCGCAGGACTGCTACAACCTCTCCAGGTGACGGAATGGAAGTGGGATAAGGTAGGGATGGGTTTCATTACCGGTCTACCAAGGTCTAGCTAGGGACATAACTCGATATGGGTTGTTGTCGACCATTTCACCAAGGTGGCCCATTTCATCCCTGTCAACACCACTTATGACGGGAACAAGTTGGCTAGTCTCTATATCGAGCGCATAGTAAGCCTTCATGGAGTTCCCAAGGAGATTGTATCTGACCGAGGCACAAAGTTCACCTCAAGGTTTTGGAGGAAACTTCAGGAAGCCCTCGGTACCAAGCTCTCTTTCAGCACTGCCTTCCACCCGCAGACGGGAGGACAGACGGAAAGGGTGAATCAGGTACTCGAAGATATTCTCCGCGCATGCGTCTTAGCGCATGGTGCCAAATGGGAAGACTATCTGTCGTTAGCTGAGTTTTCGTACAACAATAGCCACCAGTCTAGTCTCTAGATGGCCCTGTTCGAAGTGATGTACGGACGGAAATGCCGCACCCCGCTCAAGTGGTCAGAAACCGGAGATGGCTGATTTTCGGACCAGAAGTTTTGCACCGGGCAGAAGAGAAGGTGCAACTAGTCCAAGAAAATCTGAAGGCAACCAAGTCGCGACAAAAGAGTTTTGTGGACTCTCACCACAGGAATGAGGAGCTCATTCCCGGAGATCTGGTGTACCTCTGTGTCACACCTCTCAAGGGAACCAAGCGTTTCCACGTTAAGGGGAAGCTCGCTCCAAGGTTCATTGGGCCATTCAAGATCACGGCAAGGCGTGGAGAGGTCGCTTATCAGCTGGAATTACCTCCGGAACTTTCGGGTGTGCACATCGTTTTCCACATGTCACAGCTTCGGAAGTGTCTCCAGATGCCAAATCGTTCCGATCCTTATAAGGACATTGATCACCGAGCCATTGACCTTCAGTCTGATCTCACCTACCGCGAGAGGCCAATCCGCATTCTGGATGAAGCAGAGCGATGCACTCGAAGCCGCACCATCTAGTATTTCAAGGTTCAATGGAGCAACCACACTGAAGCCGAAGATACATGGGAGTGTGAAGACTATCTTCGATCTGAGTTCCCAGACCTTTTTAGCACCTAGCTTAGGAATCTCGGGGACGAGATTCTTGTAAGGGGGATAGGTCTGTCACACCCTGTTTTTGCTATCACATGTCTGTGTTGTAAAATTCTGAGCTTGTTAAAACTTTTTCCAAACTAATGTTGTGAAGTGCCATGATGGACATTGTATGCTTGTATGCTTGATCATGTGAGGTTTTAAAACCCTAAATTCCTTTTGGTAATATACTCATTTCCAAAAACCTTCGATAACCAGAGTAAAACCACCTTGAGTTGCACTGCATGTCTTTGATAACAAGCAGAGCTACTACTCATATTCGGTAATCTGATTTTACCTATCTTTATATTTCAAAACCACAAAAATAATAATTTTTATGAGTATTTTCCTAATTAAATAACCTTTCCATTTCTAAGGCCAGAATTGGTATTCCAACATGGAAAAATACTTTTCTGCCTTGGAAAATTCTGATTAAATTTAGAGATGATCAGAAGGACATATATTCTCCATACATAAGATTTTAAACCCCATTTTATATTATATTTATTGATTAAAACTATAAAAGCTATTTCTGTCTGTTTTGGCATTTTGAAATATTTCCAAAGGAAATATTCTCAATAAATTCCTAGAAAATTCCAGTAATGTCCCTAAGCCTTTTTTGGTGTCCACATAAAGTTTCACCTTGATCAAAGGTGGATAAGGACCCCAAATAACCCAAAAACCCTGTTTGTCCAGAATCAAGTTAGAGCAACTCTACATAGCAAAGTTTGTCCAATGAGGCTAAAACTTTGCAGGAGTGTCTAATACCTCAAATGAGGGTTCTACACAAAAATTGGGATTTGTGGGACTTAGTTTTCCCACACTCCCTTTGGAAGGAATAGATCTGGTCATATTGGAGTGATTTCAAGTTTACAAAGCTAAACTTGTCCTTTGGAGCTCAAATTTGGTGGAACTCCATAGTTTACCACCAAAACCAAACATGTTAAGTCTCAGCCCCAGTGGTGGGGTGCAACCCCGTGTGCCCACTCTCAAACACCTTCTGACAGATAGGAAAAAGCCACCTTAGCCACAGCTAACCCTTTGCTTCAAACTCTTAGATTAAGTAGCCAGCACCTGTATCTAACCCCAGTCAACCCGCCCTTCCCTGGTTCAAAGTAGAAAGGCCAAAAACCCCAATTTAGACCGTAGTTCATGACTGACAGCACCAGTATTTCTTGCCTCCTTTGACCAGCCGAAGCTCCCACTAAAACCAAACGGCTAGCCACACCCCCAGCAAGTGCCAGGACATGCTAGACACGTCCAAAGTGCCTCAGAGCGCACCAGCATGCCGTGGCATGCCAAAATTGCTCTCTGGGCGCGCTACAGGGAGTCACCGAGGTGGGGGCGACGCCCTCGGCCAGTTCCAGCCTCCCCCGAGATGTCCAACCTCCTCCCCGACAGCCCTTCTTCATCGGGCAAGCCTTAGGGCCCCTCCTCTCTCGCGCTAGAGCTCGCGCGACGCGTGCCCGCGCGCTCCAGAATCGGCCAAGCTTGCGCGGCAACGAATGCTCGCCTTCTCTCTCCCTCTCTCTCTGCTGCAAATGGTTTGGGCAGTCCAATACCACGTCCTGAGACCGTGGTTTCAACTCCAACCTCTCTCTGCACCCCCATGCGTGCCATGGTGAGTCACTGGCGCTCCCGAATCTGCTCACCGTCACGAGCCTATAAATAGCCCTCCCCCTTGCTCCAGCACCCCTCAGATAGCTTCGCCGCATCCACTAGCACCTCCCTAGCCACCCCAGCAAACCAGCAGAGCCCCGGTGCTCAAGATCGACCGAGGCCCCTCCGCCTCGGAGCTCCGGTCGATCTCCAGCTACACGACGGCTCCTGCACCCCTCGACCCACCAAACTGACCCCCTTGACCCCAGGAAGCTTTCCCCCAACTCGCTCGAGCTTTTCCGTGTCTCTAGCCACCCCCTCGACCACTTCCCGAAACCCCTCCGCCACGGCCTCCTCGTCACCGGCAAACCCCTGCCTCCCCGTCGTTGTTTCGACCACCAGCACGTAGGCGACGGTCAGGCGGACCCATTCCCGTGTTCATTAGGGCCTGAGCACGTTGGCAACCTCGTCGGCGTCCTCCTCCTCCTCTCTGGCTGGAGGTAGGAGACGACCGCGACAGGTGTGCCCCACCTGTCGGTGGCCCAGCCTCCTCCACCGCGTTGGCCTCAGCCACTAACCGCATGGCCCCGCGCGTCAGGTTCAAACCTGACGGCGCGCGCGCCTGGGCAGGCCGTCGGCTGGCCATTGGCCAGCCCAGCTCTGGGCCGAGCCAGGCCAGGAGCTGGCCTGTTTTTGTTTTTATTTTAAAACCTGGATTTCTAAGATTTTTATAAAAACATTTAACCAGTGTAAAAATATAATTCTTCCACTGTTATTTTTCTTAAAATTGTAGTATCTAATGATATGCTTAGATGAATTTTTCCAGCAACTATTCTATTTTACAATATTAAAAAGGGCTAAAATGGAATAGTTTTGCTTCTACTTGGTTGTATTCAAAAATATTCCTTCAAGGAAAATTAAGGCAAATATTTTTAAAATGATATCTTAGATTTATCAGTAATAGGGAACATTTTTAAAATGACTTTGTGGACTGTTTCTGTGTGAGCTATTCCTTATTTATTGTTTTATCGACGATAGAAAACCCGTGTGACGAGGGAATCGGAGCGGAAGACCTCGAAGACCCCGGATACTTAGCTGACCAAGGCAAGCAGCCCTTTGACCATGACTGAGCATATGTTACTTTGCATGTTATAATTGTTGGGGAACGTCGCATGGGAAACAAAAATTTTCCTACGCGCACGAAGACCTATCATGGTGATGTCCATCTACGAGAGGGGATGAGTGATCTACGTACCCTTGTAGATCGTACAGCAGAAGCGTTAGTGAACGCGGTTGATGTATTGGAACGTCCTCACGTCCCTCGATCCGCCCCGCGAACAATCCCGTGATCAGTCCCACGATCTAGTACCGAACGGACGGCACCTCCGCGTTCAGCACACGTACAGCTCGACGATGATCTCGGCCTTCTTGATCCAGCAAGAGAGACGGAGAGGTCGAAGAGTTCTCCGGCAGCGTGACGGCGCTCCGAAGGTTGGTGATGACCTTGTCTCAGCAGGGCTCCGCCCGAGCTCCGCAGAAACGCGATCTAGAGGAAAAACCGTGGAGGTATGTGGTCGGGCTGCCGTGGAAAAGTCGTCTCAAATCAGCCCTAAAACCTCCGTATATATAGGTGGGAGGGAGGGGACCTTGCCTTGGGGCTCAAGGAGCCCCAAGGGGGTCGGCCGAGTCCAAGGGGGAAGGCTCCCCCCCCCCCCAAACCGAGTTGGACTTGGTTTGGTGGGTGGGAGTCCTTCCTTCCCTTCCCACCTCCTCTTTTTTTTCTTTGATTTTCTTTCCTAGGCGCATAAGGCCCTTTTGGGCTGGTGTGCCACCCTCAAGGCCTATGGGCTTCCCCGGGGTGGGTTGCCCCCCCCCCGGTGAACTCCCGGAACCCATTCGTCATTCCCGGTACATTCCCGGTAACTCCGAAAACCATCCGGTAATCAAATGAGGTCATCCTATATATCAATCTTCGTTTCCGGACCATTCCGGAAACCCTCGTGATGTCCGTGATCTCATCCGGGACTCCGAACAACATTCGGTAACCAACCATATAACTCAAATACGCATAAAACAACGTCGAACCTTAAGTGTGCAGACCCTGCGGGTTCGAGAACTATGTAGACATGACCCGAGAGACTCCTCGGTCAATATCCAATAGCGGGACCTGGATGCCCATATTGGATTCTACATATTCTACGAAGATCTTATCGTTTGAACCTCAGTGCCAAGGATTCATATAATCCCGTATGTCATTCCCTTTGTCCTTCGGTATGTTACTTGCCCAAGATTCGATCGTCAGTATCCGCATACCTATTTCAATCTCGTTCACCGGCAAGTCTCTTTACTCGTTCCGTAATACAAGATCCCGCAACTTTCACTAAGTCACATTGCTTGCAAGGCTTGTGTGTGATGTTGTATTACCGAGTGGGCCCCGAGATACCTCTCCGTCACACGGAGTGACAAATCCCAGTCTTGATCCATACTAACTCAACTAACACCTTCGGAGATACCTGTAGAGCATCTTTATAGTCACCCAGTTACATTGCGATGTTTGATACACACAAGGCATTCCTCCGGTGTCAGTGAGTTATATGATCTCATGGTCATAGGAATAAATACTTGACACGCAGAAAACAGTAGCAACAAAATGACACGATCAACATGCTACGTCTATTAGTTTGGGTCTAGTCCATCACGTGATTCTCCTAATGACGTGATCCAGTTATCAAGCAACAACACTTTTTTCTTAATCAGAAGACACTGACTATCTTTGATCAACTGGCTAGCCAACTAGAGGCTTGCTAGGGACGGTGTTTTGTCTATGTATCCACACATGTAAATGAGTCTTCATTCAATACAATTATAGCATGGATAATAAACGATTATCTTGATACAGGAATTATAATAATAACTATATTTATTATTGCCTCTAGGGCATAATTCCAACAGTCTCCCACTTGCACTAGAGTCAATAATCTAGCCCTCACATCATCATGTGAATTACATTGTAATAAATCTAACACCCATACAGTTCTGGTGTTGATCATGCTTTGGCCGTGGAAGAGGTTTAGTCAGCGGGTCTGCTACATTCAGATCCGTGTGCACTTTTCATATATTTACGTCCTCTCCCTCGACGTAGTCGCGGATGAGGTTGAAGCGTCGTTTGATGTGTCTGGTCTTCTTGTGAAACTGTGGTTCCTTTGCTAAGGCAATGGCACCCGTGTTGTCACAGAACAAGGTTATTGGATTCAGTGCGCTTGGCACCACTCCAAGATCCGTCATGAACTGCTTCATCCAGACACCCTCCTTAGCCGCCTCCGAGGCAGCCATGTACTCCGCTTCACATGTAGAATCTGCTACGATGCTTTGCTTGGAACTGCACCAGCTTACCGCACCCCCATTAAGAATAAATACGTATCCGGTTTGCGACTTAGAGTCGTCCGGATCTGTGTCAAAGCTTGCATCGACGTAACCTTTTACGGCGAGCTCTTCGTCACCTCCATACACGAGAAACATCTCCTTAGTCCTTTTCAGGTACTTCAGGATATTCTTGACCGCTGTCCAGTGATCCACTCCTGGATTACTCTGGAACCTACCTGCCATACTTATGGCCAGGCTAACATCCGGTCTAGTGCACAGCATTGCATACATGATAGAACCTATGGCTGAAGCATAGGGGACGGAGCGCAAATGCTCTCTATCTACATCAGTTGCTGGGCACTGAGTCTTACTCAATCTCGTACCTTGTAAAACTGGCAAGAACCCTTTCTTGGACTGTTCCATTTTGAACCTGTTCAAAACTTTATCAAGGTATGTGCTTTGTGAAAGTCCTATCAGGCGTTTTGATCTATCCCTATAGATCTTAATGCCTAGAATGTAAGCAGCTTCTCCTAGGTCCTTCATAGAGAAACTCTTATTCAAGTAATCCTTTATGCTCTCTAAAAACTCCACGTTGTTTCCAATCAGCAATATGTCATCCACATATAATATTAGAAACGCCACAGAGCTCCCACTCACTTTCTTGTAAATACAAGATTCTCCAACCACTTGTATAAACCCAAATGCTTTGATCACCTCATCAAAGCGTTTGTTCCAACTCCGAGATGCTTGCACCAGTCCATAAATGGATCGCTGGAGCTTGCACACCTTGTTAGCATTCTTAGGATCGACAAAACCTTCGGGTTGTATCATATACAACTCTTCCTTAAGGAAACCGTTAAGGAACGCCGTTTTGACATCCATCTGCCAGATTTCATAATCGAAAAATGCAGCTATTGCTAACATGATTCTGACGGACTTAAGCATCGCTACGGGTGAGAATGTCTCATCGTAGTCAACTCCTTGAACTTGTGAAAAACCCTTTGCCACAAGTCGAGCTTTATAAACGGTCACATTGTCGCCAGCGTCCGTCTTCCTCTTAAAGATCCATTTGTTCTGAATAGCCTTGCGGCCCTCAGGTAGTACCTCCAAAGTCCACACTTTGTTCTCATACATGGATCCTATCTTGGACTTCATGGCTTCTAGCCATTTGTTGGAATCTGGGCCCACCATTGCTTCTTCATAATTTGTAGGTTCATTGTTGTCTAACAACATGATTGATAAGACGGGATTACCGTACCACTCTGGAGCAGCACGTGGTCTCGTCGACCTGCGTGGTTCGACAGAAACTTGAACTGGAGTTTCATGATCATCATCATTAACTTCCTCCTCAACCGGCGTCGCAACGACAGAGGTTTCCCCTTGCCCTGCGCCACCATCCAGAGGGATGAGAGGTTCGACAACCTCGTCAAGTTCTATCTTCCTCCCACTCAATTCTCTCGAGAGAAACTCCTTCTCGAGAAAAGCTCCGTTTTTAGCAACAAACACTTTGCCCTCGGATTTGAGATAGAAGGTGTACCCAACTGTCTCTTTTGGGTAACCTATGAAGACGCACTTTTCCGCTTTGGGTTCCAGCTTTTCAGGCTGAAGCTTTTTGACATAAGCATCACATCCCCAAACTTTAAGAAACGACAACTTTGGCCTTTTGCCATACCACAGTTCGTATGGTGTCGTCTCAACGGATTTTGATGGTGCCCTATTTAAAGTGAATGCAGCTGTTTCTAATGCATAACCCCAAAACGATAACGGCAAATTAGTAAGAGACATCATAGATCGCACCATCTCTAATAGAGTATGATTACGACGTTCGGACACACCATTACGCTGTGGTGTTCCACGCGGTGTTAACTGTGAAACAATTCCACATTGTTTTAAGTGAGTACCAAACTCGAAACTCAGATATTCACCCCCACGATCAGACCGTAGGAACTTGATCTTCTTGTTACGATGATTTTCCACTTCACTCTGAAATTGCTTGAACTTTTCAAATGTTTCAGACTTGTGCTTCATCAAGTAGACATAACCATATCTACTCAAATCGTCAGTGAAGGTGAGAAAATAACGATATCCGCCGCGTGCCTCCACGCTCATCGGACCACACACATCGGTACGTATGATTTCCAACAAGTCACTTGCACGCTCCATTGTTCCGGAGAACGGAGTCTTAGTCATCTTGCCCATGAGGCATGGTTCGCACGTGTCAAGTGAATCAAAGTCAAGTGACTCCAAAAGTCCATCAGCATGGAGTTTCTTCATGCGCTTTACACCAATATGACCTAAGCGGCAGTGCCACAAAAATATGGCGCTATCATTGTTAACTCTAACTCTTTTGGTCTCAATGTTATGTATATGCGTATCGCTATCAAGATTCAATATGAACAATCCTCTCACATTAGGTGCATGACCATAAAAGATGTTACTCATAGAAATAGAACAACCATTATTCTCTGACTTAAAAGAGTAACCGTCTCGCAATAAACAAGATCCAGATATAATGTTCATGCTCAACGCAGGCACTAAATAACAATGATTTAAGTTCATCACTAATCCTGATGGTAACTGAAGTGAAACTGTGCCGACGGCGATTGCATCAACCTTGGAACCATTTCCTACGCGCATCGTCACTTCATCTTTCGCCAGCCTTCGTCTATTCCGCAGTTCCTGTTTTGAGTTGCAAATATGAGCAACAGAACCGGTATCGAATACCCAGGTACTACTACGTGAGCCGGTTAAGTACACATCAATAACATGTATATCAAATATACCTGATTTTTCTTTGGCCGCCTTCTTATCTGCCAGATACTTGGGGCAATTGCGCTTCCAGTGACCCATACCCTTGCAATAGTAACACTCCGTTTCAGGCTTAGGTCCAGCTTTGGGTTTCTTCGTCGGATTGGCAACAGGCTTGCCGCTCTTCTTCGAATTACCCTTCTTGCCTTTGTCGTTTCTCTTGAAACTAGTGGTCTTATTCACCATCAACACTTGATGCTCTTTACGGAGTTCAGACTCTGCGACTTTCAGCATCGCAAACAACTTGTCGGGAGACTTGTTCATCCCTTGCATGTTGTAGTTCAACACAAAGCCTTTATAGCTTGGCGGCAGTGATTTGAAGGATTCTGTCAGTGATAGCCTCTTGCGGGAGTTCAATCCCCAGCTCAGCTAGACGGTTTGAGTACCCAGACATTTTGAGCACATGTTCACTGACAGACGAGTTTTCCTCCATCTTGCAAGCATAGAATTTATCGGAGGTCTCATACCTCTCGATCCGGGCGTTCTTCTGAAAGATAAACTTCAACTCCTGGAACATCTCAAATGCTCCATGACGCTCAAAGCGACGTTGAAGTCCCGGTTCTAAGCCATACAAGATTGCACATTGAACTATTGAGTAGTCCTCCTTACGTGCTAACCAAGCGTTCTTAACATCCTGATCAGCAGTAGCGGGTGGTTCATTTCCTAGCGCAGCATTAAGGACATAATCCTTCTTCCCAGCTTGTAAGATTAGCTTAAGATTACGAGCCCAGTCTACAAAGTTGCTTCCATCATCTTTCAACTTAGCTTTCTCTAGGAACGTATTAAAATTCAGGATGACTGTAGCGTGAGCCATGATCTACAACACAAATATATTCAAAGTGGACTTAGACTATGTTCAAGATAATTAGTGTTTAACTTCATCAAATTATTCGCTAAACTCCCACTCAAAAAGTACATCTCTCTAGTCATTTGAGTGGTTCAGGATCCACTTATACTAGCTCAAGTCCGATCATCACGCGAGTTGAGTATAGTTTCAGTGGTAAGCATCCCTATGCTAATCATATCATCTATATGATTCATGATCGACCTTTCGGTCTCATGTGTTCCGAGGCCATGTCTGCACATGCTAGGCTCGTCAAGCTTAACCCGAGTGTTCTGCGTGCGCAACTGTTTTGCACCCGTTGTATGTGAACGTTGAGTCTATCACACCCGATCATCACGTGGTGTCTCGAAACGACGAACTGTAGCAACGGTGCACAGTCGGGGAGAACACAATTTCGTCTTGAAATTTCAGTGAGAGATCACCTCATAATGCTACCGTCGTTCTAAGAAAAATAAGGTGCATAAAAGGATTAACATCACATGCAATTCATAAGTGACATGATATGGCCATCATCACATGCTTCTTGATCTCCATCACCAAAGCACCGGCACGATCTTCTTGTCACCGGCGCCACACCATGATCTCCATCAACGTGTTGCCATCGGGGTTGTCGTGCTACTCATGCTATTACTACTAAAGCTACATCCTAGCAAAATAGTAAACGCATCTGCAAGCACAGACGTTAGTATAAAGACAACCCTATGGCTCCTGCCGGTTGCCGTACCATCGACGTGCAAGTCGATATTTACTATTACAACATGATCATCTCATACATCCAATATATCACATCACATCGTTGGCCATATCACATCACAAGCATACCCTGCAAAAACAAGTTAGACGTCCTCTAATTTTGTTGTTGCATGTTTTACGTGGTGACCATGGGTATCTAGTAGGATCGCATCTTACTTACGCAAACACCACAATGGAGATATATGAGTTGATATTTAACCTCATCCAAGGACCTCCTCGGTCAAATCCGATTCAACTAAAGTTGGAGAAACCGACACTTGCCAGTCATCTTTGAGCAACAGGGTTACTCGTAGCGATGAAACCAGTCTCTCGTAAGCGTACGAGTAATGTCGGTCCAAGCCGCTTCAATCCAACAATACCGCGGAATCAAGAAAAGACTAAGGAGGGCAGCAAAACGCACATCACCGCCCACAAAAACTTTTGTGTTCTACTCGAGAAGACATCTACGCATGAACCTAGCTCATGATGCCACTGTTGGGGAACGTCGCATGGGAAACAAAAAATTTCCTACGCGCACGAAGACCTATCATGGTGATGTCCATCTACGAGAGGGGATGAGTGATCTACGTACCCTTGTAGATCGTACAGCAGAAGCGTTAGTGAACGCGGTTGATGTAGTGGAACATCCTCACGTCCCTCGATCCGCCCCGCGAACAATCCCGCGATCAGTCCCACGATCTAGTACCGAACGGACGGCACCTCCGCGTTCAGCACACGTACAGCTCGACGATGATCTTGGCCTTCTTGATCCAGCAAGAGAGACGGAGAGGTAGAACAGTTCTCCGGCAGCGTGACGGCGCTCCGGAGGTTGGTGATGACCTTGTCTCAGCAGGGCTCCGCAGAAACGCGATCTAGAGGAAAAATCGTGGAGGTATGTGGTCGGGCTGCCGTGGAAAAGTCGTCTCAAATCAGCCCTAAAACCTCCGTATATATAGGTGGGAGGGAGGGGACCTTGCCTTGGGGCTCAAGGAGCCCCAAGGGGGTCGGCCGAGTCCAAGGGGAAGGCTCCCCCCCCAAACCGAGTTGGACTTGGTTTGGTGGGTGGGAGTCCTTCCTTCCCTTCCCACCTCCTATTTTTTTTTCTTTTCTCTTTGATTTTCTTTCCTAGGCGCATAGGGCCCTTTTGGGCTGTCCCACCAGCCCACTAAGGGCTGGTGTGCCACCCTCAAGGCCTATGGGCTTCCCCGGGGTGGGTTGCCCCCCCCCCCCGGTGAACTCCCGGAACCCATTCGTCATTCCCGGTACATTCCCGGTAACTCCGAAAACCTTCCGGTAATCAAATGAGGTCATCCTATATATCAATCTTCGTTTCCGGACCATTCCGGAAACCCTCGTGACGTCCGTGATCTCATCCGGGACTCCGAACATCATTCGGTAACCAACCATATAACTCAAATACGCATAAAACAACGTCGAACCTTAAGTGTGCAGACCATGCGGGTTCGACAACTATGTAGACATGACCCAAGAGACTCCTCGGTCAATATCCAATAGCGGGACCTGGATGCCCATATTGGATCCTACATATTCTACGAAGATCTTATCGTTTGAACCTCAGTGCCAAGGATTCGTATAATCCCGTATGTCATTCCCTTTGTCCTTCGGTATGTTACTTGCCCGAGATTCGATCGTCAGTATCCGCATACCTATTTCAATCTCGTTCACCGGCAAGTCTCTTTACTCGTTCCGTAATACAAGATCCCGCAACTTTCACTAAGTCACATTGCTTGCAAGGCTTGTGTGTGATATTGTATTACCGAGTGGGCCCCGAGATACCTCTCCGTCACACGGAGTGACAAATCCCAGTCTTGATCCATACTAACTCAACTAACACCTTCGGAGATACCTGTAGAGCATCTTTATAGTCACCCAGTTATGTTGCGACGTTTGATACACACAAGGCATTCCTCCGGTGTCAGTGAGTTATATGATCTCATGGTCATAGGAATAAATACTTGACATGCAGAAAACAGTAGCAACAAAATGACATGATCAACATGCTACGTCTATTAGTTTGGGTCTAGTCCATCACGTGATTCTCCTAATGACGTGATCCAGTTATCAAGCAACAACACTTTGTTTATAATCAGAATACACTGAGTATCTTTGATCAACTGGCTAGCCAACTAGAGGCTTGCTAGGGACGGTGTTTTGTCTATGTATCCACACATGTAAATGAGTCTTCATTCAATACAATTATAGCATGGATAATAAACGATTATCTTGATACAGGAATTATAATAATAACTATATTTATTATTGCCTCTAGGGCATAATTCCAACAATAATAGCAAGTATTCCCGGTGCATATGATCATAAGTGTCGGTAATCATTTGATGTGATTTTACCGAAGGCTCCTCCGGAGCACATGCATTGAGCTTGACTCTACCCCTTAGGGTCATGCTAATACCATGTTGACAAGTAAAGATAGAAGTAGTATTATTCATGAGCATGATGTTGTCGTAAAGCAAGAGTTTATGAAAACCCCGTCGGGTGCCACTCATGCCCGAGGGTGATGATGAGTTAGGTGGTCACTTTTGGTGAAGTGATGCACCCGGTATTTGTGTGAGTAAGGTTTCAGAAATGGGATTAGATTTATGATATGTCGACCGTCCCAACCTTACCAGTACGACCACGTTACCCCTTATGGGACGGGGCTATGTTAATTACTCTGGTCGGTGCTAGAAAAGAGCCACATTACTAGTGGCGGGAGTGATATGTGGTCACTCTCGTGATGGGGTCGTGCCGGGTAGGACGACTATGCCATTTTTATGAGTTCCAGTCACACCGTTGGTCCCTACATGGTTGGTATTGTCCAGATTTGGAGCTCGTAAGACGTACAACATGTGGGCTGGGTACCAATCGAGTGGACCTCTTTGTCTAGTATCGTCAGGGGAAAGGCATTGATCGGGTACTTACCTCGGGTATGTGATATACCGCGAGTCGTGGATGACACGGAAGTTTCCCGGATCTCGTGGGTCCAGCGTACTACCTCTGCAGAGTGTAAACTATTCTAATTGCCGTGTCCACGGTCAAGGACAGTTGGGTAATCCTGCTTCAACTACGTCCTGATATTTCCGCATAAACCAAGTGTGCGTGATTGTGTGTGTGTGTATGGTGATGAGAAAGGTGTTGCTATGATAGCAATGCTATGACCAAGTTTGGTGACTTGGAATATAGGGTGAACTCGGATGGTTCAGCCCTCAACAGATATGTTGATATCTGTATCATGTTCTTCAAGAGTAATTCTTTAACTTGATGCATATTCATGATCATTCCATCCCGATGAGTTATACTAGAAATGCTCAATATTGTTATCCTTCACTTTCATTGTTTGGGTTGTTTGCGAGTACATTCAAAGTACTCATTGGCTTGCCACTGGTTATGTTATTGACCAGACATGGAAGGACCGGAGTTTGGAGATGAGTATGTCTTCGGCGACACCCCTGCGAACTAGGACGCTTCCGAGTCAGAATGCCTATCGGTGTAGGCTTGATGGCATGGGCACCCGCTTAGCCCCTTGTTTTCTGCTATTAGTGTACTCGTGTGATTTGGCCTTACGCCCTGTCTTGTGAACTTGACCCTTCGGTCACGTGTTGTAATAATAATCGGTACTCGGATGTAAGACTCTTTATTCTATATCTGTGTTCGGTGAGCATTGATCTGTGGGATCACTGAGCACGGCGATTCTCGACTAGTAAGTCGGGCCCCCCACACTTATTCCTCGTTGAAATCCTAGTGTTGTTTTAGTCGCGGGGGGGGGGGGGGGGGGAGGATGGTTAACTCCTACGAACCTCCTCCCTCGGGGCATGCGAGTAGTGCTTTTCTTTAAGAAAGCTACTAAATTCTTGCAATAAGTATGTGAGTTATTTATGACTAATGTGAATTCATGGATATACGCACTCTCACGTCCACATATTTACTAGCCTCTTCAGTACCGTGCATTGTCCATTCTCACCTCAAGGATCGGTGCAACTTCTGCTGGTGCATCCAAACCCCATGACATGATACACTCTTTTGCACATAATCCACTTTATATCTTCCTCAAAACAGCCACCATACCTACCAATCATTGCATTTCCATAGTAATTCCGAGATATATTGTCATCCAACTTCCACCGTTGCTTCATATGACTTGTACTTCCATTGTCATATTGTTTTGCATGATCGTAAGATAGCTAGCACGATATTTACATGGCTTGTCCGTCTTTTGATATCTTTTCCTACGCTAGATCATTACACATCTTGGTACAGTGCTAGAGGCATTCATATAGAGTCATATCATACCAGTCTTCATGATGAGTTGTAAGTAAGTAAAAGTGTGATGATCATCATTATTAGAACACTGCCTGAGTGAAAAAAGGATGACAGAGACAATGAATCCCCCACAAGTCGGGATGAGACTCCGGATGGGAAAAAAGAGAGAATGAAAAAAATGAAAAAAGAGAAAAAAGGAGAAAAAGGAGAAAAGGGGGAAAGAAAAAGAAAAAATATAATAAACGTGAGAAAAGAGAGAAGGGATAGTGCTACTACCTCTTATTCCAAACTTGTGTCTTAAAGTGGCACCATGTTCTTCATATAGAGAGTCTCTTGATTTGTCACTTCCATATGCTAGTGGGAATTTTGCATTATAAAACTTGCCTTGTATATTCCGATGACGGGCTTCCTCAAATGCACGAGGTCTTCATGAGCAAGGAAGTTGGATGCACACGACTTAGCTTCATTTGAGCTTTCATACACTTATAGCTCTAGTGCATCCGTTGCATGGCAATCCCTACTCCTCACATTGATATCTATTGATGGGCATCTCCATAGCCCGTTGAAATGCCTAATTGATGTGATACTTTCTTCTCCACTTTCATCCCTTTGAAACATACCACCATATTCTATTGCACCCTTATGTTATATCCATAGTTCACGCTCATATATTGCGCAAGTAATAAAAAACTGAAGCGTGTTAAAAAGTACGATCCAATTGCTTGACTTGACACCATGGTGCTTAACATTTGTATTTATGTGGTGAGGATGGAGCCATGCTATATTTATATGATAAAATGAATAGGAGGTGAACATTCTTTAAGGATCTTATGCTTTGAAACATGATGACTATGTTGCTTGTGTTTATAAGCATTGATATGTTGATGTTTGTTAATTCATCGTTTCTCAATGATCAAACATGCAATAGATTACATGTTGGGTAGCATGTCACGTCAAAAAATCTGTTTTTATCATTTACCTACTCGAGGACGAGTAGGAATTAAGCTTGGGGATGCTAATACGTCTCCAACATATCTATAACTTTTATTATTCCATGCTATTATATTATCGTTCTAGGATACTTTTGGGGTATTTATACACCAATTTATATTATTTCTCGGCACTAACCTATTGATCCAGTGCCCAGTGTGAGTTTCTATTTTCTGCGTGTTTTTAGCTTTTCAGGTTTATAGTACCAAACAAAGTCCAATTGCCACGAAACTTTTTGGTGATTTTTCTAGACAAAAAGAAGGCATGTAAGCTTCAAGAGGAGGCTAGAGGACTTGCGAGGTGAGAACCACACAACAGGGCACTCCCGGGGGGATGGTCGCACCCTCTTGCCTCGTGCCCCCCTAGCTGCCTCCTGGCGTACCTCTTCACCCTATAAATTCTAAAAAAAACCTAGGGAGCACCCCAGAACACTTTTTCCGCCACCACAAGTCTCTTTTCCGCTCTGAGGACATCCGGAGCCCTTTTCCGGTGCCCTATCAAAGGGGGAATTGATCACGAAGAATGTGTGAGTAGTTCACCACAAACCTACAGGTCCGTAGTTAGTACCTAAATGGCTATCTCTCTCTCTCTCTTGATCTTCAATACAATGATCATCGCACCTTTTCTTTGATCTATTCGATGTAACTATTTTGTGCGGTGCGTTTGTTGGGATCCGATGAATTATGGGTTTATGTTCAGATTATTCATGATAAATATTTGAGTCTTCTCTAAATTCTAAATATGATTCTTATGTGCATGATCATCATAGCTTCGTGAATCTCTTTGATCTATTGATTTTCTTTGCACAAGTAGATTGATCTTTCTTCAGTGAGAGAGGTGCGTTGTAATGGGTTCAATTTGATGGCTTTTTATATCCCAATGACATAGTAGGGGACAAGATACGTCTTTTTATTGTTGCCACTAAGGATAAGACGATGGGGTTAATTCATATTAGTTGAGTTCTCTTTTTCTACATCATATCATCGTTCTCCAAGCATTACTCTCTTTTACTTAATACTCTAGATGCATGCGGGATAACGGTCGATGGGTGGAGTAATAGTAATATGTGTAGGCAGGAGTCCGCCTATTTGCTTATGGACGTGATTCCTATATACAAATGATCATTGTCGCGAATATCGCATGACTATCCACTTTTCTATAAATTGCCCAACAATAATTTGTTTACCCATCGTATTCTTGCTTTCATGAGACATGCCACTAGGGAACAACACTATGGCCCCCGGGTCTATTCACTTATAAATTTACAGACGTTATAATTTCCTCGCAGCCTTTAGTTACTTGTTATTTACTTTTCACTTTGCAACTTCCAACCACACTACTTACTTGCTTGCAAATAACGAGACAAGGGGATTGACAACCCTCTTGCCCGCGTTGGGTGTAAGCGTTTGTTTCTTTTGTGTGCAGTTGCTGAATACGGGGGTTGGTTATTACTCCTATTGGTTCGATAAACCTTGGTTATATACTGAGAGAAATGCTTACCTATATTGTGCTGCATCACCCGTTCTTCTTCACGAAAACTAAACGCATATCACAAGTATTAGGAGACGACGCGCACCTTGCCCCTGCCTGGCCCAGCTGACAGCTACATCCCGCCCATGTCGACGGCGGCATGGCGCAACGTTCATCTCCTCTGCTCCTTGGATCCACGACGAGAGGAAGCCTGGGATGGCGCAGAAACAGTGATGGCGGAGACCCTCCTTACTCGCGGTCGCGGAGGAGTTCTCCGGCGGGATGCTCTCCACCAGCGCCTCCTCGGTGTTCGTGAAATATGCCACCACGACACTAGTGGCCTGGCCAGCACCACCGCCAACCTCACGGAACGTCCTCATCCTCCTTTTCTATCTTTAACTCAAAAATCGGAGAGGGGTGATGGGGTCCTCTAAGAAAAAGAGGGGTGGTGGGGATAAGGACACATATATCTTAGCGGCATCGTCGGCGTCCCATCTCCAAAGTGGCCTTGTCCATGGCCTTGCCCTTGTGATCATCTATTTCCGTCACGGCATGGTGGATGGTCGTGTCAATAACTTTGTCGTCATCCTCAACCTCATTTGTGGCAACATTCATGTCCATGTCCATGTCATCATTGTCGACACTTTGTCGTCATCCTCAACCTCATTTGTGGCAATATTCATGTCCATGTCCATGTCATCATTGTCTTCTATATCTGTAAAAGCCTCATCGATGGCCTTATCCATGTCATGGCCGTCGTCCTCAACCTCAACCTCCAGAGTGATAAAGAGTCGTCCTCAACCTCAACCTCCAGAGTGATAAAGAGTCGATGGATTTATCTCCGCATCGACGTCTTTGGTCATGTCCATATCTTCGCCATCAAAGTGTTGCTACTCTTTCCAAACATTGCTTCGAACCAAAGTGTTAATACTCTTTCCCAAACATTGTGTCTCTCTCCCAAACACTGCGACGCGTCGCACGCCATGTCAGGAGGGAGGTCAATTTCTAGCCCCGCCAAGCCTCTGCAGGCAGAGAGCTCACGACGGTACGTCCACATGATTTAGGGCGGAAGGAAGCAAGCAGGTGAGACTCAGCTCAAGAGACTTTTCCAAGGCAGAGAGCGAGCAGGGATGCGGATGGCTTTGGCCTTTGGCGAATTGGAAGTTATACGGTTTTTGAAGACTGGATAGAGTGTTGTAATCCCCAAAGCGACAGTCTTTTAGGAGAAGTTTTTTGGAGAGGCTACAGATAATCTAGCCTTTCAGCAACCCGTAAACAGATTCACAGGAGAAAACTTGGATTTCACAGAACTGGTAACAGATTACAACAGATGTAGGGTGAACTAAACATACTCTTCTAACCATCGATTTGGAGTCTAATTTCTTCATGAAAGCATGATATATGGATCATTTTACACTCATCTTATATTGTGCGTCACAGTAAGTAGCATAAGCCTCCAGCCTACTGCTTTGAGTTGGAAGTATCCGCGTCGGACTTCACTATGCTGAGGTCGCCACCTTCTTTGCTAGCTTTATTTGCAGCTTTTATTTCGTTCGCGTGGTTGATGAACTTTGTGAGGTCCTGAAAATTCAAGAATCGTATTGATTGTTAGCAAAAATGAAATCGATATACGAACCACATTATAAGATCATTAGCTAAATATAATCCTGTAAATTAGAAGTTATGATAAGTTCAAAGGCCTGATTGCACACTAGTTGGCTCACAATATGTTATTGTCAACTAGTTGATTCACAGCATACTGTTAAACTCAAATGTCAAAAGATCACACTGCTGGTCTTATTGGATGGGAAGTATTGTAGTGCGGCTTACAAAGGAAGGAGAGAGAAAATGATGTTACCACGGTATGCACACTCTGTGATAAAGAACACAGATAGACTGTAAAGAAAATAGAGAAAAACTACCTTAAATTATGGCTATAATGAAAGACGCTACAGAAACGACAATAGTGAAATCTATAAACAGAACCAATTGTATCCTAGGATTTATGCCTGTGTGTATATGGGTATCTTCGACAATAGATACAACAATGATGATCACTGTCGAATGGGTAAACTCTAAACACCCAACGCCTTTCTTGCACTGATGGAAGGGGTTACAGATATTACACTGATTTATTGGAGCTCAGAACACAGAAAAAAGCATACAACATCATGCTAAATAAATTTCAACCGAAGTATCGGTAGTTCAAAATATTGTCTTCTTCATAGGTTAATTATCATCCAGTTTTCAGGCTGGATTATTGCGATTATGAATTGGGATCGCACTTGTGAATCAAGTTAGTCATCCTATATAAAGGATTATAATGTAACAAGTTTAAACAATCAAAGAAATAATCAAATAAACAAAAGTTCTCTGAGCCTCAGACACTAGCCATGGAGGAGCCCTGTCGCTGGGTACCCAAATTATCTCATCGTGGATCAAGATTCATAACAGTATGGCGCTACAAACTTTACATGGTCAAATGAAATACCAATCTTGTTGTAATAAATGGAAATTGGAAAATCCAATGAAGCTAACATGGCAAGTAGTATGAATGTATGGATGAAGCTAGAGCTAAGTAGATATGTACTCCCTCTGTAAACAAATACTCCCTCCGTCCGGAAATACTTGTCCTAAAGATGAATGTATCTAGACTTATTTTAATTATAGATACATCCATTATATCCATTTCTAGGACAAGTGTTTTCGGACGGAGGGAGTATAAGATGTTCTAGAGACTTGTGCCAAGTCTATAGAATGTAACAAATATAAGATGTTCAAGAGACTTGTGTCAAGTCTCTAGAACGTCCTATATTTGTTTACAGAGGAAGTAGAATGTCGACAAGCAACACAGTTCTCGAATTCCACGTCAGGTGTTACAGGAGATAGGCAAGATATGAATTTGGAGGCATCCTGAACCATCAACTAAAATACAACAGCTAGTAAGACGTAAGACATACTAGAGGTGTTGGCAAACAAACTCAGAATCAGTCAGTTCAGATTGGCATCCGTGGCAGCCTCTCTATAGTCTATACAACCGCCTCTGGTCTGGTGCAACCCAATGACATCAACCAATGTTGATTTTCCTAAGGCCTCGTTTGATTAAGGCCTCGTTTGGTTAAGGCGGATTGGGGAGGTTTTGAGAGGGAGGGATTTCAGGGGATTGGGTGAATCCCTTTGTTTCACCCAATCCTCTCAAATCCCCGGGGTTTTGCTTCCACTAGTCCCCCGAGGAGGGTTTTGAAACACATGAATAGGAAGGGATTGAAGAGGAACGGAGAGGATTGGGCTAAGCAAACCCCTCCTACTAAATGGGCGCGCAAGGATCTGTGGGGTTTCTGGGCCCGTCGGGGATTTTCCTCTCAAACCCTCCTCAACCCCCCTTAACCAAACGAGGCCTAAGGGGGATTGTGGATGTTTTGAGAGGGAGGGATTTCAGGGGATTGGGTGAATCCCTTTGTTCCACCCAATCCTCTCAAATCCCCGGGGCTTTGCTTCCACTAGTCCCCCGATGAGGGTTTTGAAACACATGGATAGGAAGGGATTGAAGGGGAACGGAGGGGATTGTGCTAAGCAAACCCCTCCTGCCAAATGGGCGCCCGAGGATTTGTGGGGTTTCTGGCCCTTCCGGAAATTTTCCTCTCAAAACCTCCCCAATACCCCTTAACCAGCCTAACAGAAGAAGACGCATCCCGACTCATGATTGATAGGGCGATAAATTCACTAGCTATTACCATACCTTGTCGGCGTCCATGTCCTTGGTGCACTTGGTCGGCTTCACGGCCCTCTTCCCTGCAAGAATCCATCAACAAGCCAATCAAACAAACAATCAACGAAGAAGAAAAGCAAAAGCAGTCGGCTGGGGCACAAACCTTTACGGATGTGGGGCGCCTTGCCATGGCGGCTGGGAGGGATGGACTTCTTCTTGGTCTGCCCCTTGAACATGGTCTGCTTCTGCGTCATCTTCTCACCTTCTTGGATCGAGCAGTCGCCGCGGATTGTGGTGTTCGGCAACGGGGATTCTCGGATTTCGGCTGAAACGTAGAGCCCCGGCTATGGCGGTCGGGGATACGCGGCGGCTGCGTGCTTGCCTAGGGTTTCGGCTTGGCTGGGGAGGCAGCCCAGTTGGAGGCCTTTTCTGGGACGAAGCCCGGAACATCTGTAAAAAGCCCATTTTTCTCAACAAACAAAAATCTGTAAAAAACTCATATTGTAAAATTATTTTACTCCCTTAGTCTTAAATATAAGTATTTTTAAACGAACTACATATAAATGTATATAGATGTATTGTAAAATATAGATTATTTATTTTATTTTGTATGTAATTTATATTAAAATATCTAAAAAGACTTGAATTTAGGAACAAGAGAATATACTGCAAAAAAGTTGTTATACTATAATGTGTGTTTTGGCAAAACGAATCTTTAAGAACCATTTCTGGTCAGTTGCGGAGCCCACTAGCTAGAGTTGAATTTACAATAAAGTCCTTGCAAAATAGCACAACACACCCTACAAGCAAAATGTAAATTGCAATAGGGTCCTCGAGGAAGGTCCCTCCAAAAGAGCACAACACACCTTAAAATAAAAATGTAAATTACAATAGAGTCTTCGAGGATGCCAATGACGACATCGTCGTCCTTGAACACGACGTCGGTCGACTGCAACCCAGTGTGCTTCACGGTGCTACTCGACATGCTCCGGACGGGCAGCCTTCATATCCTGTCGCACCTCCGAGATAAGTTGCTCTACGGTACATAGGTGCTCTACTACGACTTCCTAAACCACGTCCACATCGTGCGATGGGACGCCTTCGATAGCAATCGGTTTGTGCTCCGCGTCCTTCGTACCCTGTAACGCACATCGCCTACCTCGACGTGTCTCTCGTCTTCAGGGGCACCTTCAACAGCGACCAATTGCGCCTCACGTCCTCCATGCACAAGTGACGAGGCAAGTGCTCGAGCGATCAGTCACTCTCCACATCGCCGCGAGTGAGCGGCTCGGCAAGTGTGATGACGGGATGGTCACCTTCTCTGCCATCTCGCGGGACCTCCTTCGCATTCTCCTTGCTCATGCTCATCTACGCATGTCGCTTGCTCCGGCGTTGACTCATTTATTTAGCTAAAAGATTGACCCGAAAACTTCAAATATGGGGCATGTAGGTGCTAATATGCGGGGATCTGCAAAATATTTTATGGGTTCCGTCGTTTTGCGGGATGTATTCGGTGCGTCTTTTTTAAGCTTTACTGCAAATTTAAGTGTTTGACCACTTTTGCGGGATCTCCTAGAGATACTCAAATTATGTACTCCCTGTGTGGCTTTAAAAAGATGGATACTAGCATCCGGAGTCAACATTTAGGGCTTGTTTGGGACTGCTTTGCTCCATCAAAACTAGCTTCCCTTTAAAAAAACTTGTCTATAAAAATCACCTTCACTGCATCAAATCCACTTTGAAGCAATTTCATACAAGAGTTACAACTCCATCAAAGAGT
The DNA here is from genome assembly GCF_904849725.1 of Hordeum vulgare subsp. vulgare. Classification (NCBI taxonomy): domain Eukaryota; kingdom Viridiplantae; phylum Streptophyta; class Magnoliopsida; order Poales; family Poaceae; genus Hordeum; species Hordeum vulgare. The sequence continues at coordinate 197,700,337 of NC_058520.1, forward strand.
AGTTTATCATATTTGGGCTAGTTTCATCTTCAAGAGTGGAAAAATTGGCAAAAGGATCCGTTTGCTTGTGGGGAAAAGGAAGGGATATCCACTTACTGATGGCAGTGATGGAGAACTTCCCTCCAACTACAACTTCTAGAGTTTTTAGAGCACTCCCTCAAGAGCTTCACAGAAAAGGGAGTTGTTTCCCCGATTCTAGTTTTTTGCGGAGCGACATACCATGGAGCTACCCCGTTTGCTTTGTGTTTTCTAGAATAGAGCTGAATTTTAAGGAGCATACCAGAACAGGCCCTCAAGAACAAACTAGTTAATTTTTCATGTGTTGCAACATAGGCAAACATATTTTGATGATTCAATATAAATTACGACTCTCTCAACAAAGATGTCATGAGTGTTTTTTCTCATATGGCGAGTCCCACATCGACGTCGTCGGGTAGGATCATGTGGAAGAACATGAAAGTAATTAAAAGGGGACGAGAGATTTTAGGAGGAACCCACATAAATAAAAAATAGTTATTTATGTTATTGACAAAACCGGAAAAGAAATGACACTCTTCATAATTAATTGTTTCTTTCGTCCAACGCTAGATGATACTTTTCATAAATTAATGAATGTTTTTTTTGTTTCAAGGGAATGAGTAGGTCAACTAGACAAGAAAAGCAAAATTTTAATTTGGTTCAAATTGATTTAAGTTACTCTATAAATATTGGTTTTGTTTTCTCCAGCATCGGTTGAGATTACCAAAAAAATCTATAAAAAACCAAGGCGGGATGGGCAGTGGGGAGGAAAAAGAAGGCTCGAGGTGAGGCGAACCTACCAACTCCTTTTTAGTAGTAGAACTTTTTTTAAAGGAATGAGTAGGACATGAGAAGAAAAGTATCGATTTGATTCACATTATTTCAAATTACTCCATATACTTGGTTTTTGTTTTGTGCGGTATTGGTTGATGTCGGTGTTATGGCCCAGGGGTGCCTTATCTCTCTTGGTTACGCCCTGTTAGAATAATCTGAGTCACGTCATCAATCTATCAAGGACCAAACGATCACGCGAGGACAACAAGCATCAGCACATCCACGGGCCTGACTATGGGCCCTCCTCCCTATGGTAGCGTTAAAATACTGCACCCCAACCACCCGGACGCCAGCACACGTCGTTTGTTCCCTCTGCATGCATTTGCTATTATGTTGTCACATGTTACATCGTGTGTCTATTCCATATCATAGCAAAGGTTAATAATACAAGTGTCCTAGTCGAATACATCTCCATACCTTGTAGACATATTCGACACAATTCCAACTAACTCCACCTTGACAAATATTCTCTACCATACTGAATTAGTCTATGTGTGAAACTTTCATGTACATTAGATTTGAGCTTATCCCATGAATAAGGGTGTTACTTACACACTTCATATGACTACACGTGCAATTGTAGTCCCTTCTTCTCTTCTTCACAGTTAACACTCGGGAAAAATCAAGTTCCTCTTTCCTTCGGTTTGAATTCTCAACTTTCGGAGTATCCGTTTAACGTCACCACACACCGATCACGGATCTGCATGAAAGTGAAATGCTCACTTATTACGTGCCACACATAAGAGTTCTTGAATTCAACATCCTCGATCTTTCATCGTGTGATGGTAGTTATCACCTCCAACGGGGTGGCGGTGGGAGATATGAGGACATAGTGGTGGTGCGGGAAATTGGCACGACGCGACGTGAGGGGGGTGGGGGCGTGATACGTCTCCATCGTATCTACTTTTACAAACTCTTTTGCCCTTGTTTTGGACTCTAATTTTCATGTTTTGAATGGAACTAACCTGGACTGATGCTGTTTTCAGCAGAATTGCCTTGGTGTTGTTTTTGTGCAGAAATGAAAGTTCTCAGAACGTCCTGAAAAATTACGGAGATTATTTCTGGAAAATATGAAAAATCCCTGCGCAAAGATCCACCGGAGGGGATGGGCCAGTGGGCCAGAAGCCCTGTAGCCGCCACCCCCTGGTGGCGGCTAGCAAGCTTGTGGGGCCCACGTGGGTCTGCAGCCCCCAATCTCAGCTCTATAAATTCACTTTCGTCCCAGAAAAAAATAAGAAGAGAAGATTTCATCGCATTTGCGATACGGAGGCGCCGCCACATCCCGTTCTTCATCTGGAGGGCAGATCTGGAGTCCGTTTTGGGCTTCGGAGAAGGGAAATCGTCGCCATCGTCATCATCAACCTTCTTCCCTCTCCAATTCCATGAAGCTCTTCATCGTTCATGAGTAATCTATTCGTAGGCTCGCTCGGCGGTGATGAGTAGGATGAGATCTATCATGTAATCGAGTTAGTTTTGATGGGGATTGATCCCTAGTATCCACTATGTTCTGAGATTGATGTTGCTACTACTTTGCCATGCTTAATGCTTGTCACTAGGGCCCGAGTGCCATGATTTCAGATCTGAAATTATTATGTTGTCACCAATATATGTGTGTTTTAGATCCGATCTTGCAAGTTGTAGTTACCTACTATGTGTTATGACCCGGCAACCCCGAAGTGACAATAACCGGAACCACTCCCGGTGATGACCATAGTTTGAGGAGTTCATGTGTTCACCAAGTGCAAATGCGTTGGTCCGGTTCTTTATTAAAAGGAGAACCTTAATATCCCGTAGTTTCCTTTTGGACCCCGCTGCCACGGGAGGGATGGACAATAGATGTCATGCAAGTTCTTTTCCCTAAGCATGTATGATGACACACGGAATGCATGCCTACATCACATTGACGAACGGGAGCTAGCCACATATCTCTCCGTGTTATAACTGTTGCATGATGAATATCATCCAAACAAATCACCGACCCATTGCCTACGAGTTTGTCCCACTGCTGCTGTTACTTGCTCTGTTGTTACTTGCTACTGTTGCTACTTGCTACTGTTGCTACTTGCTACTGCTGTCACTACTGTTGTTCCTTGCTACTGCTGCTACTCGTTACACTGCTGCTACCTGCTACAATTTTGGTTCATTGGTCGTTGACTGGAAAAGACAATTTTCGTCAACGAGCAACTTCTCGCGCCATTGATACAATCGTTAGGAATAGTCTGTTGTCAACAGATCGTTTCTGACACCGTTGTTATCATACTACTTTGTTGTTGATACTTTGCTAGCAGATATTAATCTTTCAGGTGTGGTTGAGTCTGACACATTCAGTTGCTAATACTTGAGAATATCTCTCACTTCCTTTCGGCGAGTCAACAAATTTGGGTTGAATACTCTACCCTCGAAAACTGCCTCGATCCCACGCGCTGGTGGGTAATTGCAAGACAATTTCTAATTGTTGAGCAATCGAGAATAGCAGTCGTCCACCCATTGCTGGAGATCTGCTAAACAACATTTTTCTGGCACTGTTGTTGGAGATTGCCAACCAACATTTTTCTAGCGCCGTTGCCGTGGAGGTATTGCTATATTCTCTGAGTCACTTGGGATTTTTATCTGCTGATCACTATGAAGAATCTGAAGGATCCAAAAACCAGAGTTTTGCCCTCAACTACGAGGGGAGGTAAGGAATTGCCATCTAGCTCTGCACTTGATTCACCTTCAGTTATGAGTAAGTTTGCAACATCACCTGCTGCTAGAAATCTTGATATGTCGCCTGTGCTTGATGATGCTTATGATACTCTAGAGATGCTATGCCTGATACTGCTTTGCCTGATACTGCTAGAGATGTTATGCCTGATACTGCTAGAGATGCTATGTCTGATACTGCTTTGCCTGATGATGCTAGAGATGCTATTATGCCTGATGATGCTATGCTTGATACTGCTAGAGATACTACTTTGCCTGATGTTCCACTAGGGGTGTTCCTTGATGCTCATATTGCTAGAGTTACTGCCAATGCTCGTGATGCTTCTGAAACTACCGATACTATTGAGATAGAACCTGCTTTTGCTCCTGCTAGATCTAGCTCTCCTAGATATGAATTGCCTGATATACCTGAGGGTTACGTTATGGAGGAAGAGATAGCTGAGGATTTTCTTGCGTGTAAGGATGCCTATGACGCTGAGAAATTACTTCTCAAGTGGAAGGAAAAATCTCTGAAAGCTAGGATGAAATACGATCCGAAGTTTGCCACTTCACCTATCTTTATCACCGATAAGGATTATGAATTCTCTGTCGATCCTGAGATAATCTCTCTAGTCGAATCTGATCCTTTCCACGGTTATGAGTCTGAGACGGTCGTAGCCCATCTTCCCAAACTACACGATATAGCCACCCTTTTCAGTAGTGAGGAGAAGATCTGCCACTATTATATCCTTAAGTTGTTGCCTTTCTCTCTAAAGGATGACACTAAAGCCTGGTGCACCTCTCTTGCTCCTGGATGTGTGAGTAGTCCCCACGATATGGTCTATTACTTTTGTGAGAAATATTTCCCTGCCCATAAAAAGCAAGCTGCCTTGCAAGAAATATACAACTTTGCTCAACTCCAAGAAGAGAGTCTCCCACAAGCTTGGGGGAGGCTCGTCCAGCTACAAAATGCTTTGCCTGATCATCCTCTTAAGAAGAACGAGATACTTGATATCTTCTATAACGGACTTACCGATGCTTCTAGAGACCACCTAGATAGTTGTGTCGGATGTGTTTTTAGGGAACGAACTGTAGAACAAGCTGAGACCCTACTGAATAACATCTTGATCAATGATAATGCTTGGACTATTCCCGAACCACCTCCTAATCCAACTCCGAAGAAAAGAGGTATTCTATTCCTCAGTCCCGAAGATATGCAAGAAGCCAAGAAATCTATGCAAGAGAAAGGCATTAGATCTGAAGATGTCAAAAATCTACCACCTACCGAAGAGATCCATGGTCTCGATAACCCGATACAGGTAGTAGAAGTGAATTCTCTGCGTAGGTTTGATGAGAGTGATATTCCTTTTGACAAACCTGCTAGCCTATGCTTTGATGAATTTGACAACTTTGTTGCCAAACAACAGAATTTCAATGATTATGTTAGCAGACATTTGGAACAAAGTACTCATATGCTTAGCCATTTAAGTGCTTGTGTAGACAGAAATGTCAATGATCTGAAGCTTCTGAGTAAACATGCCTCTATGATTACTACTCAGGTAGAACAAGTACTTAAAGCTCAGAATGACTTGCTCAATGAATTAAATGACAACTCTGTCAGAGTCATTACTAGAGGAGGCAAAATGACTCAGGAACCTTTATATCCTGAAGGCCATCCTAAGAGAATTGATCAAGATTCTCAAGGAATTAATGCTGATACACCCAGTCATCCTAAGGAGAAGAAGAAGGATGATAGGAACCTACATGCCAGTTCACCAAATACTGTCACACCTGAAGAACCTACTGATATTTCTGCGTCTGATGCAGAAACACAATCTGGTGATGAATATGAACCTGGTGACAATATGGACAGTGATGTTCATAATAATGCTCCACCTAGCAATGATGAGGATGTGGAGATTGAACCTACGGTTAATCCTGATAACCCACAGCCTAAGAGATACGATAAGAATGACTTCACTGCTAGGAAGCATGGTAAAGAAAGGGAGCCATGGGTTCAGAGACCTATGCCCTTTCCTCCTAAGCCATCCAAGAAAAAGGATGATGAGGATTTTGAGCGCTTCGTTGAGATGATAAGACCCATCTTTCTGCAGATGCGGTTAACTGATATGCTCAAAATGTCTCCGAATGCCAAGTACATGAAAGATATCGTGACTAATAAATGGAAGATACCAGATCTTGAGATCTCCACCATGCTTGCCAATTACACTTTCAAAGGTGGAACTCCTAAGAAACTTGGTGATCCCGGAGTGCCCACTATACCTTTCTCCATTAAAGGAAAGTACGTAAGAACTGTCTTATGTGACCTTGGAGCCGGTGTTAGTGTTATGCCGCTCTCTCTTTATCGTAGACTTGAATTGGATAAGTTGACACCCACTGAAATTTCTGTGCGAATGGCCAACAAATCAACTGCTTTCCCTATCGGCATTTGCGAGGATGTGCCTGTTGTGGTTGCTAACACCACTATCTTAACAGACTTTGTTATCTTGGATATTCCCGAGGACGATGCCATGGCTGTCATCGTCGGAAGACCCTTTTTAAACACTGCAGGGGCTGTTATAGATTGCAACAAAGGCAATGTCACTTTCCATGTCAACGGTAATGAGCACACAGTGCACTTTCCGAAGAAACGATATCAAGTACATTGCATCAATGCTATCGGAAAGACTTCATCGATTATTATTGGGAGCTTTGAATGCCCTATTCCTCGTGTCAAGATGAAGTATGATTTGCTTGTTGGGGAGATACATATCCCCATTGAGGTGACTTAGTGGCTATTCGAAAATTCTCCGTTCTCTCTTGCGATTCGAGAAGGTTTTGTCATGAGGACTTGATCAAACCCATTGACGAAATTCTTTCGATGACCATGAAATGGATGAATCAAAGAGTCACATACCTCTGCTTTGAGCTTTCACTTTCTGTTGCTTAGAAGAAAAATGATAGATTTAGTTTAGCTTTCCCTGTTTTCTGTTTTAGCGTCCCGGAGAAAAATACCCCGAAAATAAAAGTTCTCCGATGGTCCTGAAAATCTAGTATGATTTTTTCTGGAATATTTGAAAATTACTGGGCCTAAGAGCTGGCCTGGAGGCCTGACCAGTGGGCCACAAGCCCTGCAGCCGCCGCCCCCCTCATGGCGGCTAGCAAGCTTGTGGGGCCCACATGGACCCCCTTCACTCATTTCAGCTCCCATCCTCTTCTTCCACCTCCAAAAAAAATTGTTTCGCAGCTCAAACCCGTGTTCTTTCTCATTTGGCTGTGATTTTCGATCTCCTTGCTCAAAGCACCATTCTCCGAACCATTTTGGGGAATTACTCCTTGGTAAGTGACTCCTCCATTGGTCCAATTAGTTTTTGCTCTAGTGCTTTATCCTTCGCGTATTCTTGCTACCTTGATGACCCTATTCTTGAGCTAGAAATGTTGATTTTAGCTGGTCCCAAGTAGTTTTAGCACGTGGTACGGTCTCTAGGCACTAGTAGGAGTAGTTGCTACAAGGTGTGGTTGGTCTTCATTCACTTTTCTCTTGAACCACAAAAATTTCAGCAAAAGGAAATTATGTTTAGGAGGAAGTTTCATGGTGGTTCCTCAAGTAAGAAGGGTCCCCGTCTTTCTTTTCGGGAGCCCGAACCTTATCAACTAAGGGACGCACCGGTACAACCATGTGAACGGCCTTCCGATGAGTTCATGATCGAAGCAGGCTTCAAGGATGAGTTTGATACACTTGTCCGCAATGCCGTGTTAGAAGAATTCCTCTGAGATAAATGTGAATAGTATGCTATGTTCACTGCCTCTTTCGTGCGTAGATTTAAATTTTCAGTTGGTCGTGACTCATCCATACTGTTTGATCTGTATGATAAATCCTACACCATGGATTTGGAGGATTTCAATAGGATTTGCAAGATACCCGATGGGGGTAGTATTAATGATCCTTCTAAGTCTTCGGTCAGAGACTTTGTCTCCAGTATAACTGTTGGAGAAACCCGAGATATCACGCAAGCCACCATAGGAAGCATCCATTTCCGTACCTTGCACTACTTTGCCCTCTTCATAGGTAGGTGCATTAACGGCAAGGGTGCACATTGTCACCTATGCGCTTCCGACCTTAGTATCCTTAAGAGCGCAGTAACAGGTGACAGGAGCTTCAATATGGGAGCTATAATAGCAAGGAGGCTGAATAATAATGCCATTGAGGGGGATTTCTTTGGTGGAATTTATGCTACACGCTTAGCAAATTTTCTTGGAGTATCCCTCCGTTCAGAAGACCCTCCTCTCCGTACAGCCTACCTTGACCGTGTCGCTCTAACACGCTACCAGTTCCTTGAGAGGGATCATGGATCCCTCCTATACCGATTGATATTTAACCGACAGCGTGTTTTCCATATTACCCTTCCTGCTCCTGCTTTCTTTGACTTTCAGGTAAAACGACGATACTAAATAACCATAGGAGAGGCAGAGGAGTATGAGAGGGAGGCGACGGCTGCTCGACTTCGTGAGGCAGCTATTCAGGCAGTGGCTGCAGCACTCCCTATAACACCCATTATGATTTTGGGTTTCGCCAGGACCATCCTTGGGAGTAGACCAAGCTAGGCCAAAATCCTAAGCTTGGGGGAGTACGTGTTCTCACCGACATTACATTCATGCTTATGCTTTCACTTTGTTAGCCAGTGTTTACACTTTGCCACTGTATTATCCATGCTAGTTTATTTCGTTTTCTCGTTTTGTGTCCTTTTGAGAAAACCCAAAAAGATTTTTCTTTCTTCTTTTTGCTTGTTGGGAGCTTTCCCGTGTAAATAGTTTTCTTTTTCTTTGGGTCAAGGTAGAATATATTGGTTACAATGTTTAGTGGCTCTTGCAAGCATACCTGTTTAGCTTTCAAAGAGCCATATTACTTTGTCGTCTCCTTTGTGTTTGCCTGCAGATTCAGCTTAGTCCAATGCACAAGCACTCTTATTATTGTTCAATCGTTCGATCGTGCAAATGAAAGACAATAATGATGATATATGGTGAAGTGACTCAGACTGGAAAAGCTGGTATGAACTCTATATATTTTCTTTTTGTAAATATGACTAGCTTGTCATCCCAGATTTAGCTTTGTTGTGAGAGAACCTTATTTGCATTGACAACTTAGAGATCATAGTTTCTGATGCCATGCTTATTTAGCTAGGTGCTTATAATGGTTTGTCTTGATTGCCAAGATAGATTTTGAGATGACTATGATGTAGTATGATAGGATGGTATTCTCCTTTTAATGATTCAAGTGGCTTGACTTGGCGCATGTTCATGCATGTAGTTGAAACAAAATCAACATAGCCTCTATGATGTTCGTGTTCATGGTGATTTATATCTTGTTCATGCTTGCATTCAATGTTAGTCAAACTCATTGCATCTTGATGACTGTTGTCGCTCTCTAGTTGGTCTCTTCTCGGTCTTTTGCTAGCCTTCACTTGTACTAAGCAGAATACTGCTTGTGCATCCACTTCCATAAACCCAAAAGTTTTTCCATGAGAGTCCACCATACCTACCTATTCGCGGTATCTACCTGCCGTTCCAAGTAAATTTGCATGTGCCACTCTCTAAACCTTCAAGAAGTAATCTGTTTTGCATGCCCGAACCGCTCATGTGGTGACAGGGGGCTATTGGTATCTTCCATGCTAGGAGTGTTATCCTCGACATGTGTTTATTCACTGTCATTCACGAGAAAGGGGCCGATAATTGGAATGCCCAGTTCCATGCTTAAATCGAAAACATAGCTGTAAAACAAGACTCCCCCCGGATTGATGTTAGTATGGACGGTACCCCAGGATTCGGCTAGCCGTGGAGTGTGATTGATTGGTGGTGGGGGTGTTAAAACTTTACTTTTCTGTTTGGGAACCGCCTATAGCATGAGTAGCATGGAAGATATTGAGAACTCTTGGTCATTGCATTGACAATGAAAGCATGCCACCCAAAATTATTATCTCTGTTTTCAAAGCTTGAGCTCTGGCACCTCTGCAAATCAATGCTTCCCTCTGCGAAGGGCCTGTCTATTTATTTTCCTGTTGAGTCATCCTCTTCTTATATAAGCACCAATTAGAGAGCACCTCTGTCATTTTTATGCTTTGCTTTTGATTGATATTGAGTATGACTATGAGTGGATCTTCGTTGCTATGAATTACAATGTTTAGTCAACCCTTGATCTTTGAAAGTGCTCTGCATTTATGTTTTGCGGTCTCAGAAAGAGCTAGCGAGATACCACCTATTCATATTGCTTCATGCTTGTTTTGATTGAAGTGTTGGTATTTGAAACTCATTATTATTTGCTCGTTAGCTGATTATGCCATTGATATTAGTTTACCGTGCGACCTTTGTGTCACTTGCTTACGTGGTTAACTTTTGATCTTGCTGAAATTCTGGTTGTGAGTTAGACATAGTTGCAACAACAAGATCAAACAAAGTTTGTCAAAGTTTTTCTTTCTCTTTCAGTTTGTCAACTGAGTTGCTTGAGGACAAGCAAGGTTTTAAGCTTGGGGAGTTGATACGTCTCCATCGTATCTACTTTTCCAAACTCTTTTGCCCTTGTTTTGGACTCTAATTTGCATGATTTGAATGGAACTAACCTGGACTGACGCTGTTTTTAGCAGAATTGCCTTGGTGTTGTTTTTGTCCATAAATGAAAGTTCTCAGAACGTCCTGAAAACTTACGGAGATTATTTCTGGAAAATATGAAAAATACTTGCGCAAAGATCCATCGGAGGGGATGGGCCAGTGGGCCACAAGCCCTGTAGCCGCCACCCCCCTAGTGGCGGCTAGCAAGCTTGTGGGGCCCACGTGGCTCTGACGCCCCCAATCTCAGCTCTATAAATTCACTTTCGTCCCAGAAAAAATAAGAAGAGAATATTTCGTCGCGTTTGCGATACGGAGGTGCCGCCACATCCTGTTCTTCATGTGAAGGGCAGATCTGGAGTCCGTTTTGGGCTCCACAGAAGGGAAATCGTCGCCATCGTCATCATCAACCTTCTTCCCTCTCCAATTCCATGAAGCTCTTCATCGTTCGTGAGTAATCTATTCGTAGGCTCGCTGGGCAGTGATGAGTAGGATGAGATCTATCATGTAATCGAGTTAGTTTTGATGGGGATTGATCCCTAGTATCCACTATGTTCTGAGATTGATGTTGCTACTACTTTGACATGCTTAATGCTTGTCACTAGGGCCTGAGTGCCATGATTTTAGATCTGAAATTATTATGTTGTCACCAATATATGTGTGTTTTAGATCCGATCTTGCAAGTTGTAGTTACCTACTATGTGTTATGACCCGGCAACCCCGGAGTGAGAATAACCGGAAACACTCCCGGTGATGACCATAGTTTGAGGAGTTCATGTGTTCACCAAGTGCTAATGCGTTGGTCCGGTTCTTTATTAAAAGGAGAACCTTAATATTCCGTAGTTTCCTTTTGGACCCCGCTGCCACGGGAGGGATGTACAATAGATGTCATGCAAGTTCTTTTCCCTAAGCACGTATGACGACACATGGAATGCATGCCTACATCACATTGACGAACGGGAGCTAGCCACATATCTCTCCGTGTTATAACTGTTGCATGATGAATATCATCCAAACAAATCACCGACCCATTGCCTACGAGTTTGTCCCACTTCTGCTGTTACTTGTTTTGTCCTGCTGCTGTTACTTGCTACTGCTGCTACTTGCTACTGCTGTCACTACTGTTGTTCCTTGCTACTGCTGCTACTCGTTACACTGCTGCTACCTGCTACAATTTTGGTTCGCTGGTCATTGACTGGAAAAGAAAATTTCCATCAACAGGCAACTTCTGGCGCCATTGATACAATCGTTAGGAATAGTCCGCTGTCAACAGATCATTTATGACACCGTTGTTATCATACTACTTTGCTGTTGATACTTTGCTTGCAGATATTAATCTTTTAGGTGTGGTTGAGTCTGACACATTCAGCTGCTAATACTTGAGAATATCCTCTCACTTCCTTTCGGCGAATCAACAAATTTGGGTTGAATACCGTACCCTTGAAAACTGCCTCGATCCCACGCGCTGGTGGGTAATTGCAAGACAATTTCTAATTGTTGAGCAATCGAGAATAGCAGTCGTCCAGCCATTGCTAGAGATCTGCTAAACTACATTTTTCTAGCACTGTTGCTGGAGATTGCCAACCAGGGCGCAACGAACCTGAGGTGGGCGGACCTACTTTAGGGGAGCAACAATCTCCGACACGGAGCATGAGTGGTAGGAGGAGGCGACTCCATGTCATCGACGCCTTCCATGACTGGTAGAAGTGGAGATCAACAGAGTTGTGTTGGGCCACACAGGTGGAACTACATGCGGCGCGCACCATGAAAGGTGCTAGATGGTGATCAAAGTGGGTCAAGGCAACGAGTTGGTGGAAACTAGACAACATGGAAATTTCCGCACCTAAATCATTCCCTCACCCGCACTCAATTTGAAGTTTTACCAATCCACTTGGTGGATATTGCTATTGAGTTGGGTTTTTAGGCGTAGCCAAAAAGGTTTAGGTAATCTGTTGGAGACGCTCTCGCCCTTCCTCGTTGCCACAGTTTCTGTCATAACCCCCAAAAAATTGAGGTCTCCTTTGATTCAAAGGATTTTTACTAGAATTTTGGAAGATTAATATCCTTACTATTTTTTTCTATGTTGGTTTTTTGATTCGTAGAATCGAATCCTATAAGATTTTTTTCTAAGGATTCATGTGCACTGCATTTCAAAGGGATTTTAGCATGCATTCAAATTTCTTTCAAATAATTACTCCCTCCGATCCATATTAATTGAGAAATGATTCAAATCATCCAACTGATAAAGACGCCTGCATCCGCCGCTTCCATGGCCGTCGGGTCGGATTTAAATCAGATGGCCCAAGAGCAAGGTAGTGTGTAGACTATGTTTTGCAACTAGGTAGTTGTTGCAATCTTCCCCACCGCAACAACTAGTGTGTTGCGGGATCTGGATCCCTCGCCTCTTGTGCTCCTCCTGAGCTCCTCGTCAAGCCAAGGACCTCATGATCCGCTTCGGTCGTCGCCGCCTGCAAGCATGCGAACGAGGCGTCCGACAAGCACGACCGCCATCGTCGACAAACACGCTGATGAGGTTGTCGACAAGCCCGTTGACGAGGATACCGGTAAGCACAAGTAGTCATCTCACGTGTTCCTCTACGAGGTCCCCCAACCTGATGCCACCCCATGCCGCCTCGTCCGTCTTCATGAGGGCTAGTCGCAGGCAAGCATGCCAACATGGTCGGAGCACCGGCGTCCATGATTATTGCCTCCTCAAGTTTCAGCCGCATCAACAGTTCCTCAACATTATCTTGGTTGCATAAATATTTTGAAACTTGACATTTGTTGCAAAAAATGCGCAAATGTTTCCGCAAGATCATCTCTTTTGTACAAAAAAATTGATAACACGATCTCCGTTGCAAATATTGTTGCAACACGACTTATGTTGCAGAAATAAAGGATGACGCTCGATCTAAAGATAAACCAGATCTGACGGCTCGTTGGGCGACGGATTTTTTAAAATCATCCGCAGACGACGCCCCATATTAATTGACAAACTTTAGTTGTACTAAAACAATGTCAATTAATATGGATCAGAGGAAATATTTGTTTTTTTATAATGCAATCAAACAAACCAAAACCCTATAGAACTGAGATTAGCATGGCATTTCAATCCTATGTTTTTTCTACTCCAGCAATTAAGAGACTGGAAAAGTTCTTTCTTTCGAGAATCTCTACTATTAAAGGGGGATCTGCCGTCGTCGTGATGGTTCGACCTCGAGCGATCCCCCTCCTACCGCTAGCCTTCCTACCGTTCCACCGATTTTTTTCAATCCCTCCATAAACCAGACGATAAACCAGCTGATTAGTTCAATAAAAAACCACCACCCTTCGGTCGACCTTCTCCTTCCCCGTAAAGAAAAACGACAAGAGAGAAAAAAAGAAAAAGAAACGACCAGAAGCCCACGAACCCACGATCCAATCACCCCGACCCCCTCGCCCTCGTTCTCTCCCGAGAAGACGACGCCTCGCCCACCCCGACCCCCTCGCCGCCAGCAAACCCAGCCCCGCCGAAACCCACGCCACGCCGCCTACCCCGACCCCCTCGCCGCTGGCCATCCCAGCACCAATCCAGTGCGGCGCGCAGATCACTGAATCCCGGCGTCGCATCGGCTCTGCCCTTCTGCTCCGCCGCACCCACCCCATGCTCCCCCCTCTGCCCGGTGACCGCGGCCGGCGCGCGGGCGCTGCGGAGGGTCGATGCCAGCACGCTCAGGTCCTTCGCCGCCGACCCGCTCGTCACACAGGCCGTGCCCGACCGCCCGCTCTTCTCCGACTCCGCCATCCTCTCCCCCTATCCCACCGCGCCGGACGACATCGTGCGGGGGTTCGCGTTCGCCGCCGAGCTACCCGACCCCCTCTGGCACGCCAGGGTCGACCCGCCGCTGATGCCCGTCTTCGCCGACCTGGCCACGAACGCTCTGGTCGGTGTAGTCACTAACGATGCCGCGCAACATGCCCTGATGGACGCGGAGATGCCCACCACTTTCCCGGCCGACGCGACCGGCGTCGAGGAGTCCTTGGCCAAGTTCATCGACAACCTCAGCAAGCAGATATTCCAGGTGGAGGACGCGCTCACCGAAGGGTACGACAAGCCTGGCGGGGGCGTCGTTGTACACCCCGGGGACAGCCCTCCCGCCGGCGGGGTTCTCCAGTGGCTCCCTCGGCTTCTCCGTGTTGGCGTAGAGGAGTATGCAGAGGGTCAGCGACACCGCCAAACCCACCAGGGTGAACTTCACCCTCTTCAGCACCGGCTTCACCTGAATAAGAAGAATAAGCATGCCCCGATATTAGTAACATGTGTAACAGTAACACACCTGAGAAGGATCCCTCCACAATTGGCCAGTCAAAGAAAGGAATAATTGTTGTGATTGGCTAAGATAGAGGTAAATAAGATGTGAGTCTATTTGCTTTCGCTTGTCTCACTATCTTGCACCTGGGCTGGAGTTGCGTCTAAGCCAAAAACAAATTTGATTCACAAAAGAGGAAAGAAAACCAAGAAATCCTGCCACGAATCACTAGAAAAATATGACAACAATTGGCACTATTCGTTATTCACAGACTTTTTGTAAGTTTTATGATCATCGACGTGTCGATCAAATTCAGATTTCAGATTTCTTCTACACGGTAGATACACACATATATATGTATTGTGCTAATGTTTTCAAAAAATGTTTTCATGAGCTGATTCAAGACTGACTCTCGCTTGTATAAAATACTAACATGGTGTTCTTCTTGTTCAGGTCTGCAAAAATTATACACGTGCATACTTGCATTGTCTTGTCACGAAAGATCCTATGGGCTCTCAACTGCTGTCATATCACAATTTATCGTTTATGATGCGGGTACCCTGTCAATATTTTTTTTCGGATTAGTTCATTTTGAGCACCGTCAGCTGCGGCCAAATCTAGGTACCAGATGGTCCCTTGTCTGTTGCAACTTGCAAGATGTGAGCTTGCAGTCCCCCCGAGGCTGGTGGCAACTGGCGATGAGATGTGGCTACATGCCTGGACTATGATCCTTCGCTGGTGGACGATCTGATGTCAAATTTCTAGGTTTGGCTGTCGATTTCTTCTCTACCTCTCCCTGTATGAGTTATGATGTTCTTGTTTTTAATGTCTCGAGCAGAGTTCGTGTGTTTCCCATCACCATACTCTTATTTCCGTAACAAATTCTCTCTGCTGCCGATGCTCCTATGTGTCCAGACCCGTTGTGGAGTGTGGATCATCTCAGGTTGCTTTATGTTCGTTATTTTTGTTTCATCTTGATTTCTTTTTTCCCCTTTTATCTGAACATTGTGATATTATTTCTTCCAGTTGATTTTTTTAGCTAAATAGGGAGCGAGTCCTTGCCTCTTAAAATCATAAAAACAAGATTGTGCATCGCTGGGGAGAGCATGAACACTTGAGTGCAAGAACAAATAAATAGCTTCACAGGGAACACTTGATTCACCTATTTACTGAGCATGTGTCCTCATTGCTTAATCAATGAGCCCACAATTAATTTTACTGCCTCCAAGCATTGATTTCGCAACTCAACTCAGGTGGTATGTCCATGTTGTCAAATACTCCCCTCTTTTGAGCCAGACATATAGTCCAACGGCAAATGTCACCTTTCCCATGCTCTCATTTTTTGCTTACCAACGGATTGTTGCGAGTTTCACAGATGTCACACGTTCTTAATTGTATACCCCCAAGATATTTGGGATCACTTTAGTTTGGTTGAACTGCAAAACAAAATGCGCCACTATTTCCTGATGTGCTTAGCCGGAGTGATATCACTGTCGGCCATGATTTGTTTTTCAGTAGAACTGAACAAACTTCAAGGCTTTGTCTGACCAACAACCACGCAAATGATTCTCCTTTTCTTGGGGCTCCAGGTGATTTCCTTCGTGGATTCGTGTTCCCAATGGGCGGGCAAAAAAATTACTGGAGCAAATAGTACCATATATAAATCAGTTATTAGATACACCACAATCCTTTCCTACTCCATTTCTAACTCTCTGACTTTACCTTTTGCTGGAAAAAAATGAGATTATTGTCCTGCACTTTAGTCTATACCTACTATTAAAGGATGGAACGTTTCTGTCCGTCCGTCATGGTCATTTTGCAAAAAACACTCTATCTTTTTCGTTAATTAACCCGCAGTTCGTCTTTAAGTGTGTCCGAACCTTTTTTTTTTGTATTTTACACAAAACCCCCTTGCATTTACGCTAAATAACTCGTGGTCCATATTGTAGTCACATCGAATCGTTTTTTATAATATTGCGTACATCCCCCTCACATATGTGTTAATAACCCCGGAGCCGATGAATAGTTTAGAATTTTGAGAAAAAGACAATTCACTATAGTAGCTACGTGTTTTTATGATGATTCATTTTCACCAGAATTTAGCTGCACTTTAACCATAAGCTGCACTATACATTATTACTGTAAGAAATTTTATGCGGCATCATGGAAGGAATTTGTGCGCGGCAATTGCACACATATCTGGAGAAGGAATGATGCATCCATTGCGTCAAAAAAAACAAGGCTGCAGAGTCAACGTACAATGGCAGAGGCTAAAACTTTGAGATCGCTCCCTAGAAATTTATGGTGACAATATTTCTGACATACTTATTCTTCTCTTTTACCCTAAACTATAATAGTATCTCTTTTTAATGTAGCTTATTTTGCTGCTGGTTATTTAAGGTGTTGGCAAATAAGAGATTATTCTCGACGAGGAATCATTGATTGACTAAGTAAGTTTACTCATTATCTAGGCTAGCCTTTTTGCAGGGAACTGCAATCTTCTTCTTGCAATACACCTCATTCTAACATATTTTGCGATAGTTGTTTCTTATGCCATTTTTGTTGTTGTTATTTTTTTTATCTTGCTACTGATAGTTCTTTTTATGAATAGGTTGGGCCAAAGCAAATATCATCTATGATGTCATAGCAAAGGTTATCTGTCATGTAAGGTTGCTTCTGCCTTTTTTCGTTCTCGAGTAACTCGTTGTTATCCTGATTCCCACACAATCAAGAATACTAAATTTGGAGCAAAGTACTTAATGCGCAAAATAATTCAGATATCATTATGTTCAATGTACATACTTTACTTCAGATAGATCATATATTCTTATAAGTACAAGATGTAGGCAGTAGAAAAAGAATATAATAACATGTAGCCATCTAGAATTATTCGGAGCATTTTAGAATAACATGCTCACTTTCATTATTCAGCTGATTATCTGTTGTGCTGATATAAAGAAAAAACATCCAAGGATTTCAAACAACAGTGGAAAAAGTCGAGGTTATCTAAGACCAGTCAATCCAGTCTTGTTTTGCATATAGATTTGACTATGGTTTGGGTCTGGAATTCAAGATTGAGCATGAACCTATCAGATTTTGTTGCCGTTTTCAAGGGAAGATGTTATATATGTCATGATTGCTGGTATTGGCTCAATTTCTACTATAGTTATACAAAAAAGGATATGTAAAGATGAGGAGAGTGAGTAATCACATGCCTTTTGTTACTCCGTTGTTCATATTTAGAACTAGATAGAGGGAAAGAGAGTTGCTAGCTCATACTACTTGAGAGTGAAGGTAATTAGGACTTCAATTTTTTGTATAGTACCTTATATGATGGCATGTAGTTTTCGTATATACATATACTTGATATGTTTCTGGGTAAATCTGGAGCTATGATGAGTTATCACAATAAATTTCGTATATACATATGATGGCATGTAGTTTTCGTATATACATATACATATACTTCTGTTTTTATCATCTTCCCAAATGTATGTTCTTTTGCCTTACTCCCTTTGATGAGTTATCACAATAAATTCATGTTTGGAAAATACATGAAGCATTGGTTTGAATTGTTTGGTTAATACAAATTATGACTTTTCAGGGAAACAACTCACCATTCATGAGTGTTATTAATCCATACAAAAAGCAAGAGACACAACATAAACGCGGTAACATATCATGTCATCGTAAATGTTAACATACCATATAAGAGAAACGCACACCTACGCATGAGCGTTTGTCCTGTTCGTAGGGTATGATGTCCCATGACAACGCACGGGCGATCAACTAGTACGCAAATAGTGTACAAGAAATTACACACCATGCTAAGAACCACAAAGCGGTTCCTAGCGCATCCACCACTCCAAACTCAAACGAGGCAACTACTCAGCGAAGTGTTGGACTCCACCGATCCTGGCCCGTGCTGTCTCGGTCGGTCCAGAAACACGACGACCCTGCACCCCACAGGTTAATCGCGGCGTGCCAAGCATGTAGCCCGCCTCGGACCGTGCCTAGGCTTAAAGGCTGGGTACGCGGGCCGACACGATACGACTTGTTTACAATATATATATATATATATATATATATATATATATATATATATATATATATATATATATATATATATATATATATATATATGAGAAATTTTATCTATGACCGATGGTAGTTACCACCACTTACGTTTGGTATGTTGTATGTACTATCTATCAAATCGGAGAGTATGTACGCGTACTATGTACTATATAATAATGTTTAGGTAATATATATATATATATATATATATATACTATTTTTGGTACTATGTATCATATTTTGTGTATGTTCTTTTTACGTACAAATATATATATATATCACAAATATAATAAGAACTGTGGGTTAAATTGTAATTTTTTCATATAACTCACTTTAAAAAATCTTATATAGTATATGAACATAATTAAAATAATACATGATTATTTAACTTATTTACAATTAATGTAAGCTATATTAAGTTATAAATTCATATTTTAATGTTAATATATGTGATTACGTATACGAGTTATTAAAATAAATACAATTTTATTTATTTTATTTTTATATTATTTTTAATACAAAGTGTTTTTATATTATTTCGCTTATTTTGCAAGATCTTTGAGGGGTTGTCGAGGCCAACAAGACGACTAAGGTGTATGCAGTGATGTAATATCCTACTCAGTACTCATCATATTTATCATTATGTTGTTTCAGATGTAGCTAAGTTCATTTACTTGATGTTTTTAGTTGCAAATTTATGAAATAAATTCCTATCGTCTTCCCACGCAGTTCCACCCGAAGGGAACACTTCTGTACGGTCATAAGGTTCTCATTCAAATGCCATAATAGGCTATACAGAGAACTACCGACAGAGTTTTCTCCTATAGGATCCCTAGCATAAGAACTCGTTCCATAAATTCATAAATAAAAATACCAAGTGAAAACACGAAACTACATCATTTCCACAACATAATTTACATATGGTTTTCCCTTTCGGGAACACCCGGAGGGTTTACACAAGGATAAAGAAATTACCTTCTAACTACCTTCGGGAGCTTACAAATGCTCTAAATATTGTAGCTCTTTATTACACGATGAGGAAGTACTACTAATACTACTACTACTACTGAGCAACGAGCTTGCTAGCTGAGTTGCAACTCTGTGCTCTAATCTGTGGCTGGTTCTTCTCCGTCTGGTGTCTCTCTTCGCAGCAAGACTCATCCTTTTATAGGCAAGAGAGCACCTCTTGGATGACTTCCGGGAGAAGGCTCCTCTATTATTTCCTCCTTCTTTCTCCTTGTCCATCATGCACCTAGTTTTTAGGCCTTCTAGGCTTTATATGCTTTGTAGCCATTATAGCCCTTCTTTCTAGGGTATTGAGTGCATGTTGGAGAGGTTTGCACACCGTGTCTTGGCTGCCAATGGAGATGGAATTGTCTTCTTTTTTGATTTTCTTCTTTGTCATGATTTTGTCTTGGACTTTAATCTTCACAAATATTACAATCTTTGGGTATGCATGTGCCCGTACACTGCGTGTTGATATGTGTATGCGCGCATACTTGGCTGAAAACATGCACATATATGTGCATTGGCTATTGATATGCGTACGATTTTATTTATTTTATTTTTATATTATTTTTAATATAAAGTGTTTTTATATTATTCGCTTATTTTGCAGGATCTTTGAGGGGCTGTCAAGGCCAAAAAGACGACTAAGGTGTACGTAGTGGTGTAATATCCTATTCAGTACTCACCATATTTATCATTATGTTATTGGGAACCTCTAGGGATCAGACTACTGATCCCTAGCTACCTATCACACTACTCGTGGTTCGTTGGATTACTTTTCTCTCGAGCATCCGATGGCCAAGTAGTGTGCTCGGTTGGCGTTTGTTATTACTATCCCTTAAATCACGGCGGGCTACGAAATTGATCATGCAGCGACGTGATGGAAGCATCAGTTAATTGTTACTCTTAACTACTTTCGTAAATCATGGAATATCCTAAAAATAATTTTGGTTAATTATGATTACTTTCAACAACTGAAATCTAGTACACTGATATTTTTAAGCTGATGCAACATGATTGTACCATGGAAGCATTCCTTTCACCGATGGATGCATAACCATCAAATAATATCTAGTACACTTTTTTTCTGATTGATTTTATGCGATTGCAAAAATAGTTGTTCTTCCATGAAAACAACCCTTTTGGTCGGTGTAAACATTGTACTTTGTAGTGAGGTGAAAACATACTGTTCAATAGAATCATATGACCTATGAATATTTTTTAGAGTTTCAGAACATAATGTTTGGTGTAAAGGAAGCTGATCTTTATGTCTATTGGAAACTTTGCTTACAAAGAATCACGCGGATGCACACCAAGAATGATCAAACAGTGAAACAAATTAATCTAGTATGACAAACAAATTACAACTCTGTTTTGAAACAGGAGTAAAGACAATTACAACACTAGTTTTCACTTCATTCTAGACTGCTTAGTGGCAGGGGCTTGACAATCTGATCATGACAAGATCCATGCATGACAAGAGCTCTGCATTCTTCACTGTAGAGCCGGCAACTTAGGGCAGTGGCTAGTTGATCTCAGCTCGTATGCACTCAACACATAGACAAAGAAGCACAACTGGAACCTGGTACGTCAAAATACGATTGAGGCATTAAGTGAGAAAGATGGAAGCACACACTAGCATCTGATAATGACTGAAGCAAAATGTTTGTACAATAGAAGTGGCCGGGACTTACTGTGGTTGGATGGAAAGGTCCTGGGACAACATATAAGACACATCGGAATCATAAAAAAAAATGTCTGCTAACATGATCAGATACATAAGTGTGTGCGTCGTGAATAAAGTAAGATATACCCAATGTTAGATAATATGTACATAACTTGTTGTTATATAGTCGTAATCCTAGATAAGAGCCATTTTCAGTTAGAAAACTTAGTTTGCAAGCTTAATGTGGAGTATTGGCACAAGGTATCTAGACTGAAGAAGCATATCTACAGTGTTTAGGAATCATGTATATTTGAAAACATCAAATTCAGGCTATCTCAACATAAAACAAGAATACAAAAAAGTAGAAGCAGGGAAGAAGCACAAGTATGATGCATGTATATTTGGAACCATCATATTCATGTAATCTCAACATAGCTTCTAAGTAAAAGAAGCACGAAAATTTGAAAGTGAGAATCACCAACGCTTACCGCCAATATGTGAGAGCACAATTTTGAGACCTAGACAAGAAATTTCATCAAAAGTAATTGTTGTGTGGGACTTTTGGTAAGGTCAAACACAAATCAGTGGGCAAAGACAAGATATCAAGATAGATCAGATTGAGTAGAGTACATTCTTAGCTGGTGACAACAATGCAATTCAAAATAAAATCAACAATTGGGTGCATCTGCAGATTTGTAGTTCATAGTTGAAAAGAAACACGAGGAAATAAATCTAGGGTAGTTGAGGTTTTGAGGACGCTAGGCGGGCGTGCACCGTGCACCGTGGAGTTGTCGATGCCGATGAGGGAAGGCCGGATGAGTTGCATCAATAACCTCTCCTCCGACTGGTTATCTCCAGGATTATGTACTTCCCCTCTCCTCGATAGGGTTCTCCTCAGTGGCAGAGCGGATGAGGCACCAAAGCTAAGATGCAGAATAAAGGTGGAGCATAGCATGCTGGTGGAGCAGATCGACGAGACGACTCAATGGAGGGACAACGGCGCACAAGCACCGTCGGCTTCCTGTGTTGGATAGACCAACGAAGGAAAGGATGGTTACGGAATTAGGAGAATTTGGGATACGTGCGCATTAAAAAATCTAATGCGTGATTAAAGGGTCGTTTAACAGGCGGTGGAGGAGGACCTCAGTCGTGTGATGCATCACAAATCGACAGCATTGGAGACGTCTAATGAAGTGAAGCTATCACCGTCTGGCACGAAGAGTTTCCCTATGTTATTTCAGATGTAGCTAAGTTCGTTCACTTGATGTTTTTAGTTGCAAATTTATGTAGTAAATTCCTATCGTCTTCCCAGGCAGTTCCACCCGAAGGGAACACTTCTCTACGACCATAAGGTTCTCATTCAGATGCCATAATAGGCTACACAGAGAACTACCGACAGAGTTTTCTCCTATAGGATTCCTAGTATAAGAACTCGTCCCATAAATTCATAAATAAAAATACATGAAAACACGAAACTACATCATTTCCACAACATAATTTACATATGGTTTTCCCTTTCGGGAACCCCCGAAGGGTTTACACAAGGATAAAGAAATTATCTTCTAACTACCTTCGCGAGCTTACATGCTCTAAATATTGTAGCTCTTTATTACACGATGAGGAAGTACTACTACTACTACTACTGAGCAACGAGCTTCCTAGATGAGTCACAACTCTGTGCTCTATCTGTGGCTGGTTCTTCTCCGTCTGGTGTCTCACTTTGCAGCAAGACTCCTCCTTTTATAGGCAAGAGAGCACCTCTTGGATGGCTTCCGGGAGAAGGTTCCTCTATTATTTCCTCCTTTCTCCTTGTCCATCATGCACCTAGTTTTTAGGCCTTCTAGGCTTTATATGCTTTGTAGCCATTATAGCCCTTCTTTCTAGGGTATTGAGTGCATGTTGGAGAGGTTTGCACATTGTGTCTTGGCTGCCAATGGAGGTGGCATTGTCTTCTTTTTTGATTTTCTTCTTCGTCATGATTTTGTCTTGGACTTTAATCTTCAGAAATATTACAATCTTTGGGTATGCATGTGCCCGTACACTGCCTACTGATATGTGTACGCGGGCATACTTGGCTACAAACATGCACATATGTGTGCATTGGCTATTGATATACGTACGCATACATGCTGCATTTTTTTGGAGGGGGGTCTTCCCTACCCATATAATTGATATTTCATATCAATAAACACTAAGATTCTAGATTCCTATCAGTATTCGGTCGGGGTATATGTCCTCCGCGCCCGAATAATTGATAGTAATATCAATTCAAATTCAGTGACATTTGCAGTTGGGCTTTACTCAGGTGGCTGGCCATGCCCTGCGATATCCATATGATCCTCATCTAAGAGATGGAAATCATACTTCGTATCACATTCTTTCTTTATATCTTTAAATCTTATTTTCATTTCAATCCTTATTTCATCTAATATATCTTCCTTTAATTCTTTCTTCATTATTTTTGACAATTCTTCAAACCTTTTGTTCATTTCTTGATCTATATATTCACTATCCAAAGGGTCTAGGCCCTTCAGAAGGCATTCTTTATATGTATTTTTTTGGAGAACCTTCTTCCTTTATATTCTTTCGTGATGATTCTCCCTTTGTAGTTTTAAATATTGGCATATTAGATGCATTGTTATTTGTATTCTTTCTCTTCTGGATATAATCTTTAGCCTTGGGGTCAATATAATAGTTTTCCCCTATCATTTTTCTTGCCCAAAACAAGGCATCATCAATAATTTCATATTTTTTGAATGTTAAGTCTTGTCCCATTTGTTTTGCATCTAGTTTCTCTATGATGATGTCTTCCCATGTCAAATATATTCCGGGTTTATTTCTGTCAAACAAAACATATAATGTTTTTCCTTTTTGTATTTCAACCCTTTCTGGTTTTGCCAACTTCATATTCATTGGGTTAAAATATTCCGTCAAGCTATTTAGAATTGATAACATATATCCTTTTTCATCTCTCTTATTGGTATATTGGTACCAGAAATTGTCCAATATGCACCTGTGAATTTCATCAAGCTTGATATGGGCCTTTGGCTTGAAATTGAAGGTATTTGGCTGAAATATCTTCAGCCTGTTCTCCTCTCCAAAGAAGAAGCATTCGTCCCTGGTGGGGAATAATCCTTTCTTCATTTCTATAAATTTGATGCACGAGAAAATATGTCAGGTAAGGTATTATAAATATGTCAGGTAAGGTATTATCTTCATTTCTGTAAATTTGATGCACGAGAAAATTTGATGCACGGGAATCACAAACTTTAACACAAATATTTCTACCAATCCACAATTACTCACTAGCATGACTCTAATATCACCATCTTTATATCGCAAAACTATTGCAAGGAATCAAACATATCATATTCAGTGATGACAAGTTTTATGTAGGATTTTATGACTAACCATGTGAATGACCAACTCCTGTTAACTCTCTAAATAGATATAAGTGAAGCATGAGAGTTTAATTCTTTCTACAAAAGATATGCCCACGCTCTAACAAATATAAGTGAA